>NW_022145521.1:0-332500 GCF_000002235.5 Strongylocentrotus purpuratus
TTTTTTCCCGACGGCAGCGCAATTTTACCGACAATATCCTGACAGGTGGGGTGTCGCACCCCCACACCCCCCCCCCCCTTTTTGGCGACGCCCCTGTAGTCAGACATAAAGTAAAGAAGGGGCGAAATCAAGGGATGTGGCATTTCTGCACGTACATGTTCATATACCCGGGAAAGGTGGAGGTACCCTCAATCCCCCCTTTTACTACAGACTCGGAATTTTACAAAAGTAATTCACATCGTCTCTTATACCCAGCACACCCCTCTGTTTTTCTTAAAGAGTTTCATAGTTTACTTGCCCGACAGCAGATCGATGGCTAAAGACATGGCTAAATAATGAATCATGTTCAAATTGTTGACTCTAGTCCCTACCCCAGTCACAATATTGTACCCTTCTTCCATAATGAAATTATGATGAAATTATGATAAATTTATGATGAAACATAAGACAAACAACTTCCTTACATGAACATTTACAAATATACTGACACCATCAGGTCCGTAGATGCAAGCCGTTTTTTCTTCTTAACAATCAAACTTAAATGCTGATTAATGTCATATAAATCTAATAAGTATAAGTGTATAAATGCAGTCAAATGAAATATGATGAAATACACATGAAAAAACAATCTTGAAAGAAAAAGAATGAGCTATAAACAGTGTGTAATAAACGAGAAAAGTGTATTGACCATCAATTTAAGTTCACAAAGTGCTAATTTGAATGCTACAAATGAATTAGAATGCTAAAGTACACACCGTCGCGTTGTCAGAAAATCGTGTTGCGTCAAATCGAATGACCAAATAGCGAAAGAAGCTCATTGTTCATTAATTTAATGAATGAAAGATACGTAGATTCTAAAACGAAAATTCCATAGATTTGAAAACTAGAAAAGGGAATATAAATCCAAGATATACCTGACTGCACTAAAACCGTCGAATTTGAACGCAAGACAAATTAATTTGAATGACAAAACTCGAGAATTTGACCGGGAAATCCTATATTTACAATTTCATAATTTTAGACTCGATTTCAACCGCGACAACGATCCCTGAATATTGTAGGATCGCATATGCTTCCAACATGTTCATTTGAACCAAATTCATGACGCCATACCAAAATGTTGTATTACCTTTAATAATGTGTGATTTCATCAGCAAAGTGTATCTTTATATAAAGTGTCGTTGGATCCATAGATGACTGATATTCAGCTTATCATATCTGATTAGGCCTACAAAAAAAGAGGTTAAAAATAGATATAACGAAAAAAATAGGGGGGGTGGGTGGTAAAGAGAAAAGGGAAGAAAGTTGAGGGTTAGAGAGAGACATAGGGCGACAGAGAGAGAGAGAGACATAGGGCGACAGAGAGAGGGAGAATGGGAAGAGGGTCACAAGGGACAGAGAGAGAGAGAGAGAAAGGGAATGGGATTGGGGAGAGACGAGAAAGAGAGAGGAACACAACCCCATACTGTTATATATATACATCATACAAAAGGAACAATTTCATTGAAAAAGTCGTTTGTTCAAGTTTGTAGAAATGCATTTCAAAGAATTGATTTTTTTTTAATTGTGGGAGAATACATTTCCATAGTACTATTGCAGACAACACTTCCAAATCACTAGTTTTTATGTTATAAAACTCTATCAATGTTTCCAATTATTTAGAACTTGTAAACATATTGAAAGAAAGGTGTATAAAGGGATAGTCATGTTTATATATATATAATTGGCGATATGATAATCAAATACATTATAAAAAAGGCAAAAATTATTGTCAGATGAGCAAAGCACATTAACTAAACTATATAGAGATTTCATTGTGTAACAGTGATCAATAATAATCTCAAGTAGTCTGTTTAATGAAATCAATGTTTCCCTCTTATCTGGAATCCCTCTTAATATTACACTACACTAAATTGAATGCACGTAATAGGAACTTGATCACCACGAAATGAAACTGAATGCCCCAAACAGGCTCAGGTTGAGCGCCGCGTTAATTTGAATGCACGAAATAGAAAATTCGTGAATTTGATTTCACCGAAGATGAATAAGAGTGCCGATAGATGAAATTGATTGTTCGGATTTTGATTTTGAATTTCCTCATGTTAGTATTTGTTTTTCCTTCTTTCACTTTTGATGTTACTCTTTGTTTTATTATTCTATCATTTTGTTCTTTTTATCTTTTCTCATGTTTTTCTTTGTTTGTTCCTTCTATATCCTTTTCTTTTGTTATTCTTGGTTTTATCATTCTATCATTTTCTTCCTACCATTCCTTACGTTGTTCTTTGTTTTTCCTCATATCTCCTTCTGTTAAGTTATTCTTTGTTTTTATTCATTTTTTTTTCGTGTATATACAAAGTTCGTTGTCTTTTGAAGTTATCAACATATGA
The DNA here is from genome assembly GCF_000002235.5 of Strongylocentrotus purpuratus. Taxonomy (NCBI): domain Eukaryota; kingdom Metazoa; phylum Echinodermata; class Echinoidea; order Camarodonta; family Strongylocentrotidae; genus Strongylocentrotus; species Strongylocentrotus purpuratus. The sequence goes on from NW_022145521.1 coordinate 2,388, forward strand.
CGTATCAAATTCCTTAGAAATGATACCATTTTTTATTCGACCGAAATTTTCAAATCCAATAATATTTCTTACTTGTAGACCACCAAATAGCAATGTTCAATTATTTCAACAGTATGAACAATTATTATAATTCCTTGTTAGTTTTAATTACTCTATTATTTTTATGGGGGACACAAATTGTGATTTATTTAAAATATAAGGGTCCTCTGATTTAAAAACGAATGGATGAAAAATACAGCTTATATTCACTGCAACAGATTAACAAAACATATTATACTAGGATTACAGCCACCTCAATGACACTCATTGATATGTTAACAAACTCAACAGAGAAAATAAAAACACACGGTGTTATACATGTTGGAATGAGTGATCATTCTTTGAGTTATTTAATATGGAAGTCGAAAAATGAAAACTCCTCCAGAGTAATTGACTATCGAAAATTATCTGGTATTAATATAGAATCTTATTTAGAAGATTTAGGTAACCAGCCATGGCATTAAATCCTTGTTTATACCTGTGTCAGTGAAGCAGTCAATAAATGGGAAAGTTTTCTTATGAATGTTGTTAATCACCATATGCCTATCAGAAGCAAGGAAATTAGGGATAAGAAGTCCCCATGGATGAATTCAGATATTTTTTAATTGATCAGAGAAAGGGATAATTAAAACCAAAAGCTTGGAAAAATAAAGATGAGAAAAAGATGAAAGAAAAACAGAAAATTAAGAAACAAAGTTACTTTTGAAATTAGGAAAATAAAGAAGAAATATTACTCTGAACAATTATTTAAATTTAAAGTAAATGCTGGTAGCACCTGGAAGGTTTTAAAATCATTATTACCTTGTACTAATAGTAACACAAATTGTGTTTCAAACCTATAAAGAACAATTGTTTGAACAAAGTGAACATTTAAGTACTTTGCGAACGTTGGAAAACTTTTAGCATCTACAATTCCAATCACACATATTTCTGTTTTTTGATCAAGAGTGTAATAGTGTATTTGCATTTAATTTTGGAGAAATATAAGAAGAAAATGTTTTGAAAGAAGTTAAACTATTACAAAATACATCTTCATGTGGTATTGACGGAATTGTTGGCTCCTGTTATAATTCCATCTTTAACATATTTGTTTAATAAATCACTGCTAGATTTTGTTTATCCTAACTAATTTAAAACTGCTAAAGTTATACCATTATTTAAATCAGGAAACAAAGATGATCCTTCTAATTTTAGACCCATATCCATTTTGCCATCCGTCTCAAAAATTCTGGAAAGACTAGTATGCAATCAACTGAAATCGTATATGAAAGAAAACAATATACTCTGCGCGCGAGCAATCAGGTTTCAGGCAAAAGCATTCGACTGTAACATCTTTATTGAAAGTCACCGAGGATTGATTGCAAGCATTGGATGGAGGCCTTTATTCTGGTGCTACGTGTTTATCGATCTGAAAAAGGCGTTTGGTCCTGTGGATCCGTTCAAAAACTTGTAAAAAAACTTTCCAGCATAGATGTTTCGAGGGACACATTACCTTGGTTCGAAAGATACTTGTATAACCGTAACATGTTTACCCAGTAGCTTACGCAGGATTTTTTTTCGAGGGGGGGGGGGGGTTAAAATTTGAAAATCGTGCCGAAAATGTCGCAACGACTCAGCCATCCGGTGAATAAGCGGGGGGGGGGGGGGGAGGTAAGAGCACATTTTTTTTCCCGGAAATTGGGAAATTTTGCCGACCGATATTTCGTTCATTAGGGGGGGGGGGGTCCTCCAAACATACATAAAAATGAATAAGGGGGAGGGGTTGAACCACCCCACCCCCTGCGTACGCGCCTGTGTTTATCTGTATTGAGTCTGCTACATCCAATATTTTAGATGTAGATAATGAAATCCCTCAAGGGTCCATTCTTGGCCTTATTTTATTTACTATTTATATAAATGATTTGGTGAAACAAGTACAAAATTGTAAATGCATCTATGCAGATGATACTGTGTAATATTTATCTCATAAAAGTGTTGATATTGTTGGAAGAATTTTAAATTCGATCTACGTAAAAAAGTGTTGGCTATGCTGTAATAAACTCAGTCTTAACGTTGACCAAACCATTTGTATGTCATTTGGAACTGGTGCAATGTTAACAAAATGTCTTGGAATGCATCTTGATACCAAGTTAAAATGGGATATTTATATTGACGAAATGTGTACGATCACAAGGAAATATTAAACTCCCAAACCAAAGAGTGAATGCTGCCGTAAAATGTTTGTATATAAAGGCTCACGTGATTAGAATGACCTAACATTAACTATTAAGCTACCCAACAGCTTAAACTCTTTTTGCAAAAATCTAAATTTTAAGAAATCAGTTTTGCGCTGTTCTGTAATATAAAATGCTTGGGATGGGGGGGGGGGGAGGGGTGTTTATGCTTCTCTAATATGTTTTAGGTTTTTATATGCATTCAAATTATATCATTTTATGTTGTATTGTTTATTGTATAATGACTGTTATAATCTTAATTCCTGGACCCCAGGGAAGAACAGTTTTGTTTACACTAACAAAGCTGAATGGGTTATGCAGCCATTCACTATACCATTGATTACTATGTACATGCATTTTCTTTGTATCGTTTGTTTTATAATTGTGATATGGAAATTAAATACCAATACCGATACCAAATCCTTTCCTCATGCTTTTCTATATTTCTTCCTTCTATAACCGTTTCTTTATGTTATTCTATATTTCTTCCTCCTGTTATTCTTTCCTAATGTTATTCTTTGTTTCTTCCATGCAAATCCTTTCCTTATGCTATTCTATATTTCTTCCTTCTATAACCTTTCCAGATGTTATTCTTTGTTTCCTCTTCTATAACCTTTCTTTATATTAATCTTTGTATCTTCCTCTATAACTTTCCTTACGTTATTCTTTGTTTCTTCATCTATATCCTGTCCTTATGCTATTCTATATTTCTTCCTTCTATAACCTTTCTTTATGTTATTCTTTGTTTCTACCTTCTATTACCTATCCTAATGTTATTCTTTGTGTCTTCCTCTATAACCTTTTCATACGGTACCATTTTTTTTTTTACTTCCTTCTATGACCTTTCCGTATAGTATCATTTCTTCCCTTCTTATATGTAAACCTTTCTTTTTGTTTTACTTTTTTCTACCTTCTGTTACCTTTCCTAATGTTTTACTTTGTTTCTACCTTGTATAACCTGTCCTTATGTAATTCTAAGTTTGTTCCTTCCATAAGCTTTCCTTATGGTATTCTTTACTTCTTCCTTCTAGAACCTTTCTTGATGTTATTCTATATTTCTCCTCTTAAACGTTTCGTTATGTTGATATTTGTATCTTCCTCTATAACATTTGCTCATGTTATTACTTGTTTCTTCCTTCTATAACCTTTCCCAATGTTATCTTTGTTTCTTCCTTCGGTAACCTTTCTTATTGTATCCTTTTTCATTTCCTTCTATAACCTTTCCTTACGATATCATTTTGTTACTTCCTTCTATAACTTTTCCTAATATTATCCTTTTGTTTCTTCCTGCTAGAACCTTTACTTATGTTATTCTTTGATTCTTTCTTCTGTAACCTTTCTTTATGTTATTCTTTGTTTCTTCCCTCTGTAAACTTTCCTAATGTTATTCTTTGTTTCCTCCTTCTATAACCTTTTTTCTATGTTATTCTTCGATTCTTATTTCTATAACCTTTTCTTATTTTATACTTTTTTTCCTTTAATAAACTTCACTTAAATTTTCTTTCGTTTCTTCTCCCACTATAACGTTTCCTTACGATATTCTGTGATTCTTATTTCTCAAACCTATTCTTATGTTATTCTTTGTTTCTTCCTTCGGTAACCTTTCTTATGGTATCTTTTTTCATTTCCATCTATAACCTTTCCTAATGTTATCCTTTTGTTTCTTCCTTGTAAAACCTTATCTTATGTTATTCTTTGATTCTTCCTTCGATAACCTTTTGTTATGCTACTCTATAGTTCTTCCTTCTCTAACCTTTCATGGTGTTATTCTATATTTCTTCCTCCTATAACATTTCTTTATGTTATTATTTGTATCTTCCTCTAAAACCTTTTATTCTTCCTTCTATGATCTTTTCTTATGTTATACTTTGTTTTTCTCCCTTCAATAACCTTCCCTTTTGTTATTCTTTATTTCTTCCTTCTAAAACTTTTCCTTATATTATTTTTCGTTTCTTCCTTCTATAACCTTTCCTTTTGTTATTGTTTATCTCTTCCTTATATAACCTTCGGAAAGGTTATCCTTTTTTTGCTTCCTTCTATACCCTGCTCTTATGTTATACTTTTTCTTACTTCTTTAACCTTTCTCTATGGTTCCCTTTTCTCTTCCTATAACTTTTCCTTATGTTATTCATTGTTTCTTCCTTCTATAACGTTTTCTTTTGTTACTCTTTATTTTTATTTTTTTTACTTCTTTAACCTTTCTCTATGGTACCCTTTTCTCTTCCTTCTATAACCTTTCCTAAGGTTATCCTTTTGTTTCTTCCTTCTATAACCTTTCATGATGTTATTTCATATTTCCTTCATCCTATAACATTTCTTTATGTTATCCTGTTTTCTCCCTTCTGTAACCTTACCTTTTGTTATTCTTTTATTTTTTCCTTATATAACCTTCTCTTAACTTATCCCTTGTTTTCTCCTAATATAATGTTTCCTTATGTTATACTTTGATTCTTATTTCTCAAACCTATTCTTATGTTATTCTTTGTTTCTTCCTTCGGTAACCTTTCTTATGGTATCCTTTTTCATTTCCTTCTATAACCTTTCTAATGTTATCCTTTTGTTTCTTCCTTCTATAACCTTTCATGGTGTTATTCTATATTTCTTTCTCCTATAACATTTCTTTATGTTATTATTTGTATCTGCCTCTATAACCTTTTCTTATGATATTCTTTGATTCTTCCTTCTATAACCTTTCCTTTTGTTATTATTTATTACTTCCTTCTATAACCTTTCCTTTTGCTATTTGTTTATTTCTTCCTTAAATAACCTTAGGAAAGGTTATCCTTTTTTTTTCTTCTTCTTCTTCTATAACCTTTCCTTATCTTATACTTTGTTTCTTCTTTTATAGCCTTTGTTTGTGTTATTGTTTGTTTCTTCTATCTATAACCTTTCCTTAATTTTATTCTTTGTTTCTTCCTTCTAGAAAAAGCTGAGTTTTCTTATTTCCCAACTTACTTTTGACTACAGGAAATGAGGTATATTTCTAGATTGTAAACCCAACATTTGTTAACCTTATAATTGATCTCCAACAAAACAGTTTAAAAAAAAGTAACCTTAAAAGATGAAAAAAATCAAATACGTGGGGAATGTGCAGTGGACTGTGTCCGGGTTTTTGCGCAATCTCTCTGTAGAGAAAATACATATCCACGTCGTCAGCAGATTTTATTACTCTGGCACTGTGCAGTTGGCCGGTTGGGACCTTCCATATCAGAGTATTTACTGTCATATTCGTTCTTCTGAGTAGTTCGGAGATTTCCATCAAATTTACTTTGAATTTCTTCAGGAGTTGTGGTAATTAGCATGGTACGAGGGTAATCGCCTATGTTCAACACAACCTTCTGACTTGCAGTTCCAGTACTTCAAAGGTAAGATGAAAGGTCTTATTCTCGCCACGTACATGCATGTATGCAAAAACTGCTTCACCACGTATAGAACCACTTTCATTATATTTCAATGCGAAATTTTCGATAGCATCTGGAAACATTTTACGATAGAGGATTTAGGGCACCAACATAATATCAAAAACCTGTAGTTTTTTAAAATTATGTTTAATAGTGTTTTGTAAATACACAATAGTTAAATATCGAAAGATCATGAAACGATTACTTTTAGTATTCGTGTCTTTTTTCTCAAAGAGTTTTCTTACGATTTTGTTTTCATTTTCCACGCTGAATTTTTTAATTTAATGTCCAGTGGCGATTAAAATATTTATTAATTTCACTTTATAGTTTAATTCGTTTTTATGTTCACTTTCATTCTTGATTTTCATTTTGTTCATTATCTATATTTAATCGAATCTTCATTGTTAACATACTCATTTCTTGCATGTGTTTAAGTTCGTACTATAAATAAAATTAATGGATATCCCTCTATTGAAATTTTTGTTCATATCTAGTCTTAACCAGTCTCACTTCATTCTTATCATAACTTTTTTTCGGTTATTTAATTATTTAATTCCTCAAAGTATTTTTCTTCGGATTCGTAGATATATTTTTTAATTTGATGTATAGTATCTAATAAGCATGCTTGATCTCCATACTTTACTGTTCAAATTCTATGTTGAAACATAATCTTTATTAAAAAAATCAAAAAATGTATAACGATGGTGAAAAAAAACGGTGGTGAAAAAAATGTGGCAAAGGTGTGGCACAATGGGATTACGCCTTTGTAGATATAAATAGTCACTGATCGGTACCATAACACTTGCATGCACCTGACTCTGTCAAAAGTATCATAATGACATTCCAACATGCTTCCAAGCTTTGATCTCATCACGACCGCCGCTAGTCAGCCATAAAAAAAAAACAGAACTGTGCCTGGAACTCTATACAAAATGCCTGCGCAAAAGAAACTGAATCGCTTAAAATCACGGAAATGTATGTGCAGTTGTAGCGTACATATGAATATTGACGTATATGAAGTTTTCAATTGGAAATTAGAAGTAGTTTACAAGAGAAACGTGTTAATTTGGCTATAACACAATGATTTTAAACCTCATTTTAAAACTTATCCTCTTCATTTCCAAGAAATAGAAGGTAATAGAACAGTAAAGAATATGTATTTTTTCAAAGTTTGGCAAGTCCAGACATACTGGACCGAATTCACACTGGACTGAATTCACAAAGGAGGTTTGTCGACAAACCTTGGTTTTCGTACGTCATATGACGCGTTTTTACGCGTTTTTTTACAAACCTGGTTCGTAAAAACGCGTCGAAACGCGTCTTATGACGCACGAAAACCAAGGTTTGTCGACAAACCTCCTTTGTGAATTCGGGCCGCTATGTCCACCAGTGTCCATTTCTTTAATAAATCAATCTAATATCACACAAATTGTCAAAATGTGGGTTTCACTTTTCCTCTAACTGGTCTTACATCACGATACTTTTCCTGAAACTAAACTCTGGGCCCTGGCCCAGCGAAAAGAATATGATTAAATGTAAAAGTTCTTTTGTCTGTGATGATGAGTGATTACATAATCAACATTGTCGCGTCAAATGAATGTCCTCATTAACATACATTATCAGGTAGCGGTGGCATAATATGATCAAAGAAAGACTCTCATTATTAGTCCATCTGTAGTAGGGTCCATGATATAAATATGCATTTTAAAACATCTCTAAAATATGTCAATTGAGGTCGCATTTATACCGCATTGCAACGGTATTATTGGGAGATTTGTTTGACGGAAAAAACGACCTACAATAATTCATTGCAATTTGCCCCGACCCCCAACATAAAAAAAAATCTCTATCTGGGCATGCCATGAACCATATTGCATGGCCCTACACAAGAATTTTTCCTTTTGGGGACTGGGGGAAAATGCAATGAATTATTGATAATTTATTGCATTTTCTTTGTTTATTTGTTTTTGTGGGGGCGTCGATGTACCTAAGCGGCTAGCGCCCGCTGCGTACAGTCATGATCTATTGGCTAAGCAATGGCCTCGTTACTGTGAGCCCCCATGATCAAAACCGTGTCGATGTGCTATATTAGTGCCCTTTTATGAGGCATTAATCTCCATTACTGTCAGTTATGACTTAAGGACGTAGGTTTCCTAGTTGGTTAGCATTGTAGCACACACATGCTTTAGCAGTCACGCAAAACAAACACTCCCCAATTGTCATTCAATAAAATCTGAGAATGTATACTATTATCTAGATCTATTAGGAATAAATCATTGTCAAAATCATTGGGGTAAAAATAATTATTCAACCATTATGACCAACAGTGTATATAATTTTTATTTAAGTTAATCTTTAAGTTAATAACAATTTAAATTAATTTGAGATTCAACCGCGAGTGATTCCGTGGTCAAAATCACTACCCGTAATGATTTTGTCCACAGAATCAGTCTTGGGAGTGATTTCCATCAACTTTTCAGATTGCTTTCGTGACAAAATCAATTGGTGAGATTACTTTTGTGACAGAATCACATGTGTTACACTTGGCGCCACATAGTTTTCCCATATGGAAGGGACCAGGAGGTGATTCACTAACAGCTAAAAATTATCCCAAATAGCATAAAATTGCTCTCAGGCTCAATACCACTCCTAAGAGGAATATCGCTTTCAGGAACTGATTCACTGAGGCATTTGGGATTAATGCTATGCAGAGGTGGTTTCATTGCGTGAAATTAAAAAAAGTGTAACAGATTTTGAAATTCCCATTTAAAAATGAAAACCTGGAGACTCTATGCATCAACAGGCATTTTTTGAACGTTTTCTTTTACAGATTTCTGTTTCTAGTCATTGCTGCTGAGTTTTGAGAACCGCTACCTAGAGCTTCACAATCAAACCAATCACGTAACCTTCGAAATCGAAAATGGGTGGCGCAAACTCAATACCTGGACTGAAGACATGGTACCCAAACGACAAAGAACGCAACTGTAGGTGTGCAAGACAAGGGTGTCGATTTGTATCCGTGGTTGGGGGGGATGATAGTTGCCAAAATATTTTCGGCAATGGATCAAAGCAACCAAGAGGTAGAAGCGTGTGGCAGGTTGCACCCCTCCCCAACTGCGTAGCCAGGATTTAGAGAAAGAAGACGATTTGTTGGACCGTTCTCGACTCTTAATCTTTGTTCGAATCAAGTTCCCCTTCCTCCACGCGTAGCGCGGAAGCTCTGACGTTTCAATCGATTAATAAACAAAGAAGACGATTCGATGTGCCATTCTCGACTCTTAATCTTTGTCTGAATGCAGTTTCCCCCTCTCGCGCGAAGCGCGGAAGCTCTGACATTTCATTAAATTATTAGAGAAAGAAGACGATTCGTTGTATCGTGTCCTTGTCTGATTGCAATTCGCCCCCACCCTATCGCGCGAAGCGCGGAAGCTTTGACGTTTCAATGAATTATTACTCTTAATCCTTTTCTGTATTCATTTTCGCCCATCCAGCGCCAAGCGCGGAAGCTTTACCGTTTCATTAAATTATTAGAGAAGGAAGACGATTTGTTGTATTGGTCCTTGTCTGAATTCAGTTTTTTCTCCTCCCGCGCAAAGCGCGGAAGCTTTGAAGTTACATTTGATTATAACTCTTAATCCTAGTCTGAATTCAGTTGACCCCCTCCCGCGCAAAGCGGGGAATCTTTGCCGTTTCATTAAATTATTAGAAAGAGAAGATGATACGTTGTATCGTGTATTTTGACGTTTCATTTAATTATAACTCTTAACCCTAGTCTGAATTCAGTTGACCCCCTCCCGCGCAAAGCGCGGAATCTTTGCCGTTTCACTAAATTCTTAGAGAAATAAGACGATTCGTTGTACTGTTCTCTATATTAATCCTTGTTTAAATTCAGTTTCCTCACATGATGTATGTATGGAACGTTCGTTCGCAAATATTTGCATGCACAGCCCAAGACAGTGGTGGGTAGCATCTCCCGGCAGTGCTTGTCGCAATAGCTTCTGGAAAGGAATTGTATACTACTGTTAGTGTTAACGGCCACTAATTTGGCCCATTAGTGACTATACAAAATATATGCTCTTCCTGGCTATTTGGGAATGTGACAGTTTGCAACAGAAATGAAGAAACGCGAATTTTGTTGAAAATCATGTGATATCACGAACATTTATTAATCACTTGTATGAAATTGAGAATAATTCATGGATTGATTTTATTGGAGGGTTGAACCAACCAGTACGCCAGTGACATAGACCTACATCAGCTTTTCAATAAAAAAAAAAATAAGTTGTGACATAGTAATCTTTCTCCAAAAATGAAAAATGTTTTAGGAAATATCAGGAAATAAAATAAAAATAAAGATACAATGACGTCAATTTTAAAAAGGGTGAACGGAAACAACATAACAACTAGTGAACTATCTTATAAGTCATACTAATGTCCGAAAATCTTTCTCCTTGTCTCTGTTCTCATCACGAATTCGTCACAGAGTTCATCTATGTTTACATTGTCCAGGATGGTCTGATGTTGCAGATTGCTACTTTTGCGCTTCGCGCTTAACATTTAGCTCGTTGCTTTTTGGCGCACTGCATTTCTATGCTGCTGTCAATTTAACAAAGTGAATTAATTCATCAATTCCTGATGAAGCCGTATGATCGAGAATTCAATTTATTCTTGTCTCATATACAGTTGTCTCATTTACTTTGTATATATGTATGTATTATGAAAATGAGATAGCAAAATGTGTATATTGATGGTTATCTTGCGAGTAATAACCATTAACTACTCTTATCAGGCTCTCATCATTAATTTTTCTCTTAATTTTTTTTTATTTTTTAGGGTGAATTATTGGGGGGGGATGATTGTACAGGCCATCCCCCCCCCCCCCACCTGAAATATTGGGGGGATATATCCCCCCCATCCCCCCCGGGATCGACACCCATGGTGCAAGATGTAACATGATACTCATGTGTGAGTTGGTGGCCTTAACGGGAAAGGGCACGTATGCATTTATGAAGCAGGCTTCAGGAAAAGAAACCATCACCATTATTTCGCAGAGCGTTGGTGTTGGTGTCGATCCAGATGGACCGACAGCCAGCGTTGGGGCGGGGGGCTCAATATCAATCGAAAAGGGCGAGTGGCTCATCACTTACTTCTGTACATTAGATTCCGTGCAATGTTTGTGCACCAATTGTTTCAGGAAAACCTTTCGAAAAGAGTTATCGGATATTCTCCTGTCATCATGTGGAAAGGCCAAAGTGATTAATTCGCAGTTCCAATGGGTTCAAAATATTGATGAGCTAGAATACATTGATGAGGAATACGGAGGTTTCGAGTCATGTGATGAGGAAAGCTAAGGTTTCTGAATTCGTATATCTATCATGTTATTTCAATCACGTAGGCGGCCTACATCTTTCTTTAATTCTGAATCAAGTTGGTTTATATTTTAAGGTAACTTACATTACATTGTGATGTTGAGTAAACGATTGTTCTTAACATGTGGGTTTATGTTTAATATGGCAAACAACGAAAACAAACATTCTATATACCCTAGGAGACCATTTAAATCCACAAGTGAATTACTTGATCATCATAATTGTATTTGGAATGGGGTAATTATTTTGTGTTCAGATTCATAAAATGGGCATGCAAGAATAAAACGGTTCGTCTAATTTTGTTATGCAGTGGGGTTTCGTCGTGGTTGATATTAGGTAAGATAAGCAAGTACCAGTGCAGGTAGTTCCTTTTAATTATTTGTTATCTTCTGATTTAAAGGTTTTTGTAATAATTCAACATAAAGTTTATAAAAATAAGATTGTTCTATCCGAGTTGGTTCTAGCGAAAGTAGTATACGTTTTATGTAGCGTTGTAAATATCGCATGAAACCTGATTTCATGTTATCTAAAAACTGCGTTTATTTCCATACCCTGCACGAAATACTGTAAAACCTAGTAACATTTGAATACAACTTAAGTGTCTAGGCCTATATAGATGAACTGCAAGTCAAATGCTGGGATCAGCCTCGTTGCACAAAATTTACCATTGATGGTAACTTTGCCATCGATGGTAACTACCAGGGAAACCTTGATTTTGATTGGCTGTTGAGCCTGTTACCATGGTAGTTGTCATTGATGTCAAAGTTACCATCAATGATAAGTGTTATGCAACGGGGCCCAGTAATTTTATTTGTATAGGCCAAGGGGTTGCTGATTGTCACTTGTTTTTGCAAAATATCAATAAATGGTTTGCGTTGTCAGGCACCTTTGGCAGCCAGCCATACGACCCCTGTATGACTGCAGAGCCCAGCCTATATAATAGATTTTTCTGGAGGGAGAAAAACCGGAGGGCCCGGGTGTTTGTAATGGACGAAAAGAGCTGATGAGGACTTGATGTGCGAAGGTGATTTACTTGAAAAGAAAGGTCCTTTGAGATAATTTTACACTATACACTTCAATTTTTTAGCTAGATTAATTTAGATTTCGCGCTTATGAACTTTCAATAGCAAAATTATGGTACTTCTTTAATCAAAGTATATACATGATCTTAGTAGTTACTGTAGTGGAAATATTAGCATGTGAAATAAGACGAAATATGCACAATATATTATGAATGAAATTAACGCTTTTGGAGACTATACAGGTCCGAAAGTAAATTGGAATAAGACAGAAGTTGTTAAACTGAATAATGTAGATATATTTTTTTCATGATAATGACATTATATATATACGGATCAACCTGTTAAATATTTAGGAGTACATGTAGGCGAAAATAGGAAACTGTTACAAGATTTAAACTGGAATGTAAAAATAGATAAAATTCGAAATTTATTAAATATGTGTAAAAATTAGAGATCTTACGTTTTATGGTAGAGTAATTGTTTTGAAAATGTTAGTGGCATTACAAATTGTGCATACTGCAACTGATGTTCCAGTACCAAAACACATCTTACAGATATTGAATAGACTATTTTTGTTGTTTCTTATGGAATTCCAAAAAATATAAAATTATGATGGATTAAATATGATTTATATTGCTAGTAAAATATCTTCACTTCGTTTGTCATGGATATCTGTAATTGTAAAAACATATTTAATAATAATAATATTTAATTTTTATATAGCGCTTAATACAAATGTCTCTAAGCGCTTTACAAATATATACTATTTAGATACTGGTCAGATAAAATAGGGGGTTTGCCATTTTGTTTACAGTTCAATTATAATATAAATATATGAATGTATTATGCTCTAAACATAATTTGCCAGAATTGTATGTAGACCTTTTTTGTACTTCTTCAGAACTAAGATTCATTGATATGTTTTAAGTAAAAAATATTTCAAATGAAATAATTTGGAAAAATAGTAACCTTTAAGAAAAAAATATTGTTTTATCGAAAATGGCAAGATGCCGGCTTATTGAAAATTCAATAATTGATTACAAATTGTATTTAGAATGACTCTTCATTAATTAATCAAAGTGAACGCACAACAGCTCCTATTTGATTTTGAATATACAAAATTAAAGAAAGCATTTCCGCAGTGTCGGTTAGATAGATTGAGGGATGTCAATGATTTTGAAGATGAATGTGATATTTCGAATCTTATAGAAATAGAAACATGGGATAAAGTAAATGTTTTTGTTTTGAAAGTAAAAGATTACTATCGTTTGTTAATACGGAAGAAGTCTAGAGAACCAATTGTCATTTATTTTTAGAATTACTTTCTAGATTTAGGTGATGACTTTGTTTGGAAGGATGTATTTTCATTTAAATTAAAGCAAATTCGTAATAATAAAGTTAAACCGTTTAATTTCAAGATGATTCAAAGGTTTATTGCCTCAAAAAATAATGTACATGAATGGCAAAATGGGAATAATAATTTATGCAACACTTGTGGACAAGTTGATTCACTTCATGTTATATTGCAAGGATGTGATTATGTTTTGGAAAATGAAATGTAACTTGATACTTAACCTATTCCAAGTAGAAATGCAAATAAACCAAAAGATATCAGTAAGGACTTATGACACAAGAAATATACTCTTCTGGTGATTATTTTTTTAATTATGCGCAATACGCAATTTATAAATATTACGTTAAAAGGATTGTCAATGGTTCTGTTATTTATCCACATACTTTGCTTTTTTTAATAAGACTGTTTTTAAGGTATGAATGTGTTAGCAAAAAAATAATACTAAGCTGGAATAATAATTGTTGAATATACTTTAATTTTTAGCCAATGTTGTTTTCCACTCGATCACTGATTAATTAATGTAAACGATTATGCTTTGAAGTTATTGAAATAAAAACCATGCTTGAGGATTCATACTTATAATCTTCATTCCGTTTCTTTTTAATTTTGTATCTATAATTATATGGCAATTTGAAATTTGCGGCATACAAATATCTTATTATTTTTATTATTATTTTACAAACTTCTACTGAATTTCACAAAATATGATTGTTTTTGTCACATTATCTTATTTTGTCGTTTTCATATCTCGTCATGTTATATTGTTTTGGAAATGTAAGAATTTTTTGTTTTAATTTTTTTTTTAAGGAAAGAGAACTTCATCTCCGCAGTTTACTTAAAGGTAAAGACCAGTTATGGTCATGCGATTGCATTGTGAAAGAAACGTTGTGGAATCGATCAGAAAAGGTTGATCATTTAGCATCTACCATCTGCAAGGTTCTGGAATCATCAAAATGATAAGAAATTTGGCCCATTCTTCGTAAAATTACAAGCACTATACACAGAAAGATGTATATGGGACTACCCTATATCTCTCACAGGCCATGAGAGAAACAAATTTACCAAATATATGAATTAGTAGGCGGTTTCCCGGCAAATTTTTTATCATCATGTATTAGTCAAAACATATTCTTTCACATGATTGGTAATGAGAGCTCCCATTTCATTTTTTGAAATTGGGGCGTTTCCAAAACTGGTCTTTACCTTTAACCCTCATTATCTATGTTGTAAAATCAAGATACATTCATATTTAGTATATAATGCTCCCATTTCCTTTAATGAAATAATTAATTAATGAAACAAAGTCATGCGGCGTGTAGTGCTATCCGGATATGAAGGCCGATGATTCATTCATTCATTTTACCAATTGCAGCAAATCAATTCACTCATTCTTTAAAGGGGTAGTTGAGTTCTGTTTTCAGACTTCAAATGCCTTCAAAGTGCATGGTTATTGCTCTTATTCTTATCTATGACATTTATAGTGCCCTTTTAGAACCTACAATTGCTATGAAGGTAATTTTAGACCCCAAAATGTGTGAAATTTAGCCAATACGATCATACCAAATCAGCACCCCTTTCAAAAAAACATGGTGACCGTTAATTAATTATTAATTAAAAATAACAATACGTGGGCCGGCTGGTTGTGCCTAATATAAGCACCACGAAAATGCCAACAAAAAAAACCAACATCGGCATTGGCAGAATTACGACGCTAAAAGGCGTTATTTCGTTTTTTCAACGGTTTTTTCAAATTTGTCAAAATATATATTATTTGTGGTGATACACAAGTATTAGAAATCGTTATAGTTCAGCCGTCTCTGAACCGATTTTGATTTAAAAAAAGATGAGTTTGTCATTTAAATATTATGTTCTTTCAAATTTGACACTCAGGTTTTCATTATCTCACAAAAAAAAATATATTTTGTGTAGCGCCCTCTGCAACAGAACTCAACTATTCATTTAAAGAAACCGCGCCCATTTTGATCGCAGTGAGCTCTACTGTGATAGGACTAATACATTCCTGCGGCCGGTCTTTAAATAAAGTCGATTTTAAGAACGGCTAATCTAGCTTGGTCGCACACGAGTGGAGGAGAGGTGCTTGAAGAGGTGACCGGGTTTTGTGGAGTTCAGGGATCAATTTCACAAAGCTTTTTTTCAATGACAAATGACAGAAATCAGTGACAAATCTGCTAATAACCAATCAGAAGCAAAGATTTCACTAGTTTATAATAAAAAACTGTCATTGGTCACTGATGACAAGTTTTGTGAAATGGGGCCCAGTTTTACTAGGGAGATTTGAGTTTATAGATGATTTTCCAAATAAATCTAGGTATTCAACATGGCCGAGCAAGATTGATTGGTGATAAATGCACCGAGCCCCAATTCATCCTAACTTTAAAGGCACTATGTCCCATTTGCAGGCCAAAAATGAAAAGGTTAAATTCCAACTGCATTTGAAAGATAATACTAATTTAAAACTTCCCTAAAAAAGGTGGGGCTTGAAAATGTCTTCAAGTGGGAAAATAACGACTATTAGTTGTCAAATCGACTTTAGGGCTATAGAGCCCAAAAGTAATAGTCTTGATTTTCAGACAATTGTACCGAATGGTCATACGTTTTATGCTGCGCAAAGATTCAATCAGTTTAATCTTGGCCATCACAAGAAGTGGTTATTGATGTAGACAAAAGCTCATGTACCCTTTACAACTCTTTCCATGTATGTTATTACCAAAGAAGAAAAAAAGCCAGTCAGTCACTCAATAGTGTCTGACAGTGAAGTCTAGCAAGTAAATGGGTTTCCTTGCATAATTTGAATATGAGGACACTGCTAACGTTTAAATTTCACAGATAGGACATACATGACATATTTATAATTCCTGCAAAGTTCTACAGAATTTGAGGTTGGCTGCAAAAGGGACATAGTACCTTTAAAACGAAGTAGGTATACCCCCAAACAGGGTGTATTATTTTCACTCTTCATTCAAACAGAATCTGACATGCATTATGCATGCAAGATATACCTACACTGGGAGAGGCAGAGAGAGAGACAGAAAGAGATATGGGGAAGATGAAGTAATAATATGGAGAGAGTTGAGAGAGTAATGGTATATATATATATATAGAGAGAGAGAGAGAGGGAGGGAGAGAGAGAAGGAAAGAGTGAAGGGAGTAAAATTATGAATTCCTAAAATCCATGGAGATGTAGGCCCTATATTAAGCGTTTATGATATATCAAACTCTCCTACAGACCCGTGTTGACTATCTAACTAAGATGTGAAAATAACGTGGTGAAACTTCAAACATATGATTTAAACTTTTAAGATATCCTGCCTCCAACCCCACCCTACCCCCCCCCCTCTCTCTCTCTCTCTCTCTCTCTCTCTCTTTACGTTCTTTATAGAGGGAAAGGTTGTGATAGTAGTGTTTTTGGGGCCTTAAAACAAATTTGTGTAGCTTATAATTGGAGAAGAAAAAACGTATCAGGACAATTAACCCGGAAAAACTACCCCAAGGACAATACCCCCACCCCAAAGACAATAGCCCTCCCCGTTGACAGTTGCCCCCTAGAAAATTACCCCTAGGACAATAACCCCCCCCCCCCCTCCCACCCTAGAACAACCAAGGAAAACCACCCCTTGAACAATTGAACAATTACACCCCTCCCCTGTTCATTAAAAGGGGATTCTACCCTGCCAATATGTTAGTTTTAATCAAAGCAGTTTTTTGGGGGTATTTGTCCAAGGGGGAATTTTCAGGAGGGGGTGGGGAAATTGTTCTCGAGTGGTAATCGTCCTAGGGGTATTTTCCTAGGGGGTAATTTTCCGGGGGTATAATTGTCCTCGGAGGGGGGGTGGTTGTCTACGTTGGGTATTCTTCCGGGGGGAATTGTCCTTGGGGTCGATTGTCCCGTTGGTAATTAGCAGGGGGGATATCCTAGAACCCCCCCCCCCCCAAAAAAAAAAAAAAAAAAAAAAATATTCATTCGTTTTACATGAAATATAAATTTCATAATTAAAAATTTACAGGTTTATTGCAACAGTTATACGTATGTTTATACAGAGCAGATACGATAAAAGATAAGATATTAAAGCTTAGTTTCAATATCGGTTAAACAAGGTGATGTTCCTGAAGTCAACGAAATTGGCAAATTAAATTTACATCAGAGAGTATAAAGTGAAGAAACCCTGAATACATAAGTATAGTAATGATAAAGATTTAATGTTGACATCGACAAAGATAAGTATTAATAAGTAAAAAGGCTATTTCACATTGATTGGAAAAATAATTCTCAGGTTCTGTTATTAATTGATATTGCACATAGAAGAATAGATACGAAAGTAGCAATCAGTAGATGCAAATACATGTGGAAATATAAACAAAGACATTGTTTTATTGACTCGATATTTGTTAGTTTTCTTTCAAAGATTCAAGGTGAATTAATCAGTCTAACAATAGTGGGTATCGTTGAGGAATAATACCGGGTAGTCCGACAGAGGGGGGTGTTGAGAAGATGTGAAGAGCGTAGGCGACGAGAGGAGATATCACTACGTTATGAGGCTTTCACATATACACTCCGGGGCCCGTACGGCGAGTAAAAACAGACATTTTGGGAATTTTCGGCCGGTGTCCGGCCGGTTCAATGCCGTAAAGTTCCTACGGGCGCCGGGACAGTTTTTTAAGCCGTACGGGCTCCGTGGTGCTGAGTTGGCTGCTCCCAATCGTCCATGCGTTTTTATCTGACCGTTATTTATTTATTTATTTTATTTATTCAAGTCTTCTTTATACAGGGTGGCCCTTTCAATAACGAGTATTGCTCTTCCAAGGGGCCCTGTCTATACAATTAAAAACATGTAAAACATTGCACATTAATATGGTATACATACAAATAAAACCGATATACAAAGTAACTAAAATTACAACAAGAAATACGAATACAATATATGAAATATTTAAAAAAAAAAAAAAATAAAAAAAAAAAAAAAGTTTAAGAATAAATATTGCAAATGAAAGAAGAAGAAGGAAAAAAAAAAGTGTTTGTCAGAGGGCGTTTTGGATACTGAGAAGCTTGCATTGCCTCTTAAAGGACAATAGGGACACACTAACACGTACATTAGGAGAGAGGTTATTCCACATGAGTGACCCTTGGTAGTGAAGGGATCTTTTGAAATAATCTGTTCGGGGAGTTTTAATGAAGAGTGGAGATTGTGCAGAATGCCTGGTATAAATAGAAATCTTTCTCGGGATAACTATTGGCTTGAGATATAAAGGCGTGAGATTATTTTGAATTTTGTACATATTTAAACAAATTTGGTAATTAATTCTTTGACGTACTGATTGCCAGGAAAGTTCAGTCAACATAGTGATGTGAGGGGTAAAAAAATCAGCTTTAAGTATGAGTCTTGCAAAACGGTTTTGTAGTTTTTGAATTCTTGAAATATGACACATTGCACTTTGTCCCCAGATAATATTGCAATAATCGATGTGCGGTAAAAACAAACTATTATAAATCATTAACAAAATACGTTTCGGTAAAAGATATTGAATACGTCTGATATAACCAATAGTTCTTGATAACTTATTACATAATGTATTAATGTGGCAGTTCCACCGTAAGCAAGAGTCAATTATCAAACCAAGATATTTAAATTCATTAACCTGTTCGAGTTTGTTGGTGTTTACATACATTTCTAGTTTCTTATTTTTCACTTTAGATTGAGTTCCAATTAACATGCATTTTGTTTTCTTTACATTAAGGGTTAACCGATTATCATCAATCCATGCAAGGATTTTATTCAGTGCTAGCTGTAACTCTTTCTGGACAAGAGAACATGATTTCCCTCGACAAAATATAGCGGTATCGTCAGCGTACACACATAGTTTAAAAGAATTACCAAATTTAATATTACATGCATCATTAATGAATATAGAGAACAATAGAGGCGATATCATACTCCCTTGCGGGACACCTTTCGATATAGGTCTAAAATTGGAAAGACTATCGTTCACCTTAACACATTGTTCACGGTCATGTAAATAATTAGAAAACCAAATAGCCTCTGTTTCTTTTACACCATACGTTGATAATTTAGATAAAAGTAGTTCATGAGAAACAGAATCGAATGCACTTTTCAGATCAATGAAAACAACTCCGGTCACCAAGCCTTCTTCTATGTTACGTAACAAGTATTCATTTACATCAATTAAAACGCTATTTGTTGAGTGCAGTGGGCGAAAGCCAGATTGGAGTGAGGCCGAACAAAGCCCGTAAAGGGCCCGTAGGCACTTTACGGGTCTCATGCGGGCTCCGGACGGTGCCCGGACGGGTCCCTCACTATTTTGGGGGTCAATTATTATGAAAAATCTTGACGGGCGCCTTGCGGTACTCAAGGGTTCCGTACGTGCACCCTACGGCCCCTACGGCGCCGTCACGACCCCTCAAGAGCCCAGGGGGATATGCACAGCAACAGGCATCTGCCGTCCAGGGGCATTTAAAATGAATATTGCGTGTGCGGGTCCCTCATGGCGGCATCTCGAAATGTACAACGCAGTTTTAAATACAGGAGGTGCGGATACCAGAGGACACATACAGAGTGAGTCCGAAAAAATGTCCCAGTTTTTAAAAGTTGAATTGTTTGAAGTATGAGTATTTAATCATGAGTTTCATGATATGTCTTGATAGAGTTATCCCCCAGTACATTAAGGTACCATTTTCATTTGAATCTCTGCATGCATGACTGAACATCAGACAATCTTTACAAGACTGCCAGGTCTCACTTGCGCCAAGTTACTGGGTGAGGAATAAAGTGCATTGAACAAAGACAGTCAGACACGCGCCTAGTATTTTCAGGGATTCCGTTATTTTCAGAGGCTCATTATTGAGACGCAAACAAGGAGTGTTGACGGTACATTTCGTGAAGTTGACAGACATGGCATTGCTCTTGGTGGTATTGAATTTCATGTCATTGTCTTTACTCCAATATTCTAATTCGTCAAGATGGTCCCGTAGTTTCGGAGATGCCGATGTCGTGCGAATCTCGAGAAGGCTTAGGTCGTCAACATATTTCCAATGATGCTCGATATCATGTGCGGCATCATTCACCAGAGCAAGGAACATCAACGGGCCTAGTTTTGTCAAATACCTTTCTTCGGAGATACAAGAGCCAACTCTAACAGCCTGGGTGCGATCAGTTAAGAAGCTGGTCGCGGTCTGGGGAACTGCTTCATTGACACCATACGTGAAGAGTTTGTGAATCACTATATTGTGGTTGACACGGTCGAAGGCTTTATCTAAGCCCTTGAAGATGGTATCCACTATAGGCTCACCAAGTAGTGTGTTGTTGAACTGCCTTTAATGTTGCC
Organism: Strongylocentrotus purpuratus; assembly: GCF_000002235.5. Lineage (NCBI taxonomy): Eukaryota > Metazoa > Echinodermata > Echinoidea > Camarodonta > Strongylocentrotidae > Strongylocentrotus > Strongylocentrotus purpuratus. The sequence continues at coordinate 23,145 of NW_022145521.1, forward strand.
AAACTGACGATTGTCAAGATTGGGTGTGAGGTCTCTCACTTACTACCACTTACTATCTCCTCTATCTCCCCCCCCCCCCCCCCCTCTCTCTTTCTCTCTCTCTCTCTCTCTCTCTCTCTCTCTCTCTCTTTATCTCCATTTCTTTGTTTCTCTCCCTTTTATTCCTCTTTCTTTCACCCCCCTCTCTCTCTCTCTCTATCTCTCTCTCTCTCTCTCTCTCTCCCTCCCTCCCTCTCTCTCTCTCTCTCTCTCTCTCCATGTTCCAAACAGGGCGGTATAATTCCCTGGAGCTATTAATTTATTTCGATATGTGCCGCCCTGTATAAATATCAGAAGTAAATAAACAAATAAAAAATAAGCTTCACGACCAACGGGTTGAGAAGCGCAGTTAAAAGGGTGTGAAAGGGTCCAGATGAAAAGCAATTACTGTTGATTTGGGATACTCTTTCCAAAATGAATAAATAAATGAATATATAATCATAATAAATAGATACAAGATTTTCAAATACTTTTCCTTAATTCAGCTATCATATTGTCATGTAAATTTGTTCACACGTCATAACGTCATGTTATAATATTAGTTCAATGCGAGCAATGTTGTGTGTAGATATAATTCTATGCTGGATAGTCAATGTATTCATCTCTCTATGCGCGTCTGTCTCTCCGTCTGTCTCTGTCTGTCTCTGTCTCTCTCTGTATCTCTCTCTCTTTCTCTCTCTCTCGCCCCCTCTTCCTCCCTCCCCTCTTCCTCCCTCCCTCTTCCTCCCTCCCCTCTCTGTCTGTCTCTCTGCCTCTATACAGAGTAAATCAGAAAAAATGTCCCACTTTTTAAAAGTTGTATTGTTTGAATTATGAATATTTAATCATAAGTTTCATGATATGTCCTGATAGAGTTATCCTCCCAGTACATTTAGGTACCATTTTCATTTGAATCTCTGCATGCATGACTGAACATCATACAATCTTCACAAGACTGCCAGATCTCACTTGCGCGAAGTTACTGGGTGAGGAATAAAATAGTGTTTTGAACAAAGACAGCCAGACAGACAACAACAAAAAACACACAGGCACGCACACACACGCACACGCATAGGCACACACACAAACACACGCACATCCACACACCAACAAAGGACATAGCAAACGATTGATAATGTACCTACGTATTGAGATAGCACATTGGATTCATGTGCACTTCATATCGATAATATTGATAATGATAAAGATTAAGATGATGGCAATGGTGGTGATGATGATATGATGGTGGTAGTGGGAAAGATTGTTAGGGAAATGTCACTTAAACATTTAGCAATCTTGATAAAAATGAATGCTTAATCAGAAAAGGAGAAATTATGAAACAATTGTTAATTGAAAGAAAAAAAAACGCGCATGCCTGAGGAATGTGCAGTTGACTTTTGGATTTTTCCAAAACTTGGTCGAGTGCGGGAAAAACCAAAATATTTCGTGCAATCATTCTGAAGTGAAAATAAAACTATTTCCTATTGGTACCTAAAGTGGGTTGGAATTTATGTAAATTAGGAGGAGCTCATGCCTGAGCGCTCACAGGAGGTTTCCACGTTGAGTACGTGGCGTGAGACGCCATTGACCTTATTCGACGATGAGCGAGCTAGACGCCGTTTAAAAAATAAACAAATAAATACTTTTATAACATAGTGATAAGTGAGTTAAGAGGAGGTTATGGTTAAGTTCTGCCAATGTAGTGGAGGTTGATAGACGTGAATTTTACGTTTTTCAATACGTTTTTAATGTATTGATGTTGTCTTTGGTTACATTACGGTGTCAATGTTCGACACGTATTTACTTTTGTAATAAATTGGACATCACAGACATGATTCATGAATTCGATTTGTTTATTTTATTATGTGTTTGTTCATTTGGAGCGTGACATAGTTAACATAGTTTTCGTGATTAGAACACAGGTGTTGACACGGTAACTCCCCCGGATGCCTACCTGGACTCTGGTAAGTCCTCCGGTATGCAACATTTCATGCAAAGACATGTTTCGTTCGCGCGTCTAGTGCTCGTCGCTGAAGTTCGGTGCTCCCCAAAAAGTAATAAAGATTATATGTTTATTAACATAGTTCTAACACACGGCAGGTTAAATACGAAAGTATTTATTTCCGTTTAAGCCTGCGAATTAGTAAATAAATATCCACGTCGTCAGCAGATTGTATTACTCTGGCACTGTGCAGTTTGCCGGTTGGGATCTTCCATATCAGAGTACTTACTGTCATGTTTGTTTTTCTGAGTAGTTGGGAGATTTCCATCAAACTAGTTTGTTACGTGTATGTACGTCAGGAGTTGTGGTAATTGGCATGATACGAGGGTAATCGCCCATGTTCAACACAACCCTGTTCCATTTCTTCAGAGGTAAGATGAAGGGTCTGATTCTCGCCACATACATGTATGCACAAACTGATTCATCGCATAGACGTATAACCACATTCATAATAATTATTTCAAAGCGAAATCTAATTTTGACAGCATCTGCAAATATTTTGCGATAGAGGATTTAGGGCACTAACATAATATTAAAAACTTGTAGTTTAGGCTATAGGTTTTCCAGCCCAATTTCATCAGTGTTGCATTCGAATTCATGAATAGGCGTTTAAGTTCGAACGATTTTCGTCAACTCTCTGCTCTCATGGTTCATTTTCATTCTTTGAGCAATCAATTTCGTTTTTTATCATTCCTTTTAAATTTCATTTCAATCTATTTAGAGAGAAATCCATTCAATTTAATGACACGAAGTTGTCATTCAATTTCGCGCCAGCTGGATAGACGTTCAATTTCGTCCTTAATACCAATTTCAATTTGATTTATAAGCACACACCTTCGCACTTTGAACGTTCGAATTAATTAACATAAACAGTTCTGTAGCTTTATGTAATTCTTACCGCAATTTGTTCACGTCATATTAGATTTTGTTCACTGTTTTTAATTATATAATTTCTTTTTCATTTTTAAAGTTTCATGTATACTTTAATCATGTTTTATATATTTTCTTTCAATTCGTGATGTACTCTCCTCGAACCGCCGCCTTAGTCAATGTACAAATAAATGTATGCGTATGGAAGTGGAGTTATACGAGCTCTTGCTTCAATGACGGTTTGTCAGAGGAATGAGATATTTCAATATAAGGCAAAGGTCCCATTTCAAGTTACATAAAGTTTGCATAATTTAATCAAACAGATAGAGATTGCAAAGAACATAAACAGTAAACAAACCCCCAAAAGACTGCCCAAATGCTATAAATGATTGCCTATTCGTGAACTTGAATACCTTAACGATCATCAGGGTAGTGCAGGTGCGAATTTAAATGCATTTACGTGCATTTTTTTTTTATTTGAACGCGCTTTTTACACGTTTATGTGAGAAAATCATGAAATCGCATGCTAATACAATCAAATTGGATGAACTACTTAGCTTTTTGAATGTTGATTTCGGTGATCATTCAAATTCGCTCAAAATTGAATGATCACAATCGTTTAAGCAGATGCAACTCTAATTAAATTGGGCTGGGAAACCTATAGTATTTTGTAAATTCAAACCAACCAGATAAATATGGAAAGATCGAAAAACGTTTAGTTGGTGTTTAACTATTTCTGTCTTATCACACTATTAAAAGAGTGAAAATTTGAAAGAGATCCACATAAAACAGTGGATTCGTTAAGATCTTTGTAAATTTACGATATTGTACTGCTGAAATGAGGTAAATTGGAAAGCAACTTGAAAAGCGATAACATCGTGGAGTCAGTACCACACTGCGATATTTGACATTTACTTGATTTCAATAAGTAGCCTACTATTTTTACGCTTCCTTTTTAGTATTTGGGTTAATTCGTGTTATTTTTCTCAAAGTATTTTCGTACGATTTTGTTTTCATTTTCCGCGCTGATTTGTTTAATTTAATGTACAGTGGCAATTGGAATTATACTGTTTACCTTTTTAAGTGCAGTATAAAATATGTTTTAATTTCACTCTATAAGTTAATTCGTTTTCACGTTCACTTTATTTTTTATTCTTTATTTTGTTTATTATCTATGTTTTATCACAATTTACATTTTAACTTACTCATTTTGTTGCTTATGTTAAAGTTCGCACTATAAATAAAATCAGTGGATATCCCTTTAATACAGTCTATGTTCATATCTAGTCTTAACCAATGTAACTTTATTTTTATGATAATTCTTCTTCCATTGTTGAATTTCTAGCCTTTACCAAAAAACATACAGTAACTAAGTACAATCCTAAAGAGAATGGATGAACAACTGGAGAAGTCAAATGACTTCTAGAAACCTACCCAATCAGTACTTCTCAGAATATATTCCAAAGCAAGGTATTCTCCGAACGAAATTATTACCTGCGATGAATGAGATTTAGTATTCCGATGAGTACTCCATAATTATAACATATCAAGGGAAAACAATTCTGGTTTTGTTTTATAAGCCATTAATACAAAGCATTCTAACATACAACGTGATTTGTTCAGTTACGGAAATGGGACCCAGAAAAACCGGACACGCTTAGACCGGGTGCGACGAGCGGCACAGAGAGAGCGATAGGGCATGATTTAACTGATATAAACTGTTTGTTCGAACAGAGACTCACGCCCAAAACAAACAAAATCATGAAAGATCAAAGTCACCCACTTAACACCCAGTATTCTTTCAACCGTTCTGGAATTCGACTAAACGTCCCACGCACAGACCGAGCACGCTTCCGCCGATCCTTCGTACCAAACTCTATCCACATGTTCAACCAATTCGTTAAGAGATAATAATAATAATAATAATAATAATAATAATAATAATAATAATAATATTAATAATAACAATAACAGTGACGTAGCGAGAAATGTGGTATGATTCGTTGGACGAATTCGGCTTTCGATATCAGTGGTCTTTGCTCCGTGTGCTCACAAACATGTGCTATATTCACGATCGAAATTTGGAAGAAGAATGTTAGCCATTAAAGCAAGGTTACGGCGTATCCGTCTTCAGGACCATGAGAAAACAAAATCTTGTTGGCCTGGGCTGACCAATTTTTCTTGTACAATTGTACTTGATAGTCGCCACATGTTTTGTGCATACATTGGGCACAGACAAGAAAAACACAGTGTGTGTCACATCAGTGGCGGATCCCCCCCCCCCCCCCGGCCAAAAAAAAAGGGGAAAGATTTTTTTTTGGTGTGTGTGCTAAAGAAAGCAACAACAAAAAAGTTTCCTCCCCCCCCCCCCCCAAGCCACTGAACGAAATATATGCAACGTAATTTTCCAATTTTCGTGATTAAATGCCTTAGAACCCCTGAGCTTCCGGGGGCTCTGCCCCCTGGATTTCACCTAGGACCCATAGTCAGGCACCTGGATGCTCATCTGACGGTAATTTAATACCTAAAACCCCTGAGTTTCCGGGGCTCTGCCCCCTGGATTTCACCTATGGCCTAAGGCGGACGGCTGGATGCTAAACTGACGGTAATTTAATGCTTAAAATCCCTGAGGTTCCGGGGTCTCGGCCCTCTGGACCTCACGCCAATGAATGTCTTGCCAGTGTCACAAATAAGGTATCAAAATATGTTCATCTGACCGTAATTAAATGCCTAAAACCCCTAAGTTTCCGGGGCTTCTCCCCCTCGACCCCACTAGGGGTCCTAAGGCGGGCCCCTGCATGCTTGTCTGACCGTTATAAAATACCTAAAACCCCTGAGCTTCTTGGGGCTCCGCCCCCTGAACCCAACCATTGCCCCAAGGCGGGCCCCTGGATGCTCATCTGACCGTAATCTATTGCCAAACACCCCTGAGCTTCTGGGGGCTCCGCCCCTTGGACCCCACGCCAATTCGTGACCTGCCAGTGTCACAAATAAGGTATAAAAATTTGCTCATCTGACTATATTTAATGTATAAAACCCCTAAGCTTCTGGGGGCTCCGCTCCCTGGACCCAACACCAATAATTTGTGTCCTGCCAGTGTCATAAATTAATAAGGTTTCAAAATATGCTCATCTGACAGTAATTAAATGCCTACCATTGGTGTGCACCTCTATAGGTAGCCTCTCTCATTTTGAGCTCTGTAATTTGTTTAATTTTTCACCAATTTTGGTTGGATTTAGTATTTGTATTTTCAACATTGTGTTTGATATTGGTCAAGGAACAGAGGTAATCAATTTGTAAGGTGTATTTTGGTGTGAATTTGCAGTATTTCTGTTAAGTTTAATGTTTGATGTTCTTGTTCAATTTTACTGTACAGGCATGTGCATTAAGCTTTACTGGTACTTTGCTTGTATACCATTTGAATGTACTGACATTCACAATAGTCTCTTTTGTATGCTCCTTTTGTGTAAGCTATTCCTGCTTGTACAATGGATGGAAAGCCATTGAAAGTGTTGTTTTCTATAGGGCTTGTTATTTCTATTCTGTACACTTTGAATCAGCCCTATATAACCAAGGAATGTTTCACTTGTATTGGCTCACACATGAAGAGCCTCCACTGCAAACATCTCAAATATTGTAGTCAACCTATACTATACTACTGTAATTCGACAGCTACATTTCGATGTCTCCTTAATTCTGGAGATATCCAGCCCAATCCTGGTCCAGTGAATCGCACTGAGAATGTTTCCAATATTGGCCATACCAACTCACCTCCTTATTCAGCTGATTGTACAGCTTTACATATTTCATACAACTTGAATGATCTCCATCAGATTAATAACCAGCCGCTTAATTTACTACCCATGAATGTTTGGAGCAGGATCTGCGATCTTGGCATCGGTCGCCGACGTCGAACTCATCGCGGACGTGGGCGGCGTACGATACCAAGGCCGGATTTCCCTCCACCAATGTCGGTATCATCCAATAGCCTCAAACTTGGCCTTTGGAATGCACGTTCCATGACCAATAAAACACACGCAATTACTGATTTGATTGTTGAACATGATCTAGATGTTCTAGTCATCACCGAGTCGTGGCTCTCTGGAGACAGTAAGAGGGATGGTCTCATATTAGCTGATCTAAGATCTGGTTTGCCTAATTATGATTTCACCCATCGACCCCGGTTATCTTCCAAGGGCGGTGGGATTTTGCTTCTCTATAGATCCACGGCTCGCTGTACCTTGAACAACAACAATGATTTTGCATCTTTTGAATTACTGGATGTCACACTCAATCTGACACCTTCATCTGCTGTAAGGTTGTACTGTATTTATCGACCACCCCCGTCTGCCAATAATAATCTCTCCAACGGCACATTCTTGGATGAATTTCCAACTCTCCTTGAAGGTGCTGTTGTAGATGATCATTTTCCTCTATTATTGGGTGATTTCAACATACATGTTGATGATCCCAATGATAATTTTGCAAAATCTGTTATGACATGTGTTGATTCGTTAGGGTTCAAGCAACATGTTCGTGAACCAACCCATCGCGCAGGTCACACTCTAGATTTGATTTTCACAAGGAATTCGGATGATGTCTGCAACGTGAACTCGCTATCTTCCATGCCTTCCGACCATTGTGCACTTGTCACCACTGTCAATATCGCAAGGCCGAAGAATCCCAAGAAAGAGGTTTCCTTCAGGAAATATCGCAGCATTGACAAGGACTCTCTACGCAACTCTATTGACACAATGTTCCATTCACTTCCTGATCTATCTTGTCCATCTGCTTCCGCGGAGCATTACAACTCATCTTTGCGGACGTTGATTGATGAGCACGCTCCAATCCAGGTCAAGACTGTATCAATCAGACCTGATGCGCCATGGTTTACCGATGATATCCAGAAAGCCAAGAGGCGAAGGCGTCGTGCGGAACGTCGTTCGATCAAGTCTGGACTTTTTGTTGATAGAGAGCTGTACCGCCGTGAATGCGAGTCATATTATGAGTGCATCTTCAATGCGAAGTCAGCGTATCTCAAAGATCTCATCAAGAATGCTGACACTAAAGAACTGTTTCGTCTTGTGAAGACACTCTCAACGCCCACTCAATCTTCACCTCTTCCAGATCATTCTTCTGATAGTGAACTCGCCAACAGATTTGCTACATTCTTCAGGGAAAAAGTCGCCAAAGTTGTATCCTCTTTCCCTAATGTAGTACCAGCACCAGCTTCAAGATCTTTTGCTCCAGGCCCTCGTCATGAACTCTCTGATTTCTGCCTTGTATCCCTCTCACAAGTCAGGAAGCTCATCACTTCACTTCCTTCTAAACACTGTAAGCTAGATCCGATTCCTACCTGGCTTCTAAAGGAAGTCCTCGATGAAGTCCTTCCTCACATAACCAAACTGTTCAATCTCTCGTTATCATCCGGAATAGTTCCAGAGTCTTTTAAGACTTCTCTGCTTCTTCCCCTCCTAAAGAAGCCGAGTCTCGACACGAATGGACTTAAGAACTACAGGCCCATCGCAAACCTGCCATTCCTTGGGAAGGTTTTGGAACGTATTGTGTCACTACAGCTGAAAGCCCACATTGACAATCTCGGTTTGTTTCCAATCCACCAATCTGCCTATCGGAATCATCATTCTACTGAGACTGCAACTGTCAAGGTCCTAAATGACCTACTTCTAGCTGTAGATAAGGGTAATGAAGCTGTCCTCATCTTGCTTGATTACACTGCCGCATTTGACACTATCAACCACGACCTGTTACTCCATCGCTTAGAGAACGACTTCTCCATCACCGGCACCGTACTTCAATGGATTCGCTCCTATCTCATGCACCGAACTCAGAAGGTGATCATCAATGACACCAACTCGGAATCATTTCCCCTCATCTGTGGCGTTCCTCAGGGTTCCGTGGTCGGCCCCCTCCTGTTTATTCTTTACACCAGCCCTCTCTCAAATGTTATTAACCTTCATCAGAATATTCAACACACTATGTATGCAGACGACACCCAGATTTATGTAACTCTTCACCCAAACAGCAGGACAGTAGCCGCGAACAAACTCACCAGTTGCCTCAATGAAATCAAAACCTGGTCTTTTCAAAACTGTCTCTGCCTTAATGATTCAAAATCTGAAATGATTCATATTACTTCTAAATTTCGGAACTCAGACCCCTTTCCTGATCTTGTTATGAGTGATGGCTCTCTCAGTTGTTGTGCTTCTGTGCGTGACCTTGGTTTAAATATTGACAGCAATCTTACTTTCAAACAACACATTAGTAATATTTGTAAGTCTGCTTCCTTTGGTATATATAAGATCAGTAGAATCAGGAGGCTACTTGACCGACCCACAACTTCAAAATTAGTCCACGCTTTTGTCTCGACCCATATCGATTACTGTAATTCTTCTCTTTCTGGCCTCCCTCAGTCACATCTAGTCCCACTTCAAAGGGTACAGAATAGCGCTGCTCGGCTTGTGACTCTCTCGCGTAAATCAGAGCACATAACTCCAATATTGAACTCACTACATTGGCTTAAAATTCACCACCGCATATCCTTCAAAATTCTTCTCCTGTGCTACAAAGCTATCAATGGCTTAGCCCCCTCTTACCTTTCCGATCTCATATCCTTACGTTCCCGTACGTCGTCACGAACACTTCGTTCATCTTCCACATTACTGTTAACACCTGGACCCCGCACTAACACCCGGTATGGTGACCGCGCCTTTTCAGTTATTGCCCCCGCTCTCTGGAACAAACTGCCCGCCTTTATTCACTGCGCCCCCTCTGTATCTCAATTCAAATCTCTACTCAAAACCTATCTTTTCAAATTGTAAATTGCAGTTGTGCGTCGGTCAATGGAGGTGCGCACCATATTTGTCTTTATTTAGTTGATTGCCACTGTTTTTCTTACCTTATCTATGTTACTTTTGTATTTTTGCTTTTTCTTCTAATTTAATTCTACGGGTTATAGTCTTCTCTTAATCAGAACACTGTGCGCTTAGAAACATCAGTATTAAGCGCCTAATAAATGTTATGTATTATATTATTATTATTATTTATTGCTCTGATTGTCTCATTTTCGCTCGCTGGATCACTGCAGCACAAACATAGCTCGTTCGACGTCACTACCAAACTAGCCAATCAGCTGTCAATGACGTCATATTGAATGCGGCGGCAAATATATTTTGTGAAATTATCGAGAAATCGACTATTTCTAATTGCAAACTAGTTTTATTTTTGGATGGAAAAGCAGCCATTGTTATCTTGACATTTATTGAAGTCATCAGAATAGAGTAAGTTACTTCTCAGATAATTCAAGAGGTCCATTTTTTAGATAAATTTTCAATTTCTTAGAATGTTCCACTGTGTTGCAGGGTACCGGGTGCATGCCATTGGGTGTGATGTGTTCGCGCGCTATTAGTACAGGCCACCGCGCCGTCGGGTGTATTCTCGAAATGATGTAGGTGCAAAGCTAGAATGGCTACCACGCCCATTTCCCTCTCTAATTATGCCTTTCTGAACATTCCTTTCCTTATCTCAATACAATAACTTTCACCTGCCTAAGTTATTCAAACCATACCGCCTCGCCACTTCCATTACGTAATCATTAAAAGGATCCGCATATACAACATTTTCCTGCTATATGTTGTACCGCAGGAAAATACAAATCTCCCTGGTATACCTTAGTCCAAACGATAAATATGTGCCTTAAACAAAGCAGGCGACAATCGGCGTAGCAGACGACACTTGATAGTAATTTTGTATGTGAGATTGCTTTGCTAAATATGAATTACTTTGTTAATAAATATCAACTAAAATTTCTTTTACATACCTTTAAACCATCATTGATATTTAATAATTCATGAGTGAGTAAAAGAAACATACCAAACTATATAATGATATGAAATACTTGGTGGCATTTAGGGCAGTTTGACGTGATGACCGATTGCACCCCTCTGTTAATAACCGAATAGTCCATGGTGTGTCATGAATATTCATGTTATTGCTTACCTCGGGAAAATGTTTGCTTTTACTAAATGGAAAAATTACGGTGGGGGGGGGGGGGGGTTGGATGAAATGGACATAATGAACCAAGCAGAAGTGATCTATGATAATTCATGCTTCTTATCCTTCGTGTGCTTGATCAATAATCTTACAATCGCTTGGCAGACTGAGTCCAAAGTTCGTCTTGTTTCACATGTGTATTATAGGCAATGGCGAGCTTGCAACCTATTTTGAAAAATTACGGTGGGCTAACTTTCAAAAGTCAATGAGACATGAGGGCTCCAATGAAAGAGCTAGTGATAACGTACGTCGGGGTGGATGTGCTTTTCGTTTAAACAAAAAATGAATTTGTAACGATTTTTGAAGAAAAAAACGTCCATAGGCTAACACGTTAGGCTACTGACTCTGACGATAGGGGGTGTTGTGAAATGAGACTAAACAGATCCATATGTACCCCCTGAGCTTCTGGGGGCTCCACCCTTGACCCCCGTCGAGAAACGTTCAACGGGGCCTGCATGTAAGAGTGGGGGTGGTGGGGATTTTTTTTTGTCTACCCCCCCCCCCCCTTACGTTTTTGCCAATTCCGGTGTCACCATTACGTACCAATATTTGGCTCGCATAATTTCAAATTTGGGCCCACCCCCCCCCCTAAGAAATCCTGGATCCGCGTCCGTGTCACAGTGATGAGAGGGAAGTAGAAACTTAGCCATTCTCACAAGAGACATAATACGGTTCAGAATTGCTAATAATATTTACTGTTTGTTTTTACATTTTGACCATAATGATTATCTTTATTTCTTCAGAAAGCTGAAGTCGTAATTTGGCTTGTTCAGGATCGAAACGTGGTAAGTTCTGTTGATTTACAGGGTGTCCCAAAAAATGGGAAACCCGAAAACGAAGGGATATTGTAAAGAAAAGAAGGGATATCTTGATTGCACCCCTAAGTCATGCTTGCCTGAACAAAATTGTCTTAAAAATTGTGTGTGAAAAATCTCTTGCGCCACTTTGGCGTTATAAGCATGAGTACATCCGGACAAAAACAGGCCGGCTCTATAGGGACACGTCACAATATCCTTTAGTTTTTCGGTCCTTTTTGGGGGACAGATAGCTCAGTCGGTAGAGCAGTGCATGGTCTCGTGATCCGATGACCTGGGTTCGCGAAACCAAGTTGATGTGCTAGTGCCCTTTGATAAGGCATCAATCGTCATTACCCGATGATTTGTAAGAAACAGAGCATTCTTGAGCATTCTTGGGGTCGGTGATCCAGGCATGGCAACGATTTCTATTGATATACCCATGTACCGCGTCTACTATGGGTTTAATAAACAATTCCAAGCTCCCCCATGAGAGGTGTTTGATTGTGTACATCTACATCAGAAACGTCATTAATTTATATCAGCCGGAAAATGGAAACCCATGCAATGACGGACATGTAGTTGCTTAGTTTTGGCTTGTACTACAAATTGCTCTCTGCAGAGGTGATTTCATTGCGTGAACAAAAATGTAACAGATTTTGAAATTCCCATTAAAAAATGAAAAACTGGGAGCTCAATGCATCAACAAGCATTTTATATATATATATATTTTTTTTGTTTTTTTGTACAGATTTCTGTTTCTAGTCATTGCTGCTGAGTTTTAAGAACCGCTACCTAGTGCTTCACAATCAAACTAATCACGTAACCTGCGAAATCGAAAATGGGTGGCGGAATATCAATACCTGGACTGCAGACACGGAAACCAACCGACGAAGAACGCGACTGTAGGTGTGGGGGATGTGGCGTGATTCTCGTCTGTGAGGTGGTGGCCAATATGGGGCAGGACACGTACGCATTTATGAAGCGGGCTTTGGAAACACGAATCGACACCGCTTCAACTAAAAGTGGGGTCGGTGAAGTTCTGGATGGAACTTTCCTTGAGGTGGGGAGCTCAGTATCAATTGTAAAGGGCGATTTCCTTATCACTTACCTCTGTAAAAAAGAGGAGAAGCCCATGTGTACCGATTGTTTCAGGGAAGCCTATCCAGAAGATTTTGCGGGTGTTCTCCTGACATCTGTTGGAAAGGCCAAAGTGATTAACTCGAAGTACCAATGGCGTCAAATGAGCTACGGAAATCAGTGATTCCTGAATTCGTATATCTACCAATCGCGTAGGCCTACATCCTTCTTTAATTCCAAATTAAGTTGGTTTATATTTAAAGTAAAACCCTGTCAAGTAAAGTATACGATTGTTGTTTTCATGTGGGTTCCTGTTTGATATCGACAATGCAATGACAATGTGATTGCTATTTTACAGCACACAACGAAAACAAACATTCTGTTCCCCTATTAAGGAGACCATTTAAATCCACAAGTGAATTACTTGATCATAATAATAATAATAATAATACTCAATTTTTATATAGCGCTTATTATCATCATAATTGTCTTTGGAATGGGGTAGTTTTTTGGTGTTCAGAGTTATAAAATGGACATGCAAGAATAAAGTGTTTTTCTAATTATGTTATGCAGTGGGTTTTCGTTGTGGTTGTCTGGTTGATATGAGGTAATAAAAGGAAGTACCGGTGGTTCCTTGAAATTACTTTAATCCTTTATCTTCTGATTTGAAGGTGTTTGTATTAATGCAACATTACATTTATCATCTTAACATTGTTCTATCCGAGTTGGTTATAGCGAAAGTAGTATACGTTTTATGTAGCATTGTAAATATCGCATGATACCTGAATTAATGTTATCCACAAAATGCATTTATTTCCATACCCTGCACGAAATACTGTAAAACCGAGTAACTTTTGAATACAGCTTAAGTGTCTATATAGATGGACTGCAAGTCAAATGTTGGGATCTGCTTTAAAAACAATTATTGCCAAAGTTGCTGTTTTTTCGCAAAATATCAAGAAAGATTTTGTGTGGTCAGGCAAACGGCGTAAAGGCGCCTTTGGCAGGCAGCCATACGTACGACCTCTATAATTATGACCACAGAGCATAGCCCTGAGATCGAAAGTGTTAAGATTTTTCCGGAGGGAGGAAAACCCGAGAGCCCGGGTGTTTGTAATGGACGAAAAAAGCTGGTGAGGAGTTGATGTGCGAATGTGATTTACTTGAAAAGAGTAGTCCTTGATGGAGATAATTTTACACCATGCACTAAAAATATTTTGCCTAGATTAATTTAGAATTCGTGCTTATGAGCTTTCTATAGCATAATTATTGTCCCTCTTTTTAATAATCTAACTACATACATGATTTTAGTAGTAGTGAGATCTTGGAAATGTAAGAAATAATTTTTGTTTATGTGATCCGAGCTGTCGGATCTAACGCGCATGAAAGAGAAGTTCATCTCCCCAGTTTACTTAACCCTCATTATCTATGTTGTAAAATCAAGATACAAAGGATAGTGGAAAAAACGTTTGTAAAATTGATTGACGACAATGGTACAGTGTTGCAACAACAAGAGGATATCCTGAATGAGGTTGGGTTATATTATGACCGTTTGTATAAATATCATCCAAATTGTGATGCAGAAGATCTTTTTTCTCACATAAGTGAAGAACATTTTCAAAGTCTCACAGAAGAAGAGAGTATTTCTTTAGAGGGAGAAATTTCTCACAGTGAAATTGAATATGCATTAAAGAATATGAAAAATAATAAAGCTCCTGGTCAGGATGGATTTACTGTGGAATTTTTCAAAGTTTTCTTTGGAGAATTAGGCATTTATATGATGCGTAGTATGAATTGTGCTTACACTTCTGGAAAATTATTTATCTCGCAAAATATTGGTTTGATAACATTACTTCCTAAAGGTGACAAAGTAAGACACTTTATCAAAAATTGGAGACCAATTTCTCTGTTGAATGTTGTTTATAAAATACTATCAAGCTGTATTGCTAATAGACTAAAAAAGCTATTACCTCGTATTATACATGCTAATCAAACAGGTTTTATGTCTGGACGATTTATTGGTGAAAATGTTAGAATTTTATATGACATTATTGCTTATACTGAAAAAGAAAATGTTCCTGGAATGATTTTGTTAATTGATTTTGAAAAAGCATTCGATACTGTTTCTCACCACTTTCTGTTTAAAACTCTTTCCCTTTTTAAGTTTGGTAGTTCGTTTATAAAGTGGATAAAGATATTGCATAGTGATGCATACTCTAGTGTTATGGTTAATGGGCAAATAACATCAAGATTTCGTGTAGGAAGGGGATGTAGGCAAGGGGATCCAAATTCTCCATACTTGTTTTTGTTGTGCGCCGAAATTCTTGGGATGTTAATTCGAAATTCACACTCTGTGAAAGGAATTTCTGTCGGTTCAAAGGAATTTAAGATCCTTCAGTATGCAGATGACACAATATTGTTTCTTGATGGCACAGCTGCTAGTTTCTGTAATGAACTACATATTTTGGACCTATTTGGAAACTGTAGTGGGCTGAAGATCAATATCCAAAAAACAAACGCAATTTGGATTGGGGCCTCAAAATGTAATGAAGATATAGAATTAGAAGGAAGACAAGTGAATTTTGTACATAATGATTTTTTTCGTTATCTTGGTGCTGACTATCATGTTGTTATTGACAAAATACCAGATTACAACTATGATAGAATTTTTGACAAAGTAAAACGCCAGATGATTTCTTGGATTAAAAGGAACATTACGGTTCTTGGAAGAGTTACAGTTGCTAAAT
Source organism: Strongylocentrotus purpuratus (assembly GCF_000002235.5). Lineage (NCBI taxonomy): Eukaryota > Metazoa > Echinodermata > Echinoidea > Camarodonta > Strongylocentrotidae > Strongylocentrotus > Strongylocentrotus purpuratus. The sequence goes on from NW_022145521.1 coordinate 38,726, forward strand.
CATTACTGTTACCACAGTTTAATCATCTTTTTATGGCAATCCCAGATCCTTCAGCTAAGTTAATGAAAACCATAAAAGTTAAGTTCTTTAACTTTATATGGAAGAATAAGCCAGATAAAATCAGTAGGAAACAGGTTGTTGGTTCATATAAAGAAGGGGGACTTAAAATGCCAGATATTGAGTTTTTAACATGTCATTAAAGTTAACATGGCTTCGAAGAATGGTTTTAGGAACATGTAATGATGTAAGTCATTTAATGCAATCGTTTTTAACAAAACCATTTGTAGTAGGGTTTGGTGATGAATATTTTTCGGCATTGTCTTATGAAGTTGCTAATCCTTTTTGGAGACATGTGTTTCACGCTTTGTCTATGTTGAGTCGTAAAGAGAGAGAGGATTGGTTAACTTATCCGTTGTGGAAAAATAGCTCAATAAAAGTTGGACAAAAATCTGTATTTTTAAAATCTTGGTATGAAAAAGGCATCAGATGTATAAATGATTTGATTGATGATAAGGGAAAACTTCGGACTCGTGAGCAATGTGAAAAAAAATTCTGCTTAAAACTAAATTATTTGTCTTATTATTCTGTAACTCAAGCTATAAAGTGTCGATATCAAATGCATATTGAAAAATGTGAAGAAAAAAATGTGGTAGATCCTCTAATGCCGTCACATATCAAAATATTAGTACATGACATAAAAGGTTGTCAATATATTTACAAAACTTTTCTTGGAAAAACAAATTGTGTTAACTCGATATGTATGAAATGGGAACGACATTTAGATTATACCCCTGAATGTATAAGAATGCAGAAATATCATAGAATGATATTTCGTTTTACTCCAGATATTGGTTTAAGATATTTTCAGTTTAAGATAGTAAATAGGATTCTGTATTTGAACAAGCAACTGTATAAGATGAAAATAGTAAGTAACGATAAATGTTCGTTTTGTAAAAAAGAGTTGGAAGATATTGTACATTTCTTTTACAATTGTGAAATCAGTAAATCAATCTGGAAGGAAACGGTGAAATGGATAAATGAAGGTTCTCGATTACAGATAGAGTTTAATTTAGAAAATGTAATTTTTGGTTTTGAAGACAAAAGAAACGATGCTTTAAATTGCATGGTGACTTTGATTAAGCATCAACTATTTGTTCAAAAGCTTAATAACAAAATTCCAAATCTTAGTTCTTTGAAGAAAAAAATTATTCAATATTATGAAGACGAGAGATATATCCATTCTATATCTGGTATGCATAACAATTTTTTTTACTAAATGGCAGGCACTTCAACATTTGTTTGTATGAACAACAAGGAGAGAAATGTGAAAATATTCTGTTTTGTTTGAGTTAAGGAAAGACTTAATTTCATTGAATTGTAAAAATGTTTGTTTGACTCAATAAAATAGCCTATGGTAGGCTAAAACGTTTAAAAAAAAAAAAATTATATTTAGTATATAATGCTCCCATTTCCTTCCATGAAAAAATTAATAAAGGAACCAAAGTTATGCGGCGTGTAGTGCTATCCGGATATGAAGGTCGATGATTCTGTCATTCATTTTATCAAACGTAGCAAATCAATTCACTCATTCTTTAAAGAAACAGAGCCCATTGCGATCGCAGTGAGCTCTACTGTGATAGGACTAATACATTCCTGCGGTCGGTCTTAAAATAAAGTCGATTTTAAAAAGGGCTAATCTAGCTTGGTCGCACACGAGTGAATGAGAGGTGCATGAAGAGGTGACCGGGGTTGTGTGGAATTCACTAGAGTAATATGAGTTTATAGATGATTTTCCAAATAAATGTAGGTATTCAACATGGCCGAGCAAGATTTGAGAGAAAGAGATTCCCTCCTGCAGACCCGTGTTGAATATCTAAATTAGATGTGAAAATAACGTGATGAAACTTCAAACAAATGATTTAAACTTTTAAGATATCCTGCCTCCAACCCCACCCTATCCCTCCCCCTCTCTCTCTCTCTCTCTCTCTCTCTCTATTTCTCCTTGTACGAAACAGTTCTTTATAGAGGGAAAGGTTGTGATAGTAGTAGTTTTTTGCCTTAAAACAAAGTTGTGTAGCTCAAAATTGGAGAAGAAATAAAAGGTATCACGATTAACCCCTGGACAAACACCCCCTGTAATTATCCCCCCAAAAACTACCCCAAGGACAATAAGCCCCCAAAGACAATAACCCCCCCCCCCCCCCGTGGACAATTGCCCTCTAGAAAATTACCCCTAGGACAATAACCCGCCCCCTGTTCATTACAAGGGAAGTCTACCCTGCCTTGTAGTATTAATATTTGATTAAAACCAACTTATTAAGTTGGTTTTAATTAAAGCAGTTTTTCGGGGGGGGGGTGTTTGTCCAAAGGGGGAATTTTCAGGAGGGGGTGGGGGTTATTGTTCTCGAGTGGTAATTGTCTTAGGGGGTAATTTTCCGGGGGTACGATTGTCCTCGGGGGGGGGGGTTGTCCTCGGTGGGTAATTTTCGGGGAAGTATTGCCCTTGTGGTCGATTGTCCCGCTAGTAATTAGCCAGGAGGGGGGGGGGGGGGATAAATATCCTAGAACCCCCCCCCCCACCAAAGAGTTAATTCATTTATTAAACTTACACATTTCCTTTCGATGGTTCTATCGCATGTGCCCCGGGATGTGCCCCACAGTGTCAGTTTTGTATATGTGACAGACAGTCAGCTTTAACGCATTCAAATAAGAGGGATCAATATAGATCGATAAGATCAAAATACACCCATGTGGGTTCACGCTCATTGGGACAGCGAATATATACACGTACACGTACGTTAACGTACAAATCAAAGAGGTGTTTAATCTTAATTAGCAGCTTACGAGATATGTATAGCAAAATTGATGTAGCTAATACCCCCTTCACATACACGGATTTTTCTTACGGATCGCACAAATTCACGGATCTTTCACGGGTCCTTACGATATGGCCACTTTTACGACCGGTTTAAGAGTTATTACGAGCTTTTTGCGGTTTATTACGAATCATTACAAGTTATTACGATGGATTGACGGCAACAGTCCACGATTTGTTACGAGTTGTCACGGATAACTACGAGCAACTAACGTGTTAGTTACGACCTGAATAGTTACGAGTAAGTTACGAGTATTTACGAGTCCTTACGATTTTTAGCCAAAAAATAATAACTGAAAATGAAGTGTTCGAATTTGTAGCTTTTATACCTTTCCCCAAATCGTAAACAGTTTGTAAGCATACGTAAATTATACGTATCTATTCGTAAAGTATTCGTAACTACACTTAAAATGCTCGCAATAACCCATATCAATCCGTAAAGCCATCGTAAAATGACCCGAATAAAATCATTAACAACATGTAAGCACACGTAAGCATCCTTAAACTGCTCACAATAATCCGTAAATAATCCGTAAACAAATCGTAAACTAACCATAACGAATCGTTACAAAAATCTGTTACGAGTCATTTACGAATTCTTGCGAGCAGTTTACGGATGGTGACGTGTTGTTGCGAGCGGTTTACGGATGGTTACGGATTGTTACGAGCTATTTACGAGCTATTTACGGAGAAATCAATCTGTGGACAATCGTAAGAAGATTTTTGACATGTCAAAAAATTTGCCTCTTCTTTCACGGATCCTTAAGAGTGTCTACGAGTTGTTGCGAGTTGTGACGAGTTATTTACGGAAACCAGCGAGTTATTGAAGGATGCTTGCAATTGACTACGAGTTGGCGATCCGTAGGGTCTCGTAAGAAAAATCCGCGTATGTGAAGGGGGTATAATTGAAGATTGAGGATTAAAGATTGCAGTAATAATCAAGGGGACAGACACACACACGAGACATGTTGTAGATCTTTTTAGGAATACTGTAATAATAATTTGTTTACCCAGGTTAACTTCATCAGCAGTAATGCTGTACTCCTAAAGACCCTGCTTGTTATCGACTGAAATTATTTAACTTACTATATAATTGTTCATACTTCATAATTAATAACGAGCGGAAAAAAGACTAATGACCGTGAGCCGTCAGCTGTTCAATGTACCGAACCGGGCTGGCCAGAAAATACGCACAAAACGGTCAAATGACTTTATGTTGACAGCCTGTCTGGAATCTCCGCATAATGCGAAAAATTGAACAGCGTCGATTTTTTTTTTCCCCCTCCTTTTTTCTGCTTCCATTTAAAATTATTAAAAAACTTGAATTCGGCGTAAATATTCATAATTGAATGACACACGCCCATAAGACTAAAACAACAACAAACAACAACATGAAATAGTCATCTCAGTCATAACGCACTCGGTGATATGGAATCGCGCGGTATTATGTACATCAGAATAAAATAATTACATGCGTTCCCATGACTACGCGTAGCTCCGGTCAATGGCACAACCCATATTTATATTAGTCATTATATCAGCGATCAATGTCGTCTTATCTAATCGACAGATTGACTGTGATGAAAAGTAGGGGATGGGGTATAAAGTGGCGTATCCAGCAATTAAAGGGGCGGACCCGGCATAAACCTCTTGCTCCGCCACCCCCCGCCACCGTTTGCAGAATTTTCAATTTACATTATCCAATAAAAATTGTAGACGTGGGCCTTCAGTCAGTCTGGGTGAAATATTTCCAGGGAAGCATGGTCTGGACGCCCCCTCCTCCCCTCCCCACCCCTCCTGCAGTGTCTCCTTCTCCCATTCCGCATTCACCCCACCCCTCCCCCTTTTCATTTCATTTCATCTTTGACCCCTTACTGCTTAACCAAGAGAAGGAAAAAAAAGTCGATAATTTTGTGCACAGGATGAAAAGAGCTTTCATCCCATAACAGACGCCTATTGTCATTTAAACAATAATAGTATTGATTATGATCTAGGGGAGGTAGAAACAAAATTAGAGAGTTGTTGTTGTTGGTTTTCTTCTTCTTGGATTAGATATGTTTGCTATTCTTATACTTTCTTGTTTAGATGTTCACCGAATCCCATCAACGGGTCCTTATATACCATTATACGCTCGCTTACCAGAAGTGCCCTTTTAATGGCTGGTCTGCATGGTTAAAGCTGGTTGTTGAACACAATACCTTTAAAGATTTTAAAACAGTTAAAGCCAAGGTATAATTTGAACCTTTTGTTAAACATTGACAATACTTGCTGATCTGCAAAAGGAATCTTTCCAAGAACCTGGAATTAGAGCTATGATTAATGTAACTCGAATTATCTCCTATTTTGGAAGGCATTTAGTTATCTTCCATTTGCAATTGTGTTGTAAAAAGTGGAGAGAGATACCCAGATGGGTGCAAAATTGCACATGAGCTGTCGAACGGCATGTCATTAAACGCTAGCGGATCTGTCTTGTCTCGGTTGGTAAGGGGGGGGGGGCTACCCCGGGCATCATTGTTTTCTGTAAATAACTGAAGATACTTTCTGAAAATACTTTCATGCATTTTTATTAGTGGGTACCCACTTATTCCAAAGAGAATAAATTACTATTATAAGTAATTAAAATAATAATAATAATTACAGTGCTTATATAGCGCCTAACACTTACTTTGTCAGAAGTCTCTAAGCGCTTTACAATAATGCAGCATAATTACCCTGGCTTTAGCAGTGCAACTGTTATTCGCACTGCGTTTCAAGGAATAAATTCCTACCAGGTACCCATTTACTTCTCCTTTTCTGTGCCTTCAGATTTGTTGGGGGCGGACCCCAACTCTATCTTATCCTGACTACGCCACAGAACCCTGCTTTATATTTTTTCCCGGTTGATCCTCTCACAATACCTCGTTAAACTTTTGACCGAACATAAAAACGATGGTTGAAAATAGATTAGTTGTTTGTAAAAGTGCGACATGATTTATTCAGTTGTTATTCAATATCACAAATCAAAGATCATAAATCAAAACATGATACTTCAAATGATTGTTTCACCCTTAGTATTAAGTACATTTTTGTGGCATGATTCATGTGAGCGTAGAAATAAATTGACACTTAATGTCATTTTATGTCTATATCGCATGACTCTTGCCTATAAAATGAAACACTTTTGATTATCACGTATTGAATGATGGGGTAGAAAATTGAATCTGTTTTAGATCCCAACTTTCCGGGACTGGCGTGACATGAATGTTCAAGTTGAAATTGCATTTTTTTTTTCTTCATTTTCTTGTTATCCAATTTGTTAAGTTAAAAATCTCTGGTATGCTTCATTAAAAAATAACATTTTCAGGTCTTGTTAATGATCATCGAAATGATTCGATAAAAAATATATTTTATCATCTTATCATAGTCATTATGAGATGGCTATGCTTTTAAGCTTGCCTCTAAAATATCTACAATTTTCAAATTCATAATGAACTACATTCTTTCACTCATTTGTCTCTTTCTAATATTGTCTCCTCCACCTCCTTCTCTCTTGTGCCCACTCTCTTTCTCTCTCTCTCTCTCTCTCTCTCTCTCTCTCTCTCTCTTTCCCTCCCTCTCAGTTCTCCCTGTATCGCTATCTCTTCTTCACATTCCCTTCCTCTTCCCCCGCCCCCCCCCCCCCCCACTCAGGGGTCGGAATGACCGCATGCGTGTTGCCAAAATATCCGGTAAAGGGGTGCTTTTCGTGCGACAAAGTCCGGCCCGAGAATTGTAAAAAAAAAGGGTTGTATTTGACTTTTCACCCGAAGATTTCTTTAAAAAGGGGGTGTTTTTCCTTTTTTTTTCCTCTCTCATCTCTTTGGACTCCTGAGAAGTTATTCAGAATTTAGGGGGGTACATTGAGCATTTTTCCTGATTTAGGGGGTCTCCAAGGCAGGAAAAGCCCGCGAAAAGCCCGCGAAAGGGGGGTTCGGAAATGTTGGCAGTCCTCAGATAGGGGGTGCTTTCAAAAAGAGGGAACGAGCATAATTATGCGTACCCTAAATAACACTGAGTGGGGAGGCCGGGCCTCTTCCTCGCCCATATACACAATCAAAACCTTACGAACACCATTCTGTCTCTATTATTCCACTATTGATGCCTTTGCCATTGAGATGACTTGATTTTATTTTGTGTTCCTATTTTATTTTACGTCCTCCAAAGGTCATAGCAAACCCTGGTTATAATCACATATATACTGAAATACATCGTGTCCTACGGAAGTTCATCCCACGTACAGTGTCTATTGCTAAAAATTTTGATTTATTTTTTGTTTTTTTATAACGCCAAGACATACATGTTTATATGTATAGTTCGAAAAAAATCGAAAAAAAATATGATTTACGGATGAGCGTCCCGTTGCTAAGGTTTATTGTCAACGGGAGTCAAGGGTTAGCTGTTATGTTTGGACGTCTGACCACCCAGAAAGGCGTTAACTCGTGAATTATCCTACAGCAGAAGAGAGAGGGAGAGAGAAAGAGAATCAGAGCCAGTTGCAGGCTCTACATGCTCTAGTGGAAAATTGCTCCTCCACTATTCGAATTCTTAGCTCGAACCCTGAATACACACTATACCTAGCCCTAACCCTAATCTAAAACCCAGAGTGCAGTGGCGTAGCATTACCAAGAGTCCATCCATCCATTGATGGGGCATTGGAACGATTGGGGGCGGCACTGATCTTACTCATGCTCCTCCTCCTCATCATTAACATCAACATCATGATGATCATCATAGTCAAAAGAAGAAGACGAAGAAGAAGAAGAAGAAACCGAAATAAAAGAACGTCAAAAACAACATCAGCAACAAAAAGAATCGGGGAAAGAATTTGGGAGAGAGAGGGGCTGAGGGAGAAAGCAAGAAGAGTTGTTCCAAAAAGCATAAACGTCAAACTGAATACATCGCAGTAATATTATCATATAAAATAAGCGTATACATAATTATGATGTCCAATTAATAACTTTTTAAACTGATTCCGTATTCAATTTCCAACAAGCCAATTCAATTCAATTTTTTTTATTTCGTAATATAAAAATCAAAATATACAAGGTAACGGTAAATTTTAACAATGTTTACAAAGGTTATATGCGGGGCTTTCCATGAAGATTGCGAAAACCTGTGAAGTTGGATCGCCCATTAAAGAATGAAAAACAATACAAAAAGAAATATAATTAAGTAAAATAAGCAAAGTACAAACAATTTGATAGATGGTCTACAACACTAATACCAACAGTAAGATTGAGTACGTTTATTATATATGTTTGCCAAACAGAAGCACAATATAGGCTTCAATGGTATACAATTATTATTACCATGTCTGACCTTGTGTAACATGTCAAGGTCACCGGGCCCATCATTGTCTGTGAGATAGACACAGTGCGAAAGGAATTAACGATATCAAAGAAAAATAATACAAATATCGGAGCATGAAGATTTCCTTTCAAAACAATATCGACTATGCCACCCGAGGCTAATTGCATGCCCCCTACGGTCTTCATTGTCATCATCTTTAGGGTCTGTTTGTTGATATAAGAGATTAATAATCCACAAGATATTTTTGCTGTTGTTTGTCTGTATTATGCGTGACTTTGTTGCTAGAAATCGATATCAGAATAATAAGGTATATATCATAAACATCAGCATCTCGTTGCCCAGGCAACTATCTTGTCTTCCGCTGGTCTGGAAACAAAAGGGTCTCTGGTGTAGACACGGTAACCCGACACATGCTCCGCCGACGATTGCTCCGCCGACATTTACTCCGCAAAACGCGACAATTGCTCCGCGACATTTGCTCCGCGACATTTGCTCCGACGTCAAATGCTCCGCCGACAGGTGCTCCGCCGACAGTTGCTCCGCCGACAGTTGCTCCGCCGACAATTGCTCCGCCGACAGATGCTCCGCCGACAATAAATTGCTCCGCCGACAATTGCTCCGCCGACAATTGCTCCGCCGTCAATTGCTCCGCAAAACGCGACAATTGCTCCGCCGACATTTGCTCCGCCGACATTTGCTCCGCCTGAATCGACACTTGCTCCGCCGACATTTGCTCCGCCGACAATTGCTCCGCCGACAATTGCTCCGCCTGAAGCGACAATTGCTCCGCCGGCATTTGCTCCGCCGACATTTGCTCCGCCGACAATTGCTCCGCCGACAATTGCTCCGCCTGAAGCGACAATTGCTCCGCCGACATTTGCTCCGCCGACAATTGCTCCGCCGACATTTGCTCCGCCGACAATTGCTCCGCCGACAATCGCTCCGCCTGAAGTGACAATTGCTCCGCCGACATTTGCTCCGTCCAAAAAGTGTCCCATAAACTACAAATGCTACTAGTACTACGACAAATGCTTCGCCGACAATATTTTCTTTACACCTATTTTTTTCGTTTCTTTTTTTCTTCTTCATTTTCTGAATGCATTTCTTGAAATAATGTAGATGAAATAAAATGAATGAATGTTGATGAAGTGGGAGGAAAAAAGGAGTTACCTAAAAGTCATTTCGAATATACTGAAATAACTTTCCATCTATCACTGTACGTCCCATATAATGTATACTAAACACTCATTACATGTCGTGGGAAGTTTTTAAAAAAGTAGAGCAGCAAGCCACATTCCCCAATACGCGCATACCTCCTAGTTAATTTCAAGTAGCTCATCAATATGTAATACCTGAAATTACCTCGATCAATGCATCTTACTAGGTAAAGCATTATACAGTGTACTAGGTCATCATGGAAGTTTAGAAAATAAGGGCACTTATATACGTAAGGAAGAGAACCCATTCAGACGGGAAAATGAGATGGCAGCCTTTCTGCTTATTCACATTTATACAAATCATTTTGTTGCAGTTTGATGTTAGTTCTTCATGATAAGCCAAATGCTCTTCTTCCGGTGGCTTCGTGAGTCCCTTAAATTATTCAGTGAAAACAAAGTACTCGAATGAAACGGAGTGTTTTACACACTAACATATATATATATATATATTAAAGCTACATACACTTAACTAAAGGAAAGAAACCTTTAGAAAATGGACTGGATATTATTGAAAATATTATTCTAAACAAGAATGTACTACATGATTGTATTACTTTACGTTTCAATTTCACGAGAGAAATAGAACTCGAGAGGGGGAGCAGAGAAGAAGTGATGGAAATGAAAGAAGACTAATAGCATGAGAGGAAAGAAAAGAGCAAAGAAGACAAGAAAACGGTGTAAACAGGAAAAGGAGGAGCATGGGAGAGAGAGAAAGAGAGAGAGAGAGATAGCCTTGAGCTTTGGATCAGCTAATGAGTAATACATGAAACAGATTTTGAGCGGAGTAATTATCTTTCGCCGGAGAACTTGCGTAAGGAGCTATAACTTTATTTTTTATTTTTTTAAATCAAACATTATGGGGAATAGCAAAAAACGGCTGTCTTCTTTGCTCTTTTCTTTCCTCTCATGTTATTAGTCTTCTTTCATTGAGGTAATTTCAGGTCTTACATATTGATGAGCTGTTTGAAATTAACTAGGAGGTATGCGCGTATTGGGGAATGTGGCTTGCTGCTCTACTTTAAAAAAAAAAACTTCCCATGACATGTAATGAGTGTTTAGTGTACATTATGTGGGACGTACAGTGATAAATGGAAAGTTATTTCAGTATATTCGAAATGACTTTTAGGCAACTGCTTTTTCCTCCCACATCATCAACATTCATTCATTTCATTTCATTTACATAATTTCAAGAAATGCATTCAGAAAAATGAAGAAAATAAAAAGAAACAAAAACAACCCGTGAAAAAAAAATATTGTCGGCGAAGCATTTGTCGTAGTACTAGTAGCATTTGTATTTAATGGGACACTTTTTGGGCGGAGCAAATGTCGTCGGAGCAAATGTCACCGGAGCAAGTGTCGCTTCATGCGGAGCAAATGTCGTCGGAGCAAATGTCGTCGGAGCAATTGTCGGCGGAGCAAATGTCACCGGAGCAATTGTCGCTTCAGGCGGAGCAATTGACGGCGGAGCAATTGTCGACGGAGCAATTGTCGGCGGAGCAATTGTCGGCGGAGCAATTGTCGGCGGAGCAAATGTCGGCGGAGCAAATGTCGGCGGAGCAATTGTCGGCGGAGCAAGTGTCGCTCCAGGCGGAGCAAATGTCGGCGGAGCAATTGTCGCGTTTTGCGGAGCAATTGACGGCGGAGCAATTGTCGGCGGAGCAATTGTCGGCGGAGCAATTGTCGGCGGAGCATCTGTCGGCGGAGCAATTGTCGGCGGAGCATCTGTCGGCGGAGCAATTGTCGGCGGAGCAACTGTCGGCGGAGCAACTGTCGGCGGAGCACCTGTCGGCGGAGCATTTGACGTCGGAGCAAATGTCGCGGAGCAAATGTCGCGGAGCAATCGTCGCGTTTTGCGGAGTAAATGTCGGCGGAGCAATCGTCGGCGGAGCATGTGTCATGGAACCGTAGACACAGTACATAATCACAAGGTTCAATATATAATGGTATTTTAGATGTTTCTTTCTACCATTTTCTAGCCTGTCCTTATTGTGTTTATGACTGTAGAATTTGTTTAATTACGTTTGATTTATCACGATTTTTAGACATAATTTTCAATTGGGTTGTCATTGTTAACAAGGCCATTTTAATTCTTTTCGTGATCCCACCTCTTTTATATACTATACATTGTAATTACTTGTCAATAACATGACTATATATTCAATTGCTTTTCCATGTGGTTGGGCAACGTCATTCAAAATCGCTGTCGGCAATCTGTTTTATTTTTCATCCAAACCGCCGACAGGCCTGACACAGTACATGTACTAAAGGTTTTAGAGATCGCATGTTCCATTTTGCAACAAAAAAATCCCTTGATTTCGTTGTTTTAATTCATTTTCGCTGTCCATTAGTGTTGTAGTTGAGAATTTGGTTGTTAAGATAAAATACAATGATGTAACAATTTATTTAGCCCCCCCCCCCCCCCACTGGCATAAAAAAACGGGTTAAAAAAGATGGTAACATTAATGCAAAGAAAAAAGGAAAAAGGGGGTTTAAAAAAAAGGAGTGCCTATCCCCCCCCCCCTTTCCCCATGAGCGCCCCTCCCCCCTTTGGGGGAAATCCTGGATTCGCCACTGCAGTTGACGAGGTGTAATTCTGTCATAGCTGATTCAAACATCATGAAATAACGTATATACACTCAACGATAACAATGTGAATACACAGTCTCGGTAATCATATTTGTTTGGATTGAAATCAATTAAGTTTTATTTTGAATTACACAAAAAATGCAACTTTATCACATAATAGTTTTTGGAAATATAATAATTACTTTTTTATTATTGCAGTGGATGATTGCAATTTTCACTCCTTTGGACTATAGCCTCATTTGAGGGGATACACAGAAGCTAGAGGTATTCGAAATGCAGGCTAAATATTAGTAACCACGAAAAACGTGCTTAAAATGGACCAAAACTACAAACACAAGGCTTTCCTTTTACATTACTATAATAAACCGAATAGATAAATACCATTTAAGCCTACTTTACAACAAAATTCATCTGACTGCATGAATGATGATCTTTTATCAAAATAAAGAATGATAGCATAATTAAAGATCTCACATGATTTTGAGTATTCGAAAATATTAAGATTTCACATTACACGCTTTATCAAAACAAACATGCAAACAAAAATAGATAATAAGTCACATCAAACAATAGGCTCGCATATCATATTCACTTGGAGATGAATCATCCTAAAGATAAATACAACATGATTCAAAGCCGGTCGAAAAATGGAGGTTTATTTTGAAGCTTTGTGCGACAATAAAGAGCGGTAATATTCCCTATTTTGGTATATCGCATATCAAATGATATGATAAACTTTATGCACTTCCAAGGTACTTTGGAAATTACTACTTTGGATGTAACTCCGGCAGCCATTATCAGTGCACAGTGCACTTCAAAGAATAAGTCCTACAATGTACCCTTTAAACACCTGGGCCGAGAGAGATAATTAAGTAAAACGCGTTGCCCAAAGATATACCCCTGGATTCGAATATGCTGTCCCTTGACTGCAAATCAAGTCAATCATCCACTACATAGGCCTACCAACGTTTTCCATCGTAAAAACATATTAAAGAGTTTTGGGGCATTATTTTACAGAGCTTTCATGATACATGAATCGTCAATGATATTAACAAATAATTTCTGTTACTCACCGATCTTATATTCGGCGTATCTCGCATATTTTTTTGTGTGGAATATTCTCAAGATATGAGGTATAAATTTGAGTAATAATGTCCCCCCCCCCCTCCAAAATAATAATCAAGAAATTACGAGAATTGGAGATAAAGAGGAAAGCAAAATACAAAGGAAATTTGGTGATATAATAATGCCTGAGTCTTTAAAAACAATATTCGATAATGTGAAAATATATATGCAATATCAATATTGAAGCAAATAATAATTGGTGGCTTACGATAATGTTGAACAAACGAATAGCTGTAATGTATCTCAAATAAAATCTAACAATTATACAGTAGGTTTGCGGATGCACCATGTGAGAGAGAGGGAGGATTGAGGAGTCCTGACAAATCCTAAAATCTAACATATGTATCACTTGTGCCTTGGAATGGGATGCAAATCCTCTGGGTGACATATAGCTGGTTTCGGTGAGACTAAATAATGTGTAAAAAATAATACTATCTGTGATTTTTTTTTAAACAGTCACACACTATAATATGGCACACATCAAGTTCTTTTTCTAGACATACATTCACGCACATAATTTCAGGGATAAATTTCTCTTATTTATTCTTGATATATCCCATAGACAATACCAGTGGCGTACAAGGAGCCATTTTTGTAGGTATATTGGGCGTAGGAGTCAAATTTATCGTTCCAAACACACTGGCTTGCCGCGCAAACATCGGCGTGTTCCGCTGATCCGATGGTGACCAGGGCGATGATCTTGTACCGTGGGATCAGCAATTCCTTGACACGGTGCTTGATAACGTCGGCAAGCTCACGGCAGAGGACTTGGCTCTTCTGGGGGTCGTAGCTCTGCGATTCCAGCTGGGCGGTCAAGATGTCTTCGATGATCTGCTTGGCGGCACCGACCATGAATTTCCGATCGGGTTCCATCTTGTAAGTGCACTCGAATCGCACGGCTGGTCGGCCCGGCGCCGTACTACCGCCGCCTCGGGCGTCCATGGCGCTTCGTTGGGTGGACGCCGAATATTTGCTTCCTGCTGTTTGAGCCATGACTGCAAAACTTTTTTTTTTAATTCCCAGCAGATGAATCTTAAAAAGCCAAATGTAATGGGCAGTGTGAAGCTGATAAATGGTGGGGCGAATCAGTAAATTGTTATGACGTCAAAGTCTTATGTTCAGTTCAGGTATAATGAAACATGTTCGTTTGTAAAGAAGTTGAAGATAATCAGGGGCGGTCGTAGAACTATCACCACATAATGTATGTCAGGTATCAAAGAAGATACAAATAAAGTTGCAAATCGTATTTTAATCATTCACTTCTAGAAGATGAAGACTTTCAAAGAGTTTCGAAGATACTCCCAAATGTTGGCTACTTCAAGTTCAAGTTAATTTGCTCCAAACGTCGGCATCGGAATGCGGCCAACAAAATCACTGACGAATTAGCGTCCACTAAAACGAGATGACTTACAGATTTTATTGGCATTAATTGATGAAATAAGATGGTGGGATGTACCACAAAATGACCTTACTCTGGTAAACTCCGTACACCGCACTGCCGTCTGGAATTGAAGAGCAACTCCGACCTTTAATAATTATCACCTAAACTCCGGATGACTGCAGATAGTCGAACTATGCTTTCCACTTCACAAGTCAGATCAAAGTCCAAAAGTTCACTCAATGTCCCGCAAATATTCCCTGAATGGCAACAGAATGAATAATATCAGGAAAATGAATTTTGAACCCCCAGGAACGAAAAGCGCTATAGCCTTGTGTTAGGCTTTTTCCACCCGAACGCTGGTTCGGTTTCCAAGCACGATTATCGATCTCTCACTGATAGAAGAATAAAGCTTGTAGGCGCGTTAATCGCTTTCGCATATTGTTCCGCCTTTTGTACGAGCTGGACAAAACTTGAAAAGAAAATGGGATACACTGGATTCGATGAAAGGGTTGGACATGGTAAGGGTTGTTAAGAGACGACCCTAAAATAGCTCAGTCACACCGCCATACTGACCCCAGAGCGGCCATTTAAGGCTACGTCAATTTGTGTTTGGTCTGGTGGCGGACTCGTTAGTGTGACTGAGGTTGTATAGGATTATTTTCCCTGCCACACCGCCAAATCGACTCTGAACTCACTTCAAGCTGACCGATTCTTCTCTATTCGGGGTTAAAGTAAATTTTGGTCGGGTGGCTGTCGGCCTCGTCAGTGTGACAGGGGTTACTATAGAGGGTGAAAGGGCAAGAGGTCGTTCCGTCATTCGTAATCCCAAACACCACCTCCTGGACCGACATGAAAAAGATCTTCGTTGAACCATGGGTTAACGTTTTAGCTCCATTGATACAACTCAATTTGACTATAAAGTGAAGATAAATAACCCTAATGAATATCTATTTCCTTAGTGATTGACAATTTTTAGAGTTGAGGGTAAAGAATACGGTCCTTTTTATTCGCCCTTACTTTCAATCATATTCATATACTCTAACTTCACTTAAAACTGTTTCACCTTTCACTGGCAGCCTTTTAAGTTTAAGGAGATCAAGCTAAGGCATTTCAGTTTTTTCTTTTACATTTTGATTTAACTCAATATGGAATGCTCCCTAGTGCACTATAAAAATAATAATAATAAATTATATTTCTATAGCGCATTATACAAGGTATGTCTCTATGCGCTTTACATCGTATTACAAGCTTAATTAATTACATACATCTACTATTGAACTATCCTCAAACAAAAATTCTTACAAGATCTTAACTACAAAGTAACTAGATAGATAAACATTATAATTCATAAAGTGCAGATTAATAATTGAATTGAACCCAGTGATCCGGGTAATAATACTTTAAGCACCTTTTGTTAGTTAATGTCAAAGCGTTATATACAGTGCGTCCCAGAAAAAACGAAACCGAGATTTATCGATATTTCACCATAACTTAATCACAATTATAATTGATAAATGACACGTATTTGTAAAGCTTAGATCCTCCTCTTTCATTTGATGCAACTCATATAATGCATATTTCACGCATGAGTCAATTGAAGAGAGGAAACCAAAAAGTATCTGAATTTCAAAGAGAAAATCACATTTCTAGAATGTCGAGTTCCTGTCCTTTCATATGACACCTCAACCTGGAAAAATGAGCAAGGAATGACAAAGTTCGAAAAAGCTTTAAAAGTTTTAAACGAATTCGTTTTCACTGGCTGCCTGTCGTAGCAACAAACGGAATTAACAAAAAGACTTAAGTCCGTTTCGTTGACAATCAGCCATAGACGAAAAACTTCTGTCATTTATTAATATAGGATTTCCCGGCCAAATTCGCGTGTTTGTCTTTCGAATTCATTTACTGTTTAAGTTGGCGCAGATCGGCTTTGCCGTGCCAATTATCATTCAATTGTCCAGTTTCTGTATTTAATTTAGGATTTTGGTCGAAGGGTTTCATAGATCTGTCATTCAATTTAGAAACTGCTCAACTAGCATTCAAATTAATATTCACTTGTCGAAGCGTAATTTTTATCATTCAAATTAACACCTGTCATTCGTATTCGTAATATTTTTATTCAAGTTAGGAATGTTAGGGGAAAGAATTGCAACAAACTTTTACAGTTTTTAAATAATGCAGTTAAAATGCATGATTTGCCATTGGGGTCTAAGCTGTTATTCCATTTATTCATTTTCAGGACAATGCAGATTGGTGTAGTCAGACATAAAGTAAAGAAGGGGCGAAATCAAGGGATATGGCATTTCTGCACGGACATGTTCATATTCCAGGGAAAGGTGGGGGTACCCTCAATCGCCCCTTTTTACTACAGACTCGGAATTTTACAAAAGTAATTCACATTGCCTCTTATACCCAGCACAGCCCTCTGTTTTTCTTAAAGAGTTTCAAAGTTTACTTGCCCGCAAGCAGATCGATGGCTAAAGATTCGGCTAAATAATGACTCGTGTTCAAATTGTTGACTCTGGTCCCTACCCTAGTCACAATATTGTACCCTTCTTCCATGATGAAATTATGATACCTTTATGATGAAACATAAGACAAGCAACTTCCTTACATGAACATTTACAAATATATTGAGACCATCAGGTCCGTAAATGCAAGTCGTTGTTTTCTTCTTAACAATCAAACTTAAATGCTGATGAATATCAGATAAATCTAATAAGTATAAGTGTATAAATGCAAAAAAAATGAAATACACATGAAAAAACAATCTTGAAAGAAAAAGAATGAGCTATAACAAGTGTGTAATGAACGAGAAATGTATATTGACCATCAATTATTTAAGTGCACAAAGTGCTAATTTGAATGCTACAAATGAATTAGAACGCTAAAAGTACATCGTCGCGTTGTCAGAAAATCGTGTTGCGCAAAATCGAATGACCAAATAGCGAAAGAAACACATTGTTCATTAATTTGAATGAAACATTCGTAGATTCTAACGAAAATTCCATAGATTTTAAAACTAGAAAAAGGAATATAAACCCGAGATATACCCGACTGCACTAAAACTGTCGAATTTGAACGCAAGACAAATTAATATGAACGACAAACTCGCGAATTTGGCCGGGAAATCCTATAATAAATGTGACAAAGTTATGCTAAAACATCGATAATTCTCGATTTCGTTTTTTTCTGGGACGCACTGTATATAAGAAACCGGTATTATTGTCATTATTACTATCATTATCATTATTTTCATTATTATTATTACCATTATCATCATTAATAGCCTTCTAGCATATATATCTTTCTCCTCACTGCTTTTTGTCTCTCACATCCCCCCCCCCCTCTCTCTCTCTCTCTCTCTCTCTTTCTCTCTCACTATCTCTCTCTCTCTCTCTCTCACACTATCTCTCTCTCTCTCTCTCTCTCTCTCTCTCACTATCTCTTTCTCTCTCACTCCTTCTCAAGTACACACAGAACCACAAAATATGACACAATAGACTTGATTCATCTGACAAGACAGAAATATAATTGGTTACACGTTGCCAAGTTTCATCACATTATACAGACAAAATACAGAGATAGAAACCGACAACACTCTTTAAAAAAAGATATATCTTTTTTCTCTATGACCTGAATCACACATTATATGTCCTAGTAATCTTCTACATGATATACTTTCCCCGCATCTGACTTTTTTTTCATTATTTGATATTTAGATTCAAATTTCAAATTCTATACCTTATTTGATCAAAATCACACAATCAATCAAATAAAGTTGGATCAAACATATTTTAACATATTTTTAATAATTGATGCTTCGGGAAATACATAATTTTGAATGATTTTTCAACATTTTCAGTGGATAATAGTCATGAAGTTCAACTCTTCTGAAATATGATCAAATATGAAATGACACACTCTAGATCTACCCGAGCAATCATAAAATTACCCAAATACTGTTAAGTGAATGAAAATATTAATCCAATTTTTTTTCCCTTTCAAATAATTCCTAAGAAAAAAAAGTATAAGAGAAAGTATGAATCCAACTACTCTGCCATCAAAATCATAACACATCCTAAAAGAAGTGTGAAAAAAAGACTTGTAACAATTTTAAAAACGAAGAGTGTAAAGATTTGTGACCTTAAATCTATACATTTATACAAATCTTAACACGTATTAAACACTGAAGAAGAAAACAAAAATCAAATTTAGATTTGTCAAGAAATACTGGCGGTTTATCATGTTTATGAGACGAGAGGTCAGATTAAATTAGAACATCTTCACTAGTTTTTACATACTCTTTGATTCATGTCACAGTTTTCATGATTTCCCCCCTTGTTACTGCAGAATTTACAAAGCATGAAATGTGATGTATTTTGATCTCTTCTCAACAGTATACACTATAGACAAATGTAAGGTAGATGACTGACAGAATGAAAGCTATGGAACACCACAATATGAACGATATTGATTTCTTTGGAACTCAATTGGCAGTAAACTCACAATTTTTAAACAAGTAATTTCCATTTTTCATTTTTTAACTTTACAATTAATAAAAACCTTTATCCATTTGCATACGGTATACATGATGTATAATTGTTTTTATTCTATGTTGGTTATTTCATTATTGGACAAACTTCAATGATGATTACACATATTGGTAATATTTAAATATATTTTGAGAGAATTTAGGGTTTTTCAAGTAACCAATACACAAACTAGTGTACCATTTGCTAAAATTTATCACAATTAAACTGGTTATGTAAAGTGACAACGTTTGGCAGTCTTAAAGCCTGAGTCTAATGTAAAAAACCCTTGCAACCTCATTATTTTTCAAAATTCTTCCTAAATTAGTATGTTCCTTGGAGTAAATGTAGTTTGAATAAATGTTCTACATCACTATGAAGAACAAGAAACTATGAAAAACAAATACCACTACAAATGAGAGTCAACTTTCAACCATGAAGCGAAAGTCACCCAACAAGAAAATTGCAGAATTGAAAATGGTGAATTACTGTTTGTGTGTTCACATAAACTACCCATTTTCTTGTCACAAAATACACGATTACTGCCTTGTAAATTTTATATGTACCATTCAAACTGTCGTATACCAGAAAAAAGAAGAAAAATTGTTAAAATTACATCTCTCCTTTTCATTTGTGATGTTTGCGGTGAAGTTTACCTTCACAGGGTGCAACATGTAATAGATTTATATATATAAATATATATATATAAACTTTCGATCACTCACTTTCATATGAAAAAAAGTATGCATACATTTTAAGAAACACTAGACTATACACTATCATTTTTACAAGTTGGCATGAAATACATTCATATACTTTTTTTTCTCCAAAATAGCAGAATCATCCTGCAATGATTTATGCATGTGACTTAATATACATATATATAGATATAATATCTGTAGAATGAATACAATGAAAAATAATGTTTTTCTTTTCTCTTCTTTACAATAAAAACGGCTCCCAAAATAGTCCTCTTTTTTCCATCTAAGAGTGCATTTCACACAGAAATACATCTTCTATTCATCATTTTTTTTAAATTTGAATATGACTGTATTTGGTGCTAATCTTCTCTTCTTTTAATGACACTCCCAAAATATGAAAAGAGTGCATTTTTATCGCAGAAGATCCAGGCATTCTAATTTTCTCCGAAAAAGAGAAGAAAAATCTGGTGCTTCATTTGAATAAAAGTATGTGGGCATTTTGGTGAGCCTTTCCAGCATGTACTAGATGTAGCATTGTTTCAGAATAAGTCAGAAATGTAAACAATTAATTTTGTATCAGTAATCGTCAAACCCCTTGATTGTAAATATATGTCTGAATAATCATGATGGTACAAATCGTTTCTATTTTCCCAAAGTGACGGTAGTGAGGAAAATCTGCACGCAAATTGTATGTGATTTTCATTCACTACCGTCACTTTGTGAAAATAGGGACAAAATTTACCTCTGAAAAAACAAAATCTGTAGCGATTGTCCACCTTTCTAGAGTCGGCCCCTGACAGAAACTCCCTTATAAAGCTTTTTTGTTCAACTTCCAAACGAGGTGAATTTCCGCGGCTGGTTGTTAAGTACAGATGCCTTATTACAAAAGAAATATAAATAAATCAGAGAATATCTCAAAACATTCTTGAGCAGTATAAAAACTAAAATATGAAGGGATAACATTGTTTTGGTCGAAAAAAGGGTGGTTTCCATATTACCCACACATAGAAATCATTTGCCAAAGATGAAATCCATGTATAATTTCAGTGGCTACAAGGCAGTGTTTAAAATGTAAAATCATTCTTCAAACTGGTTCACACAGGGGGCACTAAAAAAAAAAACGCAATACAAAAATTATTTAAAAAAATCTTTTAAAAGTAAATGAACAATCAATAGGCTTGAAAACATAAGGAGCTGTGGACAAGGGAGCCCAAAGCGTACTTACTTATATGTGTGTTAAAAGATATGGAAATGTGAAGAGCACTTTAAAGAGAAGGTTGAGTTCTGGGAAGAGGTAAAAAATAATTTGTGAGCGTTATCATTGTTATTATGCAAGGGTGGAAGAACATCAGATTAAACATGTTCCCTGAAAAGCATGGCTCTTCAAATGCCTTCATATTCTAAATATGACATGAAACATCGTAAAAATCGGGGGTTGGTTTTTTTCGCCATGTGCTCGAGTAGTCCCATATACATCATTATGTGTCCAGTGCCTGCAACTTTGCAAAGATTTGGTCAAATTTCTTATCATTTTGATGATTCCCGAACCTTGCACTACACACGAATACTTATATACTAGATGATCCACCTTTTCTGATAGATTCCACACCGTTTCTTTCACAATGCAATTACATGACCAGAACTCAACTTTATCTTTAATTACGTCATTCTGTTTTAGTGCTGCCCTTTTAAGAAGAGAGATTATTGTGGCCTGCCTGTGTGAACGGGGCTTGTAGATACATGAATAGTGTCCACAATGGACTTAAGTACAAGTACAGTGGGTAGAACTCAATTATTGTGAACCAAATCGTTTGTAACCAATGCATAATCAATAAGATAATTTGAAGTAAAGGTGTTTCTTTCCATTAAACAGGCAATTTTTTCAGAAATACCGGTAGTACCTTTCATCCACACAGCCCATCTCACATGCCATTATACCAAGTGACTGCATGTATTTCCGATGTGCGGCCTTTATAGACAGGTTTTATCTATTGATATCAAAATCACAGGCCTTACAGATCTATAAACATTGTTGCGATGCAAACAAATTAAAGATTCCTTTCATATTTTCTCAGTCTTTATTAAAAATCTCAAGCATTTCATTCAGGCGTTGGGGGATAAAAATTCATCAATTTAAAAAAAGAAGCAAAGATCAGCATGTGTATGGTGAACTGCAACATGCTTCATCTCCCAAAGTTTAAGAGTGGTGTGAAACACCCTTGCAACAACCCTATTCAGGATGTAGAGTAACACTGTTGTCTTGTTTACACCAATATTCCTTCACTGGCCCATCCAAAAACAATTCAAAAGATTGAGAAGTAAAAATCTCTCTTTTTCCAACCTCTCCATATTTGAGCACACATAGCTTAAAAACTGACAACCCTATTGCAAGGAATAATTAGATACTAAATAGAAAATAAAAGTCAGGTTGATACCGATAGTAGAGAAGACAAACAACAGCAATTTACGTATTGAAAGGTCATTGTCATTAAACAATCCTTTGGCTGCTTTTTACAGAGTGAAATCCCCAAAATATAAGAACGGTATTAAAGAGGACACATGTAAATGTAAAAGAAAGATTAGATGTTTGATGCCATCGACATGATTAAAACTTGAGAATTAAATCCACTTAATTCTTCATGAAAAGTTGACACATTTAAAATCATTCAACCAATAATACTGTTAATGGTTTCTCAAAAATTCACAAATAAACATTTTCAAAAACAGATCCCTAAGATTTTCATACGAGCATTAAAACACAATTGTGACGTTAACTAGACATGGCTGATAACTGATATAACATGACCATTCACAAACAACTTGTGTCCTTTAAACAATGACAAATAATAACGTGCAACATAAATAAGGTAAAGAGCACTAAAAAAAGCATATATGAACTACTGTTTGCACTGTTTCCTACACAAATTTCATGGCGTACTCGCATTTGTACACACGCTTGCAAAAACGACATAAAAAACTAGTCACTGTACATTTATTTACAAGATAAAGAGCTACATTCTCATGCATGCAATGCTGATTTGTTTTCAAACCTGATAAAAATTTGTTTCACATAAAAAAATATCAGGTAGTTTGATGGTGGCGACTGCTGGCCTTCATACATGTAATTCTTCATCAATACATCAATAGTTTCACCGATGGGTAATATTAAAGGATTTTAATGACATTGTCGCTATCCATACACTCTTGCTCCCAAAACCCTTTTAAACAGATTTTGCAATATCTATTTTTCGAAAGTGAAATAGTACAATTTAGGTGAAGGGTTAAAACCATGTGTAATGGTACATCATACGCAAGTTTTGATCAGTCATAAATACTGAGATTAGAAGGCCATCATGATAAAGTCTTCCTTTTATCTTCCATAGCTGAGGGAACTGCAAAATAATTACTAATGATACAAGTATACAATACCAATTTGTGTGAAGGGGTGAACATTGGAGTTGAACATTTCTTTTGCTTTATATTATGCATGAGGAAAACATGGTAACCTGACTCCTTGTAAAAACATTAAATTGTGATAAACATCTGTGTGAGCTCCACATACGGAAACAGCTATTTGAATTGTATGCATTTTGTAGAAATCATTTATCAGGAAAATAGCTTCTGCACCAATCTTGTCAATATCACAAGATAATCTCCATTTGTTTCCTCTGTTTTTGAAAAAAGGGAATGGATGAACGTGCTTATGTTATATGGTGATAAGTGCAACTGTGTAGTTCCACTGATAGCAATTTGTTTGATAACAATTCATGGGTGAATACCAAAATCAAACTTTAAAACTACAATATGAACTGCGGTTGATCATGACAACATGTTGAAAGTATCATAATATTTTAAGGTTTGAAAAATACACACACACATCAAACGTCACTCGACGTCTTTTTGCCATTTAAGGTCGAGAAAACAAATCATAAAAATAGAGCCCATTTCATGAGCTGGAAAGTGAAGACATCTCCATGTTTTTTTTTATTAACTACACAATATTTACATACCAAGAAATCCCGGAGCGTCTAGCCCTCGTTTTTCCCACTCCGCAAGCTTCCGTTTCACATTTGGCAACAAAGAGAGGTCTCTGAGCTGTAAGGGATTCTAAGACGAGTCTTGATAATTTGGCCCTTGTTTACTGGTAACGTTGTTACATACTGACAAGAATGAATTCACTGAAGAAGGGGAGAAAAGAGCTTGTTTTGCACGATAGATTGTCCTCTGTGAGTCGAGGGGTATTTAGTCAAAGAAACCTTACTGTCACTGCATTCCCCAAAAGACTACGTCCAACTCAGCCAGCACATCTTGTCTATTGACATACCTCTCTTAATAAGTGCACCCATAGAAACTGTCCTTTGATTCTTGGAGGGCACACACCCACATGTGCAGCTAACTACCTGTGGTTGTACCTGTTCATAAAAATGTGACCACAAATTGCTTACATTGCCCAAAGTGTTTGCTTCATTTTGTTCACGCTCACGATTCAATGCACAACACCATTGCCTATCTTTAAATCATCTTTTCTAATGCTGATCATTACTGTCCTTCAAATGGCAGTCACATGCTTTAGAGGACATCACTGATAATGTTGTCCAGCGCTCACAGATCATCGTCCTTCTGCCCTGCAAAGCAACTTGATGTTATATTGTTTAATCACACTGGAAGTGATTTAAGGACCGAACATCTAAGGCCAACTGTTCCATCGTCCAAAATAAAACATTGAATCAGAAATAAAAATATCAAGAAAAAAATTCTTTGAAGAGAGGTAGATAACACCAAACAAACAGCAATTGATCCTTCATTCCTTTTCCATCGCTAAGACTTTCCTCAGGCATGAATCCTTTTCATGGTATCATTCAGTTATACACAGAGGTGAACACAGTTTAAATTGAATATCATCATGATACACACTATACAAAGTCAAACATGCAGCAACTAACATACAGCGAAATCACTTGAATGATTAGCAGGCAGTGCAGCTATATTACGGTCTGTCCCGATTCCCACGTAGGGGTCGTCGGGACGGAATTCCTTGCCAGGCGGCAACGGGTGATTGTTGTTGAGCGGCGGCGAAGGTGGCGGCGACGGGGTGCTGGGCGGAATTTGCGCCATTTGTTCAGGCGTGATATATGGATTGGCTGTATTATGGTTGGTCATCGTTTGACCGGCAGTTTTTTGTGGTGGCAGCATATCATGCTTAGAAACATACCCGTTTTCTCTCACATTGGGGAGTCCGTTGGGTATGTGCTTGATAGGGCTTGGTATGCTCGCTGGCAAACCATTTATGCTATCGCTTTTCGGATCCGCTAAACTTGGTTGATTTTGAGGGAGAGATTGTAACTCTGATTCTGTGATGTAGCCTGATGGGTTCTTGACGGGTGTATTCTGTTGAGGAACTGCTTGAGCTTGTGGAGCGACTGGAGGTGCTTGTGAAACGACCATATCCTTGGGGACATACCCAGTATCCACTGGCATATGTGGCTCTGGGGTCGAGATGGATGGCTTTGTGCAAGGCGCATCCACCTTCTGCGGCTGGTGATGTGGGGCAGAGCTTGAAGGCGAGTCTGCTAAGCCGAGGGTGCTGTAACCTTCTCCATCAGTCAAAGACGAATCACTCCCACTCTGCGACTTGGAGTCTGCCAGATTCTTGCGACTGCCTTTCAGGTCTTTCTTAGGCATGTCGGGGCTCATGTGCTTGACAGGCGGGGGTGGTTTTGTAGCTGGAGGCGAGGTGACGTATCCTGATAAATCTGTCTTGGAGACCGGGTGAGGATGGTTTCCAGGTGAGAGGGCTGTGGCTACGATGAACTCCTGGGGAGGTTGGATGCAACCAGCTGCTGAAACACTTGGCAAACTCATTGCCACCCCTTTGCTTTCCTGGGTGTTGCTATCTTCCCTCTGTTCAGTCTGGGCTGGTGCCCTCACACCTCTAGCTTCTGTCAGGGATTGGTTACTAGAGGCAGCTGCCAACTGAGAGTATTCAATGTCCGTCTCAGAACCTTGAGACAAACGGGCATACGCCAAAGGGTCTTCTGATGGCAGTGTTTCTACGCTGGTGATTGGAGTCAGTCCACTCATTCCAAGTCGATGATAGCTGACCGTTGACTGACTGCCAAATGAAGCCTCACTCCTCTGGTCAGCAAGACCTCTGATTGGCACTGGTGGTGTGGCACTCGCCTGCAGAGGGACCTGCGACAGCTGGGAATATCCTTCACTTCCGTCACTCACATACTGTGCTGATTCTTTGGATAACATAGGGGTGGAGCAATCCGCACCATCAGCCTCAGCGATGCGGGAATACGTCACTGAGCCATCAGAGTCAGCCCCAAAGACAGTATCCTCCTCTTCATAGTCATCGCTCATGATGCGCATCATATGCTTGGCAGGTCCAGAAGCCCGCTCCTCATCGCTCTCACTGTTACTGCGGCTGCCCGTGTTCTCTCGAACATAACGCAGCTCATCAGTGAACCCATTCATGTCATGGATCCCTTGGTCAGTGCTGCTGTTTGTACTGGTACTCTCTTTGGAGGACAATCGGTCATAAGGAGGCTGCAGAAGATTGGTGGTGGAACTGGCCTGTCGAACAGTGTCAAACTTCTCCCCCTCGGTACGCAGAAGACGACCGTGCATAGGGAACTTATCCTGCTGTAACAAATAGTGAGATTAACAATGTTAGTTTATTTCAAGAATCAACAGCATGACCAAAACATGATTTCTTGATCTACTAGTGCAACATCCTAACATGTTCATTATCTAGGATGCACCTACGTTACTTCATAAATAATCTAATCAAATTGGGAAGTTGTAAAGTGCTATTAGTTGGCTTATCATCTATACACCTCATCATCTTTTAAATGGAGATTGAAAAGTATCTTTAAATGTTGCCTCTAATGAACAGAATCCATTTTTTTCCCTTCAATTTCAAGCATGCAAGTCGATTTGAAACAGTACATGTTGCAGGTTCAAATCTCTCCCACTTTGAAAACTTTTTTACCTGACATAATTTTTTTCTTCAATCACATGCAAATGCACATGCAGTCAATCTCCCATACCAAGAATTGCAGTTTAAAAAAAAAAATCTGTCTTGAAAGATCTAAAAACCCCGTCTTAATTGGAAAATGAAGTCGCGGTTTACCCCCCTTCCAATTAAGACGCGTCAATCGGGGGTAACGTCCGGACAATATCGAGGTAAATCTCACCCTAGATGAGCCAGGGTGACATTTACCCGGGTAAATTACGTCATCTCCGTGAAATGAAAAAGGTTTTTGCGGATGGCTGATTAAGACGGTGCCCAAAAGCTCACCCTGTGTTTTACGATCAGACCCCCATTGTTTCTCATCCACATGTCGCTCGGGTGAGATCAAAAAAGTTCTATTAAGACGGGGCTTTACTTACACCGTGATCGAGTACTGCTTCAATGAAGTATGGATCAGGAGCTGGCTTGAAGAGGTCTGACTGCTTCACCCAGATCAAGAAACAGAAGGCAGCGATCACAACAAAACTTGGCAGAAGAATGGCTAGTACAATGGTGACTACAGGCACTGTGTTACAAAAACAAGACCAACAGAAAAAGCTTCATCAAAATGCTGGTCAAATCAACAAAAGGCTACAAGAAATATACTTTTTTCATATTATAATATTGTGTCATCAAGCAATGGGTGGACTTACATCATACCCTGTAAGTCTTAGCCGAGGAGTAATGCCATGCTAGTGCACTAACTTGGTTTTGGACCCAGGACATCCCAGTTAGGAGACCACTATTCTACAAGTGAGCAATTGCATCTCTATCTTATTTTGACATACCTTACAGGTTTATAAGGCGAGTACGCCTTCAATTAAAAACAAAGTTGTATTTATGGAATATCTTCTTATTTGAGAAATAATATTTTTTTCAAATGACAATCAGCTGCTAATCTGGAGACCCTCCACACAAAGAGACAATCAAATATAAAATATGCCAACATACCCTCGACTTAACCTAAAATAACAATCCACTTCATCGATTTTCAATCAAAATCATGAAGGGTTTATCCTGCTATATAAGCTCCAATTCTCACCTTCATGCAAATTACAGACTTCAAAAGGGTGAGCAAGAGACATCATTCCAGCCAAGGGGATACTATCAACCTCGTTCACTGCAAACACCTCAAAGTTGAAAAAGGTTGCTCCATCCACCAGGTCGCAGTCAATAGGCACATCAGTGGAGGTCATCTGGACTGGTAGGGTCTCCTGCCATTCGAGCTCGCTGTCTGCGGGTCGGTAGCGCACCATGTAGTAGTCGATAGGGCCGTTGGGTACAGCGGGTCTCCCCCACGTTAGCTTCACGGTGTCTTGTGCTTCCAGATAAATCTCAACATCGGTCACCATTAAAGGAGCTGAAGAGAATGGGAAAAAAGACACCACATTATAGTTTACTGTACATTTAAGAAACAACCTGCTGAGGTATTACGTGTTTGGAATTTTCGTTTAAGTGGTATATATATAGGTATATAAAGTACCTTAATTTATTGTGATATCACATTTCCTGAACTACCTAACTTGTTTGGTGCAGCAGTGGGATATGAATTGGGATATTACATATACTTAACTACCTCCCTGTCAATTACTTGTTTGGTGCAGGAGTGGGATATTAATTGGGATATTACATTTACTGAACTACCTCCCTAGGTACTATTTTGTTTGGATAACTTTAATATAGTGGTAGCAGTGGGTAACATCAGTATGTTATATAAACGATATATTACACCTACCATAATCATTTTCTTACACCCTGTAAAAAGATACTCCCTGTATCTTACATTATTAAGGTAGTGCACATTACATTACTAAGTCTTTGGAGAAGGATGTTCCAACTTACCACCAATATCTGTCGTGACGTATGTAACAGCAGCCTGACCGCAGGCAAGATCGGGAACAGCTTGGCTGCATGCACGAACTCGAATGGTGTAATGCAAGTATCCATTCACCTCCAGGGTGGCCGACTCGACATCGGAGATCTGTTCCTCACTGTTGTATTCGATGACGTAGTTCTTGAAGACTCCGTTCATCTGCTCTGGTGCTTCCCAGACTAGTTGGATCGTGCTGTCATTTGAGAAGGTCCGAACAAGGTTACGAGGCTCGCTTGGCTCTGTGGGGGAAAAAAGATAATAATAATAATAATAATAATATTCTAAAGTCCACTCCAAATTTTATTAAGTTAAACCGAAAATGGAAATTCTTTTTGCCCAATTGATCGTGAGCCCAGCCGCCACTGAGCAGCGCCAGATCGACGTTGCTCTATCCCTTATTGTTGAACGCCAAATAAGGTAGCAGCAACTCCCGTCTTTTAACGTTTTTTGGTATGACGCGGTCAGCGTTCGAACCCACGACCTCCCGGTGGTGAGGCGGACGCTCTACCAACACACTGAGCCAACACACCGATGCATGGAGATATTGAGTAATACGGTGACATTGCTGCAAATGTATGACACAAGATTATACTCTACAGCAGGTTACAAAACTTTCTTAGTCCATAATGGAAAGAACACATATATAGGCGTTTAACAAAAATATTAGATTGCATGGTTACGAAAAATGATAACCTGAAAGGAAGAAATTCTAGCTGCATAATGTGATAGAACAAAGAAATTGAAAAAACGTCAACAAATGAATCGTCCATCTCGTATTCAAAGACACCTTATGGGACAACCTGCCTTCATAAACCATCCTCTTTATATGCAAAATTCTTCAATAAATGTCCCTAAATAAGGTTTTTAATCAGAAACATTAGCCAAAGGGGTACGTCTTTCTATAAAGTTTGTCACTAAGGCAAGTTGATAAGCATTATAAAACTTCTCATTCTGTAGCATAATTACATCTGGGCCTGTTGAATAAATCTTACCATCTTACCTTTGCCATCAATGGCAACTACCATGGTAACAGGGCTCAACAGCCAATCAAAATCAAGGTTTCCATGGTAGTTGCCATTGATGGCAAAGTTACCATCAAGGGTAAGTTTTGTGCAATGGGGCCCAGGCCTGGTTTTTACAATGGATAATGAGAAGTGATAGGCACTTACGTCCTTGAACGGTCTCTGCCTTCTTGAGGCTTGAGATAGGTCCCTGGCCTGCAGAGGTGGACGCAGCGATCCTCACCACATACTCTGTAAAGGGCTTCAGGTCCATCAGGGTTTCTCTGAGTGGAAGGGGATTCCCCGTAACATTGAGTGCCTGCTGTGTTCCATCTAGAAGAAGGAGGAATTTTTAAAAAGCGAAGGTATTCAGCATCATCTTTAGGGATATAGTAGACGGACAGCTTAGCTCTCTCGATTACTCTTTAAGGAATCTGGATGTTACTTCAAAACTGATAATCAACTGATCAATCACTTCGATGTAAAGCACGCAAAGGAAATAGAACTGTTTAAGATCAACTTTTGTTATTTCTTCACAACTGTTCTGGACACTGTTCACTGTATTTTGTTTATAAGATCTGTTTATATGTAAAAAAAAAAAAAAAAAAAAACCATCAGGTCAGGGGAGTTTGTATAAACATCTTCTATGAATATTCCTGTTATAGCCTGGTATGTTGCATTCACTTACTTTGGTCATAATTGCATTCAAATGGCACTTGGATAATAAATGGCCCTCTAACTATCACGCCTAGTTCCCATATGCTGCATTAAACATGGGCTTCCCTTCACACTTTTATATATTCTAACATACAGAGAAGTGAGTATGCATAGGGCTTTTGTTGCGTTTTTTTCACTGCATTTTTGTTCATCTCCCTTGCCATTCACTTGGTTCACACACAATGAGAACCCATTGCGTTCTAGCGCGGCATATGTGACCGAGCCGTTACGTGCAACACCTTTTAAAGCAAGACTGTACTACTTGTAGTTACTTGCGCCCTCTAAATAGCCAACAATGCCTAAGCAGTACCTGTTGATCCCCCATGGTCCCCTTTTGGTCAAACTAGTGCAGATAGGCTTTAAGAACTTACCAGCGCAATGGGAGTCTGTAGCCAGAGAAACGGTAATGGGAGAATCCTGTTCCTGAGCAGGGTCTAGAGGGCAGTAGAAGATGGTGTAGAATAGAATCTCTCCGTTCCGTTGGTCGGCCAGCACCTCCTCCCATACGACCAGCAGCTGATCAGGGTGGGTCCCTACCGGACTGACCTGTAGAGACCGGGGTGAACCAGATGGACCTAACCAGACAAAGAAGAAGAAAGAGAAAGCTTGTTATATTTTGTACAATAGACTACGAAAATGGCCTACAGCAGACCTGCCAACCTCTGGAGTACAAAAACTGTATTTTTTAATCCCCAAAGTTGTGTTTTACTGACAAAAATTGTACTTTTGATCGATAAGTACCCATGATTTTGTCTTTAATGGTGTGTTCGATGAACCAATGAACACCCCTAAATTTCCGATGTGAGATGCTTGTAGGATACTTTACAGGAC
This sequence comes from Strongylocentrotus purpuratus, assembly GCF_000002235.5. Classification (NCBI taxonomy): domain Eukaryota; kingdom Metazoa; phylum Echinodermata; class Echinoidea; order Camarodonta; family Strongylocentrotidae; genus Strongylocentrotus; species Strongylocentrotus purpuratus. Next base: position 69,908 of record NW_022145521.1, read on the forward strand.
AGAATGGGCATTTTGCCATTGAAAATGGCAATAAAAAACAATAAAAAACAATAAAAAACAATAAAAAACAAAAACAAGCCCCCCCCCCCAAAAAAAAAAAAAAAATAACCGCCAAAACCAACACCCCCCCCCCCCCCCCAGTACAATCGTATTTACTTCTAAATATCGTACAAAATACAATTAAATCTTCCTGGTTGGCAGCTCTGCTATAGTGAGCAAAATACATTAGTGGGTGTACAAGAAAAATGGATCAAGGTCTACAAGGCAAATTTTAATATCTCACAAATTTCAGGAGCAGATTTTTATAAGAGAGCAAGAGAGAACGGGGCATGCGAGAAAGAGCAAATAGAAGAGGGAGAGAAGAAAAATAAACAGATGAGAGAGAGAGACAGAGAGAGAGACAGAAAGTTACAGAGATAAACAGAAAGAGAAAGAGAGAGAAAGAGAGAGAAACATAAGAAAGGAGAGATGGGGATAGGAGTGCTAATTGCCATCATTGCAAACTTACCCGATTGGGCTGTCTTGACACGGATACTGTCTTCGGGACTATCCCCAAGTTTGTTAACAGTCTTGACTGATACGCGGTATGATGTATAAGCCTCGAGATCTGTTATCTCATGGCTGAATTCTGTCGGAGAGACTTCTGCACTCCCCCTGAAAGTGAAACGATATGTCTTTGGCGTTAATACATAATATTGAATCTGTGACCTTTGACATCAACACCACAAAACTGTCTGTTCATTCTCCCATCCATTTACAAGGATATACTTAAGATCCATTGGTTTTAACATCATTTCTCGTTTTAGAGCTCTATTCAAACGTCACATTTTTAAAACAATGTCATACTTGACTGAGTAGACCCTTTTTTTTTTTATCTTTCTCATCTCTTCCCTTTCCTCTGTCTCATTCTTCTGCATTCTCCCTTTTTTGTATTGTGTGTGTTTGTGTGTGAATGTGTTTGTGTGTGTGTGTGTGCATATATGTTGGTGATACCTGCTGACAGTTAAAGGTCTCTTATTTTATGTTGTTGTTCTTCTTCTAAACGTACATATATATATGCCTAGTAAGTTTGTTTTTATTATTTTCTATTTAATTTGATATTGTGTTTACCTTGTTAGGGGTTTCATGTACAAACACAAGTTGCTTCTTAGAGGTCCTGGCCAACTACTTATTCTGTATTTATGACTTGTTATATATTTTCATGATGCCAAATAAACTGAATGCAATTGAATTGTAACAAGATACCCTTTCTTCAGTACGTTCTCACTTACAACCCTCTTTAATCAAGACCTTCCATGAAGGTGGGTTGGTGTTACACTGCCCACCACACCCAAGCTTAGTAATTTGCATGAATGTCTCTTCTTCTTTTTCTTTCTTTCTTCCTTTCTCTTCTCTCTTTTTTCAAAGTCGCCGTTGAGTAATAGCTATTTTATACTCAGATAATTCATTGTCTCAATCATCTCCATCCAGGCATTTCTATGCCAGAGCACTTCTCATGTGTCCGTGTGTGCAGGGCGTGTACGGTTATATTGTGCGTGTGTGTAAGAGGTGTGTGCAGGGGTGTGTCACATGTATTTGTGTATTTGTGTTGATGCGTGATAGCTGGAGAGGTGTTCTGGCGTGGAAGTGCCTGGATGGACGAGCTCAATAACAAAACAAAACAAGCTTTTTAACTGCACTGCCTTTTCCTCAGTATTATCTTATTCTTGTAATGCAACTTTCTTAAAATTGTGATGATTGTTAAATGTTATGTTGAAATGTAATTATTTTGTCTGTATTGATATATTTATTTATGTACATGTATATCACCTTTAAATGTCTGAAGTCAAATTTTATGTATTTTTTACATGACAATATATTATCTTGAATCTTGAATTATGTAAGTTCAATTAATCCATGACAAATCTATTAGTATGGTTTGAGTCAGGTATTTGTATATTTGCCATCCAAGGGATGAGACATTTGCTCCGGACTGTATTTCATCAACAATAAGGGTCAATTTTGTTATAGGGTTTTAATCCCAAACTAAAATTTGCCTCTCCTCCTTTCCTCTTGGAACTTTTGGAATCATCATGAAATATTAATCCAAAGCCTTCTCTTCTCCCCCACCCCCAAGAGAAAGACTTTCCTTTACACGTTGTCATTGCTTCTGGGGGGCGTTTCACAAAGCCTTTTTTCAATGACAAATTACAAAATTCAGTGACGAATCTGCTGATAACCAATCAGAAGCAAAGATTTCAGTAGCTCATAACAAAAACTGTCATTTGTCACTGATGACAAGTTTTGTGAAACGCCCCCCCCCCCCCCCCCCCCCAGGTCTTACAGTAATGGCATTGTTGGGCTGTAGAGCAATCATCTTGAGAAGCTTGTTGGACAGCACAATGTTCTAACAAGACCGCTTAATGCGTGATGCTAAATTTAAAATGAACTTATAATTTATGCTCAGCTAGGCATTGGAATCTTAAAGCAAGCAAGCAAGTGCTTCCCATGGATCACTATTGAGTGATTGTGATTGAGATTGTTAAAGGAGTCCTCTGCCAACCTGAAAGTGCCATCTCTGTAACTAGAAAAATGCAGTTAAAGGGATCTGGTAACTTTGTTTCAGATTTTGAAACAAAATTCTGGATTTTGCTCATGCTGTAATGATAATTATAACCCTTTAGGTCAGTCAGGAACCCCATGACTTTTACAAGCCGATCGCCTGTCTGATTATCAAGATATTTATGATTGAAATTACAAATGTTGAAAACCGTTTGGCATTTCATAACACTACAGTCTATTGGGGAAAACGAGTTTGGTAAAACCGGTCACTCAAAGATTTTTACTTTTTTGAGGCACTTCTTGATCATTTAGAAGCGCAATTTTTGTAGTGCTTCAATATAACACCATATCACAGACACTGATAACACGTAGGGCCGTGTACCTTAGATTTAACATTGTTAAACGATCCCTTTAAAGGTGTCCTCTGCCAACCTGACGATGCTATCTCTGTAACCAAAAAATGCAGTTAATGAAATTTAAAAAAATGATGGGTTGCTTACAGTCCAATACGGCCTTCAGTATCATCTTGGAACCACTCCAGCTGGTATCTTAGGATGTGGCCTGTGATTTCGCTTGGAGGATCCCACGCGACTTGGAGTGAATCGGCCCGTCTCGTCACTACCCTCATGTTGTCTGGTTGGCGAGGAGCTGCAACAATGAATGAGGAGGAAACACAGTCAATGTGCAAGTTGCTTTCCTACAATTTATGATCAGCATATGTAAATGAAGTTCATGGGAACTGAGAAAACTCTAACTCTGGGAAATTAAATGCATGTACATATGAACACTTCTGGGGAAAAAGTATAAAATGATATGCAAATGGCCTCTCATGATATACACTTATACCATACTTTTACTACAGGAAAAGGTAAAGAGCCTTCATCAACACAGAAATTCTTTCTACACTAAAAAAAATAAATGGAAACAAAAATTGGGAAAAAAGAAGAAAAAAATGGAGTTTGTACATCAACGACCTTTCCCAGAATATAGACTGAGGTATTCAGTTTGTCTAACTTTGGGGCATGCTTTAGGTTTTGAAGAAGGGCAACACACAAGGACTGATAAAACATACAAACCCCGATCAAGAATGTGGGCTGATCTAGCTAACATAACAAACTAGGGAGTGTTTCATAAAGCTGTTCGTAAAATTACGCATGACTTTACGAACGACTTGTATATGAAGTGCCAGAAAGGATGCCCAAAATTTTTCCTGATGTTTTACCAAAGTGTGGCTATATTTCCAATAACCTCTATTAAATTATGGCCAAAAAATATACTTTGCATTAAAAATGTTAGTTATGATAAGAATATTAATCTACATCCGCACAGTCCAACTTTAGTTGATGCAGTTAATAATGATTGAGCATCACATTCGACTTTTCATATTTAAGTCATTCGTAAAGTCCTGCGTAACTTTACGAACAGCTTTATGAAACACCCCCCTGAACTCATAGAAATTCACAATACAAGAAAGAGGATGTCATCGTCAATGTTGCACTGGGTTATAACGCATAGTGCATATAAGAGGACCTAGTCAGTGTATGTTTCTACATATATAGCATGACTCACTCACCTGCTGTTTCATCTCGAAGGGTCGTTTGACCCCTGTTGACCCCCGGGCCGACATCGTTGTAAGGAGTCACATACACGGTTAACCTCACAAACTTATCAAGACCTGTAGGAAGAGGAAACAATTTCAATGAGGATCAGTGAATTTGAAGAAGAAAAGATGTGTACAAAAGATTTTTGTAAGGACAGAATAGGTACATATACTATACTATGTGCTGGACTGCAGTCTACGAGACCTTCACCTGCAATATTACGATGCTGCTGCTGCTGCTGATGATGATGATAAAGATGAAAATCATAGTGATGATAATGGTGATGATGATGGAGATGGTGATATTGATGATGATGATGATGATGATGATGATGATGATGATGATGATAATGGTGATGATGATGGAGATGGTGATATTGATGATGATGACGATGATGATGATGATGATGATGGTTATGATAATAATGATGATGATGATGATGATAATAGTGATGATGATGATAATGATGATATTTATGATAATGGTGGTGATAATGATGGTGATGATGATGATAATGATGATGATAACGGAGATGGTGATAATGATGATGTCAAGAAGTCAATATAGTACAAATGATATATTCTACTATTTCATATACAGGTGTACACCATTATTTCATCAAAATATCTTTTCATATCCCCTGAACCCTAACAGTAAAAAAACAAATCTTTTTATCATGCAAAACTGGAATGAAAAGAAGAAAATTATATAATTGTATAAAAAGTCAAACCATGCATACATATGAACATTGTAAATAAAATTTAAGAATAAAGATTGATTTACGGAAGATCAATAAACTAAAGAGATTCAAGAAAACATATTAATAAGCTTTCATCAGAATCGCCTCAAACACAAAGAAAATTAAATATATAAGAATGATATCATAAAAATATCATAAATAATAAAGTACATATAAGAAAAACGTAGTCTGCAATGCAGTGAAAAGTCTATTCCTCTTGCTAGGAATAAATCTGATATGTTATGTGCTAATGCTGAGATTGAACTGACTTTCGGTACTCTAAATACCAACTTGGAATAAGAAGAAGACTATTGATAAATATATGTGCAAAGCATTAGCAAATGTGCTGGTGCTTGAAAGATAATCATTACAAAAAACAAGAAATAAAAAGTATAGATCTAAGGCTTTGAAACAGGGTATCATATTCAACTTGGTAACTATACGATTCTTAGAAAAAACATGAATACATAATCTGTTTGTGAAGTAGGATTAAAGTTGAACTGACTAATATGGTGAGAGTTAATAGAAGACGAACGTAAACATTTGAATTTCGTTACGGTGTTCGCTTTTTATTTAGTTTACATGATCATAGCTGTAATTAGAACATTGGAACATTTTCTTTACTGTTAGCGATAATTTTTCACTTTGTATTGCATAAGATTACCTTTTGAACTTGGCATTTCTGAAGTTAGTTTTATCATTTTACTTTACTAATTCAAGCATTGCATCAAAACAATTAATTAAAATTAAAAAATGGCCATTACACTATTAAAACCAGGGAACACAAATCTTGTCTTGTCTGTTACGGCTCTTTAATTTTGAAGTCAAAAAGTTTCAAAATGGGCTTGAACAAACTTATATCTCATTAACTATGAATACTAAAAAAACCTGGAAAGAAAACCAAACATAAGAGCTTTAAGTGTCAAGATAAAAATACAAATAAAAACTCAAGTTTAAACACGTGCTGGAAGTAATGTAATCTTTGATGCTGAAAAGATGAAAGGTGATAAAACTTGTATAAAAGAAACAGATCTCAAAAGGCTAACAAAAAATAAGCATCTGAAGGAAATTGCCTGAACTTCTAGTGTTTTACTTACTGGTTAAGTTGGCGCATACAATTGGAGTACTCGAGGGACCACATAATTCTAAATATTGTAGAATATTATCAGAGTGTTTTAAATTTAAGCAACACGATCAACAGACTTGTTTTCTCATTGCTAGGTTTTAAGTTAAGACTATATCCAGGGCATGAAACTATTGAGATTAGCCACCAGAAAACCAATTCTTTCCACTAGCAGACATTTGATATTAGAAATTAAACGCTCTCAGGTACATGAACGGTTGTCACTAAGAGTGACATTATCTCAAAAGGTTGGGGGGTATTCTGTCATACATTTCCGATCACAGAGGATTTCCGAAGAGATAATATCGCAATGGCTATTTCAGGGATCTGCTACCCCAGTTCTAGAGAAGTTCAAGGATTGCATGTTAACAACTACCAGGCAGTACCTTGGTACACAGAAACACGTACCATCCTCTTCCACAGGAAGAAGATAAGGGAATAGAAAATGATAGGAGTTGGGAGGGAAGGTTGGGCTACAGGGGGAGGGAAAGATGGGATACAGGGAGAGAGAAGGTTGGGCTATGGGGAGTGGGGAGAATGTAACTGCTCACAGCTGTAACTCTCACAAAACAAAATCATGTATACAGGTACATGTTAAAAATACATGTGTTGAGAAATCAGGTCCGACATGCTATGGGTAGCAAGATGAAAGGGGTGGTGACAACTCCTCAAGTTATGACAAATACAAGACTGAATCGACTGCAACAAGCAGTTACTTTAAAGGTGTTATCACGGTTTTGCTAGCACACTCTTCAGGAGAGATTAAATTGAATGGATGATTAAAAACAAGACTTGGGAAAAATCATTCAGAATGAAATACAAATACAATCTAAATATAGTATTAATCTTGATATATAGCTTCTATTTTAGTCTTCATTATTGCTTTAAGTTCAATGAATTGAATGCAAACATTCTCAGTTTTGGATTTTACTTCTTGAACAGCACAAAAGCATTTTCAAATTTCTTCCGATATCCATGCATAAATTGATCACATTCTCCTGTTCTCTCCTTTAACAATTCACACCCTGATTTTGATGACAACAATATAGATGCTTTGTCTTCTCTACATACCTTCGATATGTATTACATCATTGGTGGTCACCATGTTTTGGACTACTCTGTCATCCTCATCGTGCACTGATATGTTGTAGCCAAAGTTTGGGCCTCTGTATTCAATCTCAGGTAGCGCCTGAAGGTTTGGAATGAAAAACAATGATGAAATTGTAATAATGACAAAATTTGATTAACAGTTTATTTTCATGCAGCGCATATCAAGTTATGATCCAGTCTCCTTATGCAATACCAAAGAAATTTAAACTGCTAGTTCATGGTTCAGCAGGCCCCACCCCCCCCCCCCCCCTTTCATTCAGAGGGCTACATTATTTTGACACTTTACACTGTGAACATGATGGACAAAGAAAGAGGACAAACTATACAGTTCCTCATTCTACCCTCAACAATTGCTGTCGTAGACAAAGGAACATCCCTTCACTGCTAGTATGTCAAAATGTGTAGAACAGGTGTCACATGCATATTCACCTGTTCTACACATTTTTACATAATAGCAGTGAAGGGATGTTCCTTTATCTACATCAATTGTTGAGGGTAGAATGAGGAACTGTATATTTTGTCCTCTTTCTTTGTCCGTCGTTTTCATAGTGTTAGCAGCTTTTCCCCTTGTTATCTAGTAGTGTAACTGCTAATTGAAATAACTGACATCAAACTGTTCTATCGAAAAAATCCCAGATGGTAATACAAATTTGCCTCACCTCCCATTCTAGTAGGATATTTCTGGTATAGATAGGGTCATCAGGTGTGACGGTGTTTACTTTCAGTGTGCTCATGGTTGCAGCAGGTTCTGTAGCAGAAGATAGCATTCAAAGAATTCTTGACAGTTTCACACATAAACAAAATGTTTTTTTTGACCTCCGGATAAACTGAGGCCGAATACTATACACAGGCTTCAAACTATCATATATCATTGTACAACATATTGTCACAGCCGAATTGAATAGCCTTAGACTGCCTACAAAACAACAACCTTTCAAAAGATCGGAGAATTACACAGAAATGCTCACTGTTTTACAAGCCATGGAAGATCATCTCTATAATTGAACAACCTCTGTAAAGTGTAATCGGGACAGTCCATGCTTCTTTGTTCCAACTCATTACAGACTACACGTAGTATTTGAGTATATCTGATCTTCATCTTGAAGAATAGCTAGAAATGGCACACTAAAAGAATAAAAACAGTTATTAATTCAATAAATATACCAAAAAAAAAAAAAAAAAGATCTCAATGAAAGTTAGTGAGCGGCTGGAATCTGATCATACCTTCTGCCATGGTGACCACTTCAATTGGCTCGGACCAGGTCCCAAAGGGATTCCCAGGGTAATGTTCTACCAAGACATCATAGGCACAGCTGACCTGCACAAAGTAGGTGGTGTAAGGGTCAAGCGCCGACAGGACATACTGTGTGTCCGATTTGATGCTTTCCAGGGAGACCTAAAAATGAAGAATTAAAACAAAAATGAATGACCTTTCCTGACCTCTCCGAGACTTTTTTTGATACTGACAAACATGGTACAAATTCTCTAGGACTAAAGATAGTTTTTAAAAGCTGTATAAATCTATTTTGCACGAACATAAATACATTAAAGAACTACATAACATATAAACTTGGAAAATCCACATCAGAACTGAATAATAAAGATAATCGGTTCAAAATCCCATTTAGGTCAGTTCATTTTGAGGCACTTTTCAGACCCAAATTAAATTGATACATCTCAAGTTTACAGGGTTTGATCAGACAATGAGTGGAATGCCAACAACTATCATCCCTCATCAATACTACAACCATTCTAACTCTAGTGACCAGAAACTATTTCAAACTCTAAAAATCCTGAGTTGTTATTCAATCTTTGTGTAGCAGGAAAGTGTCATGTATCTGGACCACTCATCAAACTCGTGAAATTTCATACTGTTTCTGGTGTTACAGTAGGGCAAATTCATGCAATGTGTCTTATGACATACGCATCCAATTGTGCTATGTGTCCCATATGCATCAAATTAAATGCAATGTGTCCCATATGACATTTTCCCACACATTTCATCAAAATAAAGAATCAGTTGAAATGACTAATAACTAATAGTACTTTCTGCTGTCACTACCATAAGTTGTGGTCATATCAAGAAAATTTTCATTCACGGATGAAATGTGTTGATAAATGTCAGGTGTCGTACAGGACACGATGCGCGGAATCGCTCAGAGGCTCAATAACATCAACTCACATTCTGCCATTCTTGTTCCTCTTTGCGGTACTGTAACCAGTAGCGCAAGCCGTAAGCAGTGCTACCCCAGTCAGCAGGCTTTTCCCATGACATGGCAATCTTCCGTCGCACGCTGACCTGTGCTACAACATTCTCTGGGGCATTCGGGCGAACTAGAAATGAAAGATTTATGAAAATTAAAAAATTAAAAAAAAGAAGATTTTTAAGTCAGGTGTTTAACGAATTGTGCCACATTGTTGTTGCACTAGTGCATTTTTTTTTGGACATAGTATTTGAAGAATTACATGAGCAAACATCGCTACACATTTTGAAGTCTGTCACAGAACAAAATGGAGTCTGTAAATTGTATATCTGAAAGGGAAACATAACCTTTACACTTTACTCAGAAGTCAAGCAGAAAAATCAGGTTCCTATCTATAAACTTTCTAAGATAACTTTAAGGAGCTATGTTCTACATTCTAAATTGTGTAACATGATGAGTAAATTCAAGCATTCTTTTTTTGACCACTTCAAATTGCATAACTCTTAATTGTTAAATGACTACTTAAGTTGTTCAGAATCAATGTGGTATGTGTTTGATTAATGTGAATAAGACCACTGTACTAATAATCAAATCACTTTACATGTAGCATCTATAATGAAGATAATCTTAGCACAGAAGCGTCACATACAATGAACATGACACTAAATACAGAGGAAATCAATTTGGGAATCAAGCACTTAGTATCTATTTCTGTAACTGATATAAGCGATATTCATCATTATATTAAAGCCTTGAAGAGTAAGCCAGTTCATAGTGTCAGTCTGAGCATGAGCAGATAAAGGTCATTGCAGAACAAATTGTGAATAAATGGGGGACAAAATACTGGATATGTGCTCATGAGTGTTATGTAATCAATATTTATTTATGCACAAGCAGTGCACTCCATGATACACAGGTGGAAGTATTCTTTGACAAGGGGAAACAGAGGCTATTTATGTAGCACCTCCATCGCTGTAGGAGTGATTATTTCAAAATGTACAAAGTGGGACCTCTTCATGTTTTGAAGATCTGTGGATATTTGGGGTCATCTGGGACTTGTGCTAACCCTGAACTGGTCTATTGAACTCATAAGCACATCTACTACACTATCATAGGAGTGCTTCTCATCGGCTGCCATCGAGAAGGCAGTTAAGAGCCTTCCTGTGGGCAGCCATCGAGAAGGCAGTTAAGAGCCTTCCTGTGGGCAGCCAATGATGCAAAGAAAGCTATTTCTAAAATAGAATAGAATCTAGGACAAGTATCTAGTCTCACATATCATTCAAACTGCAGAATGCCGACATATAGCATAGATAGTCACTAGTTTCACAAACCAGGGGGGCGTTTCAAAAAGACTAAGATCGACTTTCGTCAGACCTGAACCATGGCAGGCCATTCATGCTACTAGTTGCTCTCACCATTGGTCTCTCAAGGGATGTCACAAATCTACAGAAATTTTTGATAGTTCACTGTTGAAGAAAAAAAGTGTGGATTTGTGCCCACGATTTGTATGTCCCTTGAGAGACAAATGCCAGTAAATGGTGAGAGCAAACAGTGGCATGAACGCCTGCCATAGTTTAGTCCAACTTAAGTTGATCTTAGTCTTTGTGAAACATCCCCCAGCTCTGTGTAATATTCTTTTGAGTATGCAAGCAATGCTGATTTCTGCAACCAGTGACTATTAATCAAGAGAAATCTTAGAATACGTAGACAAAGAGGTCTGATAGCTGCAGGTCCATCTCTGAAGGACAGATGGAGAAGCAGATGGACGTAAGAGCAGAATAAAGTTGGCATTCAGAAACACATACTAAATTGAGTCTGGGTTTCAAGGCCCAAGAAAATAGACAATTTAATCACTGATTTATGAAGCGCCAAGAGACAACCTCTACATCCTGTAAGATATACAGTCATTGTGTACCTCACTACCGACATCATTTGACATCATTTGGTTTGATGATTTGTAAGATATTTGTAACAGATCTACAAAAAAATCCTACATAGCAGAGATTGACACTTGGCATTCCGTCTATCACACTATGAACATGACTGAAAAAGAAAGCGGACAAAATATACAGTTCCTCAGGTAGACAAAGGAACATCCCTTCACTTCTATTATGTAAAAATGTGTAGAACAGGTGTCACATGCATATTCCCTTTTTACATAATAGCAGTGAAGGGATGTTCCTTTGTCTACCTGAGGAACTGTATATTTTGTACGCTTTCTTTGTCCATCATATTCATAGTGTCAGTGGCTCAAGTTAAGCCAAGCTTATGCTTTCATAACAAGAGTTTGAAATTCCCACAGAGGAGAAAGTTCAAAAAGGATGAAGAAAAAAAAATATATGGCAAAAAAAAGATGTTTGCAGACAGAGTTGCGGAGAAAGGCTTTCCTCACTCCTCTCCAGAAGAGAAAGAAGTAGAGAGACGTCAGCGCGGACGGACTAGGACAGCTTCTGAACGTTGACCAAGACACGAAGAGCACTGCAAAACCATGTGAGACAACAATCACAAACGAGTCTTACCTTCACTGTGCGGGTCAAACTCTAGACCCAAACGCGCCGTGGCATTGCCAAGGGGGTTTGAGCTGACGACATATATTTCAGTTTGGGAGCCGTCGGTAACTTTGCAAAAGTTGTTTTCCCGTTCCGGATGACAGGGTAAGATGGGATGGTTCTCGGCAAAGGGGCTGTAACTTTCAAACAAAGAGACATAGATATCAAGTTGCACTATGTGTAAGGGATGTTGGTTGGTGGCATGTATATTAACAATATGACAAAGTAAAAACAGTACACAGCTTTTGGCAAATTTCTAGAGTTAACAAATCTTGTCGCTGCAAAAGAAATAATTATCAATCAGCTTTTTCATTTTAATATCCAATTCAAAGAACTGAATAATCACATTTCATCTTAATTATCTTACTGTATTTCTTGTAAGGTAGTTAAAACCGTCTAATGACCATTTATATCGAGAAATGGTATGCTCTACTCTCAAGGTTAGTAATCTGAACATGGTCAACTTGACTTTTGAAGGGCTTCATATATCAATTTCTCATGACACTTGTCACGTGCATGGACATCCCATTCGTGTATTTTCAGAAAAGTCACTGAATTCATAACAAGTCAAGGGAGGTGCATACTGTCTTATTTTTTTGTTTGTTCGATCTTATGTTTGATCCTATGTTTGACCTCTAGTATGTATGTTTGATCTCACTCTTATCTTATTTTTTATTATTATATTTGCATGATTTATTGAATAAAGAACAGATGTATAAGTTGTGTGTTTATTATAAGTTTTGGTAAATAATTGTTTAGTCAGAATATGGTGCGCTTTGAGACACCAGTATTAAGCGCCTTATAAATGTTGTTTATTACTATTTATTATTAAGTCCTACACAATCAAACCTGAATATATAGACTACCACTCCACACAGGCTACCTGTCTAATAAGCAGGGCTGGACTACAGTCCCAACTCCCTTGTTAGACAGGTTTGACCGGTTTGAGATACGTTCCATATGTTGGAGAACCTGAATAGAAAGACCACCTGGTTACAGTGGCCATATTTCATGTTTCAATTGGGTGATCTTTACAAACAGGTTTGACAGCACTCTGCAACATGTTGCAGAACATGTCTACTGTGGCACTTGTTTCCTCTGAGCGGTCTTTCGACACTGGTCTGACTGTAATGTACAATGCATGTATGGAAGGAAGTACTTTAATTGTGGCTTACCCCTCATAGTACATGGTGTCGACCGTCTTAAGGTTTGTGGGTCGGCCGTCCTCCCAATTGCACCAGTAGTCAACGATGTTGGTAGAGTGACAACTCAAATTGTTTACTGGCTCCGGGGGCCCTTCACAGAGAAAGGGGGGTGGGAGGGGGTAACAGGGGATGACGGAACAATGATTAAAATATCGTTATGGATCTATAACTTACTACTACATCTCAAAGCAATGCATCTGTGTATTGTTACCCAAGTCTTCAGACTCTCTCTGCATTATGTAAGCACCCTGTTTGAGAGGGGAGAATTCCAGTATAACCTTGTCACAGTATAAGTCAAAGTGCAATCCCATGTAAGGGCCCACTTTCCTTTCACACAAAAATAAAAGCTGCCATTGATCCACCAAGAAAAATCTACTCATAGTCGATCAAATGAAATAATTTGAGTAGCTTGCACCAATACTTGTAACTTGTTATTGCTAAAAAAAAGTTATGAAGCATGGCCCCAGAACTCAACATCCCCTCAAATATAAAATATTGCCTTATTGATAAGTTCAATAGACCATTTTTACATTTTGGTATTGTGGCACTTCACAAAGATGTATGTATCAAAGTTGGTTACATTACAAATAAGGTCTGCTTAAAATTCTAAGTAAGTCTGGACTAATGTCTACCACTTACATCCCACGTGAACATTAGATGCCGCTGATATGAACTCATGAAACTGATCCTCGGGGAAGGCACAGTAGTAGTAGCCCTTGTCCTCGAACTGGGCATCGTCGATGTGGAGCTGGGCCACGGTGTCGTTGAGCACGCTGTGGCGATGGTAGTCGACGACTTCACTGAAGCCTTTGATCCAGATGACGTCGGCTGCGGTCAGGTTGGTTCCGCTGATGTCCACCATGCAGTGGATTGTATGGCTGCTACCCACCAAGAGAACCGGACTGCTTTCTAGGATTTCCGCTGGGATGGGATAGAAGAAATACAAAATTTATGATGAAACAGTCAAACCTGGTTTATAGTGACCACCTGTCTACAAAGACCACCTGTCCACAAAGACCACATGTTTTGTTTCCCTTGAAAATGGTTTCTCATTAAAACATGTACTAAAGGAACCCATCTACAAAGAAAAAACTTTCTGTGTTTCCCTTGGGACGTCGCTATAGACAAGTTTGACTGTACTACAAATGTAATGGATTTGTACTAGAATGACTAATGCAAGGGATATCAGTTGGATTTACTCAAATAAACAGAAATGTCACAGAAATGTGATGTGTGATGCGCAATGTAGAACCTGAAAAAGCCTGAAAAAGACTGAAAGAGAAAGATGACAAGGACCGAAATCAGACAAACCCCAAAAACTGGCATCCTTGTAATACTCAAGTAACAGTAGCTATAATAGTGATCAGAAAAGTAATGGTAATAATAGCTGCACTAGCAAAACAAAATCAGTTCATAATTGTATTACTTTAAAGATGGACAGTAATGTCTGATAGAAATATGAAAAGTGAAAATATCAACAACAATAGCATTAAATAGATATATATAGTTAACAATTTTAATAGCTGTAACAATAATAGCCCCAGCAATGAACACGGTAACGAATGAATGTATTACATTTGTATTTCTGAATTACAATGTCTTGAATGACTACCTCGAGCACTCACAGCATGAATGGTAATTCTTTTGAACATACTACAAGCTGATCCCACAACAGTCAGGCAACACAAGTATGAATGGATTATCATCTTAAATATTCAGAGCTAGTTTATAAAAAAAAGACCTACCTGAGATTGCACTGGAGACGGAGAAGAGGGCACACAAGCAGATAATGGTGATCCCAAAAACAAATGGTAATTCTTTTGAACATACTACAAGCTGATCCCACAACAGTCAGGCAACACAAGTATGAATGGATTATCATCTTAAATATTCAGAGCTAGTTTATAAAAAAAAGACCTACCTGAGATTGCACTGGAGACGGAGAAGAGGGCACACAAGCAGATAATGGTGATCCCAAAAACATGCGCCATCTTGAAATCTGTCTATCTTCCCAACATCAGTCGCAGAAGGGCCTGTAACAGTCCCCCTCCACCTCCTTCTCTTCCCTCTCTATTCTCTTCTTCTTCTTCTTTAACTCTCTCTGATCTTTGAAGCACCTTCCTTCTCAATGAACTTTGACCTCTCTCCTAAAGGGTCACAGTCCTGTTTGGTGTGACCTCTAGATTGCACGTTGATGGTATCAGACCGTCAGAAGCATGTGAGCTGAGCCTCAACCTGAATAATGACAAGGAAGAAATATATATTTACAAAATGCTACATCACAACGATTTATAGGGTACATCCAGTGAAATTAATAGATGGAGAGCTACTTACAACAAATATCACATTACAGAGTCGCCTATTTAAAAACTTCTTTCAACTTATACTTAATAAGATTACTCTCTATTTCATACCCAATCTGATCAATTTCTCTGATTTGTTGTTGCTTTTAATATACAACCAACCCCTACAAGGCCTGACTTCTAAAGGAAATATCCAAAAACGCAAGTAAGATAATGAGCTAATTTTACATTCTTAGTTTCAATCTTTATATAATTTTCAAGTTTTCCTAAGGAATGCTTTTATAGGGCTTCCTGTACTGTAGGCTAGCCTTGGCTGTACAGCTGCACGTAGATAAGAAATTAGTACAAATAGCACACCTATATTCATGTACAGTATATGTAGAATGAGTATATGGGGGTTAAAGAGAAAGATGAGGGCAGGGGGGCGTTTCACAAAAATCCTAAGTTGAACTTATCTCTAAGTTGGACTTTCAATTATGGAAAGCCGTTTTGAAAATATTTTTTCTAAAATTATTTTAAAAGGCATAAAATGTTGATTAAAATCATTCATATTTTCAATTATCATGGAAAACTTCATGTTCTTGATTTGAAATTCATGAAAAGTCTAAAATACTTGAATTTTCACTTTTGAATATATTTTATTTTAAGGCTACAAATGGCTCTCCATAATTTTTAAGTCCAACATAGAGATAAGTTCAACTTAAGATCTTTGTGAAACATCCTCTTGTTCTGGCAATTACAATGTGAAAGATATTGTGTGGAACCAATTCAGAAAGGTTGAAGATGTAGCACATAGTAATTGGTGGATACTGCCATGTTTCGGAATCAGGAAGACATGCGCTGTACACAAAAGTGGGTATATTGGACTGCACACGCATAAACATGGCATGAAAGTTTGCTCAAAACATTTCAGTCGTTTCTCGCCATATTGGAAACATGAGCAGCAATAGTAGTAGTAGAAGTAGTAGCAGTAGCAATAGTCAAATAGTTTAAATAACTTATTTAGCATTAGGAAAATCCGCAACAAGAGCCATGGATATCAGAAACATCTAATAGCAATCAGAGAAGCTTAAAGATAAAGTTGAGTTCTGGTCATGCGATTGCATTGTGAAAGAAACGGTGTGGAATTGATCAAAAAAGGTTGATCATCTAGCAGTATTGGTGTGTACTGCAAGGTTCTGGAATCATCAAAATGATAAGAAATTTTGCCCAGTCTTGGTAAAGTTACAAGCACTGTACACAGATAGATGTATATGAGACTACACGAACATATGGCATAAAAATCTGTCCCAATTTTTATGTTGTTACATGCCATATTTAGAATATGAAAGCATTTGAAGAGCCATGCTTTTCAGGGAACATTTTTTATCAGATGTTCTTCCACACTTGCATAATAATAATGATAACGCTCACAACATATTTTTCACCTCTTCCCAGAACTTAACTTTCTCTTTAATAAACCCAGAGCAACAATATGATCCGTCTTGTGGGAGCTAGACTGCATCTGTGAGAGGCATGCACTGGAGGGTTTGGTATCAATCATAAAGTTAGGGTAAGCATTAATGATTTATACGAGCAGCCGTGCATGCTCATAGAGCTCATTCATCATGTGTCTACATCTCTCCATATATATATACAGTATGATGAGATATGGGAATAACAGATATGTGTACGATCCTATCCAGGTGCACTGAGGGCTAGCCTTTCACAAGTTCAATATTCCCAACAAGAAGGCCAACATCATAACATGTTGTAGCTATCCAAACTGGCTGCTGCCACTAGAAGGGCCATTTTGAATGGGAGACATTCAGGACTATACTTATTAGATGATTAAATGATATGCATGTCATCCCTCTCGTCTTAGGATTATATTCAAAATACACCTTACATTTCCTGCTGGTTTGATTGAAATTTATGCCAGCTCCTTAATTTGATTTGAATCACACAATTTTTAAAGTTAAAAGAATTGTTTAATTCATTTTAATTTCTCTTTCTTTTTAATTAGAGTATTTATTATTACTCTCATTATTATTATTATTATTACTACTATTATCATCAGTATCATTTATTATCATTATCATTAGTATTATCATTATCATCATTATTATTATTATTGTTATTATTGTTATTATCATTACTATTATTATCTATATTATTATTATCATTATTGTTGTTGTTGTTATTATTATCATTAATTCTTTCTCTTTTCATGGGGGTGGGGCTGTTCCAGGAGATCTGATAAAAAGTGGTTGGTATGAAGATATTAGAAGTAGGCTACATAATGTCTATATACAAGGATATCACCTTTCACGTATTCAGTTAAAGCACATACAAAAACCTTCACCAATTTTGTTACAAAAAAGACTGAAAGATTTATTTTTGGTAATAGAATTACTAAAGATAAAACTATTAGATATGCACTAGTTGATGTAGACTATGTAAATAAAGCAATGGTGGTGATAGCAATCAACAGGTATTGAGCATTGGTGATCTGTGACTGCTATGAAGAGAAAATATTGACTTTGACTAAACTTATGGCCCATGACTCAGACATATAATATGCTTTCAGTTTGAACTTTTAGAGAATGTATGATATACCGCATACTGTCATATCAACTGTACATGTTCAAGCTTCATGCTGGGTTAAAAATTTGATTTGAATGTTCACATTTCTCATCTAAAACCTAAGTTCTATCCGATCCAATTTGACAGCACATTTACAAAGCCCTGTATACATTTTGTCAAATGTTTGGGCCACCTACATATACATTGTTGTAAACAATTATAATGTTTCTCTATATCCAGAATTCTCTCTTTCAAATATGTTATCCTTCTCTATATTTGTGTATTCCCCTTCATTCCTATTCTCGTTACCAGATCTTTATCTTTCTCATATTTTATTCAAACATACTGACAAATGAAATCTTTCCATTCTCTCTCTCTCTCTCTCTCTCTCTCTCTCTCTCTCTTTTTCACCTACTCTATTCCTTTCCAATCCCTTTTCTCTTCTTCAGTCTCTTCCCATCCCTTTCCTGTCTCTCCCTTGACCCCTTCATTCCTTCCTTAATCCTTATTCTGCAAAAGTTAAAATTCAAGGGAATGGACAGTGATTCAGCTCTGGAAAACTAAAAAAAAAGAGGTATAAAAAATTAATCAAACAAGCTCTGACTAGAAAAACCCCTTTATAATTGTGTAGAGATGCAGCTCCTTCTCTCAGAACTTATAAGAAGGAAGCAAAATCTATGCTTGAACAAGGACTCCATGGAGAACCTTAAATGAAAAGCTAAAATAAACTGGAATTGAATACACAAACTTCAAACTTAATGCTTAAAGTTACTTTAATGCTGATAGTAACCTGTACTGTCTAATAAATATTTCAGGGAAGAAATTTAATGACATTTATTGGCATTCATGGAAGAGGTATTTTCATTATTGGTATCATTACAACTCAAATAACATCTCTGGAGCAAGTTTTTGTTCTTTGATGAATTCCATAGTAAATCAATAATTTGGAAGCACTCAAAATATTCTCCCCACAGTAAGCACTCAGAAAGGTTCATACAAAGGTTAATTTAGGTAAAATGGCAAAGAAGATTTGACAGAAAATGACAAGATCTGCCTTTATCAATCACCCTGACGGACAGGTATCTATCCCAAGATATGCAAAAAAAAAATGAACCTCTCTTTGTCGTAACCCAAAAAGTACGATTGAATGAATGTTTCTCAATACTAAAAAACTATAGAAAAAAATGTATGTGTTTGAATGATAAGTTAACATTGATGCCTTACTCTAAGCCAGTTTTCTAGTCTGATAATATTAGCCTACTTTAATAAGAAGAGTTCCTTTCCTAATCGTCTTTCCTGAAAACCAATACTAAGCCCTAGGATCGTGTAATGAAAAGTGCATTACTTCGCTAAATACAGTTTTGTGGACATGATTGCCAAAATTTGACATCACTTTGGCTGTGCTGGATTGTTACTAAATTTAGAAGCTTTCCGACCAGTTCAAGGAATATGACAGGTTTTTCTGGTCAAAGTTATCTGAAAATTTAATTTAAAATGGTCCAACCAATGGTGTAGAGCGTATTGAGAAATTGAGGGCCCCTTATACCGTTGGGGAGGGGGCGATGTTACTGGGTGAATGAAATGCAAATCACAAGGACACCAATTAATAAGATAGGGGGAAGGGGTCCCATCACTTTTTTTTCACATTCCCTTCCCACCCTCTCCCTATATTGCACCCTTCCCCATTGTAAGTTGATTTAAAGGTTCCCTGAGTCCCTCTAGAGTTTTTTTAGAGTTTTTTCTAAATACAAATCCCTCCAGATAATTTTTTGTTATTGCTTGAATATATGCAGTGCATCCAGTAGTATAGACCTATACTATAGTTCATCTCTTAATACCTTTAACAAATATCTCAAACTCATCTCTTCTGTTAACAATATAATTGTAAAGCGCATTTGAACATATCTTTAGAAAATGCGCTATAAAACTACATCATCATCATCATCATCATCATCATCATCATCATCATCATCATCATCATCATCATCATCATCATCATCATCATCATCATCATCATCATCATCATCATCATCATCATCATCATCATCATCATCATCATCATCATCATCATCATCATCATCATCATTACATATGCTCATATGCAAATTTGAAACCTTGCCTGAACATGACCACCTGTGGGATACCATGGTGAAGTGTTGTCTTATTGAAATATTACAGAAGACATTATGGTGACCTTTGACATCGAGACTTCTACGAGCAATACAATGATATTACTGACATGGCCATAGAGTAGAATTCTCATGTTTACCACTTTTTTTACAGTTAGAGAAAGGTCTCCCAAATACAGCAGAGATAAAAAAAAAAAAAAAAAAAAAATGAGACACAAATCCCTTCAAATTGTCCTCTTCAACAACAATACCATCTCACCTTTAAGGAAAACAAGGAATTAAAAAACTCTCTAAACACCTACTTGTAGACAGTGTACAACATTGTAAACATGAAGGGCAGTGACATGGATCTGGCTCTCCATAAAGTGAATATCGAGGAGGTCAATAACCTCTTCACTTTTACCTTATCTTGTATCTCTATTTGGCAATAAACAAAACACCCTTTCAACATTTATTTTTGTTTTCATCACTTGTTCCTCGGATTTGATTTTCTTGAAAAAAAACCTAAAGATCATCTGGTGTTTTTCTTCATTTTTTTTTTTTTTTATACAGACACGTACTGATATATAATATAGCACTGAATCCACTGATCCTTTCTCTAATTTTGTATGTCCTCTTTTTATTATTATTATTTTGATAATGTTCCTGCAAATTAAATTAATGTAGATGCTTTCAGGTTCACTGCTTTATGAGATGAGGAGATGGGGGGAGGGAGAGAGAGAGAGAGAGAAAAGAGAGAAAGAAAGAGAGAGTGGGGGGGGGGGCAAAGACAAGGGTTATACAAAAAAAGAGAAGGGAGGGAAAGGAGTGAGATGAAGAGAGGAAGGGAAAGAGGGAGAGCCATACAGAGAGAGTGATAGACGGAAAGAAGAAGCAAGAGTGTGATATGGGGGGGGGGGGGGTTAAGAGAGGAAGGGGGTGAGTGAGCCAGTGGGAACTGTAACTGCACAGGAAGCCCCCTTTTCACATTTCCTAAGCGGGACAAAAGCCTGGCGACTTAGAGCAGATTGGCAAACCACATAAAGCCGGCCAAGTGAGTGGATTTCCTGGAAAGCCATTCCTCTGCAGGGCATGATGAAGAAAAGAACTGAAGTAAAATGGAAACTCCTGGTTGATTCTTAACACACTCGCAGGACAATGACTTTCTCCCATTTACAGCTGCGGTTAGCCTGCCTTCCAGAATTTCCTCCTCGTAAATAAAATATGACAGGCTGAATAAAGCGCATCTAAACTAATTCTCCACTATTGCTGTTATGTTCATTCTTGAAAGAAGAGGAACATTGAAGTTTAGTTAATCTTAATTATATACATTGCAGACTTGGTCCGACACATTTCTGTCGAGGGTAAAAATTCATAAGGCCTTGAGAAAAGGCTATACTGCCTGCTTGATTAAATCGATATCAAAAGTACGGATCTATTTTCCTATCCATGGTAGAGTTTACAATAAAAAATAAATTCAAGGAGTAGTCATTGTCGCTGAAAGGTACAATTTTAAGTAATTCTCAAACTCTAACCACAAGAAAACGACACTCTAAAAGCATTAACAGTTCCTTTGCTTCGTTCTGTTCTTGATTGCAAATTCAAATCCATTTTATTTTCTTGCCCGAAGCTGTGATCTCTTCTCTTGGGGCGGAAAATGTCACTCTCCCACGCAAATCGTACTAAAACAAGCCGGGTACAGGCCCGTAGGTATACACGGCGGAATGAAATGGTGCTGTATGCCGGGTCTAAGAAAGCACAGCTGTTTAATATGAGTGGAGTGCATGGATGCTGGAATACATGAAGATGATTCTGCATGATCTCAAAAGGGGAGATCATCTTCTTCTAGACATATTGCTTGCTGAGATTTGCCATGTCCCTCCTACACCCACGCACATTCAATGGGAGTAGTCTACAAGCCCCAGACCTTAACAGGAAACTTTCATGTAGCTCACCAAATGAAAACAATGATCATTAATACATGCTCTGCGATTCTTTTTTTATTGGGGGGGGGGGGGGGAGTGGAACATCAAAATCAAATACAAGAAAATAAAATGTATCTGGATAATTTCACTCAATCTAAACAATCATAAAATGCAGTTCGATGAATGATCTTTATTTAGTGCTTTCATTAATGATACATGAAAAATAGTATGCCGGGCGTTTTATGTATGTTTAAAAAAATTATAATTTGCCTAAAAATGCAATATCTCGAAAGTGCAAAGTACATGTACAGCAGAGACAATAACAATGTCAATGATGAAAACTAAGAAAAACATATCAACAATAGGGTACCAAATAGGTGGTGTCACTGCATGAACCTTGTGCTCTTTAATTTCTATAAATGGTTGCAGATCGGTCAAAATTCATATTTAAAAGACAGATCAAGACTCGAGATGTTTCAAGGAAACAATATCGGGTTCGAGATCGTGAGACTACATCATCACTACAACATACTGTATACAGCACTCCATATATCGCAGCTGGGAACGATTTATTGCTCTCGACATGTTCCTACATCTCTCACAGTGCAGTATTCTACAGACTCTTCGATACATGTACTCTACATTATGTGCAAACTGCCCTCACAGGTTTCAAGTGTACGATACGCATGTGTGTGTGTGTGTGTGTGTGGGTGCGTATTGTCTATAGAATCTGAAGCCCTGGCAGGTTGCCTTCTTCGTAGTTTACAGACCCTTGTCAATCATACTGTGTACGTAAAACATACGCGTAGTGTTTGAACTGTGAGACTACTGCCAACTACTGCACCCCCACAGGCCAGGTACTATAGCTGCTCCTGGCATCACTTGGTACAGCCAGAGAAAAGCAGAGTTGGGTTCGGCCCATGATTTCATGGAATTATGTTTTTAATATCAAATTAGAGTCTGTGACTGCAGACTGCCTTCTTACAGCATTATGCACTGACATTTCTTGTATGACCCGCTCCCTCTTTCTGTCATCCCGCATCAAGCGTAACGATTATCAAGATGTCCCCTGTAACGTTAAGATGGAGTCCCAACATGGGCGGTTCATACATGTAGGTAGAAATATTTTAGTCGGTCAAATACAACCGTAAAGATAATTAGGAACTTATCTCATCTCTTAAATGATATCACTGAAAAAGAATAACCACTGTAAATGAATAAATTAAAAAAAACAGACTCAAAGTAAAATCGTCTGTACTAGAATTGTCAACAGTTATCAAAGAAGTGAAAATGCCACTTAGTGATCAAAATCCTCTGCAAACAAAGTATATGCTGAATAAAATAGTAATAGCTGGCAAAATAATTAATATCTCCTATCAGAACATTCTTAAAGTCTAACAATTCATCTAAGCCACCTACGATTTCTAGAAATAAAGCCTGGTCTCCTTAAACAAAAAAAAACCTGCAATAGATGGTGACAATATCAAACTGGCATCTACATTCTTTTTGTCTCCCTCTTTCCCTGTCATTCTAATGAAGCTGCACATTTCCTTTGACGTGACCACAAATATAGCACAAATTTCCCCCAAGTAAGGATTTACTGGAAAGCATCCAGATCATCTGCCATAATCTTGTTTAATATCCTCCTTTATCTCTCAAATATCACTTCACTTTTTAGCTTGCATGCTACACTTATCAAGTATATTATGTGTAAATGCCTTGAGTGAAAGATATAATTCCTGTACTTGTGTGTGTATGTGTGGGTGTGGCAGAGTCTCTCTCTCTCTCTCTCTCTCTCTCTCTCTCTCTCATTCTTTCTCTCGCCTTTCCTCACTTGGCAACAGCAACAGCAAACACCAAAGATAGCTACATAACCCCCATCCTTCTCTTTCCTTCCACTCCTTCCTCTCCCTCTCATTCTTTCTCTCTCCTTCTCATTCTCTCTCTCTCTCTCTCTCTCATTCTTTCTCTCGCCTTTCCTCACTTGGCAACAGCGAACACCAAGGAAAGCTACATCATCCCCATCCTCCTCTTTCCTTCCACTCCTCCCTCTCCCTCCCTCTCCCTCTCCCTCCCTTTCTCTCTCTCTCTCTCTCTCTCTCTCTCTCTCTCTTTCATTCTCTCTCTCTCTCATTCTCTCTCTCTCTCTCTCTCTCTCTCTCTCCCACTTCATCTCCCTCATCTCCATGGGCACCATGCCATTTATCTCCCTTCACACTCCCTCTTATTTTTACACCTTACCTCCCTCTGTTGGGGTCTCTCTTAAGGCTAATGCCAATTTTGTACCAGCATGCACACTGCATCCTTTCCCAACCAAACAGGAACAGGTTCACTGATATGCAACAACCGCTCCAAGGGCCTCTTGAGGAATCTTGAAAAGTGCTCCTCTCTTTCTCTCTTCGTATATTTCCCTCCCCATTTAGATCTTGACTTTCACCCAACACAATGCCTAATTCTCTAACCATACACGAGCATGATTCAATGACATATGGCCCCTTAATAAGTATTTTTCTCTTCACATACTCCTTTTCAATCTTCCTTTCCCCCACCTTATCCCCCTGCCTCTTTCGCTTCCTCTGTTCATGTCACTTTCTTTTAATGAAGGCAAACATACATACATCCTTGCCAAACCATACAGAGCATGGTTCACTGACATGCAGCAATCGCTGCAAGTGCCTCCAGAGGAATCTCACACAATACTACACACACAACACTCCCCAGGCTAACAACTACATGAGGACATTGTTGAATAAAACCAATAACTTACAGAGATGTCTGAATGGATCCGGAATCCCTCCTCAAAATCTCCAAGCGAAGGAACGGAATGCCTTCCAGGTAGACAAGAGACAAACTCCTCCACAAGTCCACAATTTCACTTGATCTAAGAGCTCAGTTCTAACTGTAATTACTACCTTGTAGTAAGAAGGGCTTTCAAATTACACTTGCTCCCTGGCGAAGTTCCTTGCCAAGCACTCAAACTTTGTGAGGAAGGAACAGCTTTATAAAACACAAAACCTTACCGGTAAAATAGTCCAATAGATGACATGACATCAAGTTAATTATGCAGACATCAAAATCATATTGAACGAATATAAATTTCCTACAAACGTTCACTCAGGAGTATCGATTCTAGGATAAACACGTCCTAAAGGAGCACGACATCCTGATAAATTCCACTGAACTAGCCGGTTTTTTTAAGGCCATGGACCAATGACTCACTTACAGACATGGCATTAGTCTGAACAATATGGAAATTATTTGTGATCATGTTCCTGAAAAGAATGTAGAGGATCAATCCTAATTAAAGCGTTCTGCTTCCCAATTAACCAGAACAACGAAAAAAACAGGGAAAAGGAAAAAACAAAAAGGTAAGGCTGTGAATCATTACTACCAGTGTACAGGTGTACATGTACGCTTTTAAAGGAAAACTTGGAAGTTTAGAGCTGTGATCATCCTGCGACATAAATGATCATCTTAAACAGAAATAACAAAATTAACTAATTGCTGTAACTTGTTCGTCAAATCTGTAGGCCTAAATATTCAGAGGCTTTAATCAGGTTTGATGAATATGCCTTTTCTTCATCACAGACTTCTTGCACTACTGTCATCTTTCTGCGTAAATTCTTACCAGACTTCTTTCCAGTGACGGGATCAGTTTTCCAGATGACAAAGAATGAATGAATTAGTAAAATCCCTGAAGACTTTTAATTTATAGTTACTGTTCCCCCTTCTAGATAGTCCGTAAGAGAAGAGCGAGAGGTCAAGAATGTCTCGTATCTGTCCCCCTTCCTGAAGTCGGAGCAGTGACCTTACTATAAGGACAAGGCAGTTCCAGAAGAGGTGTGATCCAACGTCACTGTCAAGGTTCAAGAAAAAGTAGGAAGGGTTCGTTCATAGTATAAGTCATTTGGATGGACATCCTGTAACATCTGATTCACTTTTAATACATACATCCTATTCTCTTCCAAAAAACAAATCAACCCACACTTAAAAAGAAAGCTATACATAGCCTTTATCAAGAGGGGATAAGGTCATTAGGAAAGCACCAAGAATGGAAAGAAAAGGGGTCTTGTGATTTTAGGAAAACTGGGAATTGTAAGAAAACTACTAATGGAGAACCAGACAGAATTCCCCTTACTGATCCAATGATAAAATGTCAGCCGGTGCAGGAACAAGGAATGTTGATGAGAAACAAATCGTTCCCGAATCAATGTACAGAACAAGAAAACAAAAACAATTCCCGACATGTTAAAGCAATCATTTACTGGAAGCCATGTGAGATGCATGTCTGTCAGTTCTAAGAACTAGTCGTGATCTAAGGCTCGATTTTAGACAAGTATCAGGGGCATTTGGTGTAAGGTGGTAGAAATTAACAATAACAAATTGGCAACAATGAAGAATAACAAAGGCATTGCATTTCTAACTCATTAGTCATGACTAAATGTTAAATGTGTAAATCGAAAAGCAAATAAATACACAGAGACTACATAAATTTGAACTTTTGAACTTGTCCAACAATGTGATTCTAACTAGTGAAAAACAATAAAATGCAAATTGTCATCCTACCAGATTCTGATGATTTTACAATACAGTACAAATGTATATCCAATAAATAGTTTCTAGTTACGTTTCCTCATTAGTTTTGAAGTGTTTCGCTGAGCAATTGTAGTTCCAAGTCAGTAAAAAATTCAATGAGTAGCATGCATATACAGTGTATAATGGTTACTAAGAAAAATAGTTGATGGATATTCCACAAGTTTCTTATTCAACTAGAGGCAACAAAGATGTTATAGTCAAATGTGTTCTGAAACAAACTATAAAATCAGGGAATAATTTTCCTCAAATTTTTTGATTAGCAATTTCAGCCGATGGATAAATATTTCAAATGCAATTCTGTACATTTCTATGGAAGAAAACTGCTACACAAAAGATATTTTGTATAGCAGTCATGCAAAAATGCATAGCAAATTGCGATGCGATACCAGGAAAATTATTCCCTGAAAATGGAGGCAAACTTCCTCAATCACAAAGGACATGCGA
Organism: Strongylocentrotus purpuratus; assembly: GCF_000002235.5. Lineage (NCBI taxonomy): Eukaryota > Metazoa > Echinodermata > Echinoidea > Camarodonta > Strongylocentrotidae > Strongylocentrotus > Strongylocentrotus purpuratus. Next base: position 96,921 of record NW_022145521.1, read on the forward strand.
GTATTAAAGTTCAAGGGATCCTATTTTTATCACTTGCTTCATACATGCTCATGTTCGCCAAATTTTAATCTTATTTTGAAGTCTCATTTATGAGATGCACTTGAACTTTGCTTTGTAAGATAACATGAAACACAAAATCCCCCAGTATCAAATATAACTTGTTCTACACGTATTTCGTGGTAAACATTTATTAGCAAACCCTACAGATATTTAAAAAAGGGGGAATACTATAATTTCAGAGCATCCAATCACATAGCATCTATTGTTCTGATAACTGTACAAATTGGCCTAGGTTAAAGATAAAGTTGAGTTCTGGTCATGCGATTGCATTGTAAAAGAAACGGTGTGGAATCAATCAGAAAATGTTGATCATTTAGCATTTAAGTATTGGTGTGTACTGCAAGGTTCTGGAATCATCAAAATAATAAGAAATTTGGCCCAGTCTTGGTACAGTTACAAGCACTTTACACAGAAAGATGTATATGGGACTATACAAACATGTGGCATAAAAATCCGTCCCGATTTATGCTCTTACATGTTATATTTAGATTATTAAGGCATTTGAAGAGCCTTGCTTTTCAGGGAACATTTTGTATCTGATGTTCCTCCACACTTGCATAATAACAATGATAACGCTCACATATTATTTTTCACGTCTTCCGAGAACTCAACCTCCTCTTTAAACAAAAAAGGGTCTTACTACTTCATGTAGTCTAATAACTGAAACTGTAATTCCTTACAATTCTAAAATTTAACCTCTTTAAAAGCATGTTTAACACTGCCCTCTCCAAGAAACTTTGGCAAAACCATGTATTTTCTAGCCCACTTTATTTTGCATTCTTTCAACTTTCATAAATGTACAATAAAAATATTTTTTTAAATACATAATTATGAAAAACAAGTTTGCAAGGAAAGACTATTGATCATAGCCCAGTTGGGACTTTTATCTACAGTAAGCAACGATTGCTATTTGATTTATGTCGGAATTGACATAATACTTGGGCTTCCAAGAAACTAGGAGGGAGTGAGTGAATAGTTACAGATCACTTTGCTCTTCTCTCTAGCTAATAAGAGAACAGCAGGGGGTAGTCTTGGGCTGCTGGTCACGAAGGGTACAAGTCTGAATATGGTGGTGCATATTTGTGAATGGTCTGGCGCCACACAGTGTAATGCATGAAGCCATGTTCGGTACATCCATGCGTGGGGCGGTACCCATTCCTCATCAGTGTTCCATCCAATAAGGTGATGCACACTGAAGAATGCACTAATGGTGGCGCACATCTGTAAGTGGTTCGGTATTCCACCTGTGAGCATTGTTTTGAGCAAGTCAACGTGATAGTGTGTCAAGAAATGAAGGAATAGCTCATGCCACTTGCCCAAACAAATATCAATTCCACACAAGTTATATCTACATGGAACAGCCAGTACCTACAAACAATGTATAAAGTCTTGCAACAATTCTGAAGAAAGAAAGTCTTAAACGTGTTTGAGGACCTGAGAAATTGTGCATGTAGTCTGAGTTGTCAACACTGTGTTTGTTGACACGATGTTTACGTAAGAGCACAGGTAAGAGCACAGGTCTGATTGCTAAGACTACAGGACTATAAGAGGAGGTACATTATACGTAGAGAAGTCAACCTAGTATAGCCCCAACGAATGTCAACTATCCACAATGACTAATAGTCAACAAGCAGGCAGCCTAAATTAATATCACAGAGATTCGGAGTCGCGGTCTGTGAACTTTGAGCACCGTCTAGTCTGAGAGTACAGACTCCCAATTGACACTTGAAAAAAAGACATTGTTTCTTGAGTCCAGCCTAATCTTCCTTCAAAATGATTGTGTAGGATGGATGAGAGCGGCTATAGTATATGGCCTTCGTGTGTTAGTCTAAATCCCACGCTGTCCAGACCATGTGTTATACACTGACCGATAAGGGTTTGTACCTGCAAATCAAGGTCTGGTTAAACTCTTTGAGCAGACTAAGTACCATTAACGTCAATGCAAGAGCTACGATACTGGGAAACGGATGTATGTTGATTTCCCCATTCCCATTTTTGAAATGCTCATCGGGATGCGATGTATCAGTAATACTACTTTGTAAGAGATGGCTTAATCATTAATATCAAATTCTGAAGTTAACTAGAATGATCTTAGAAACGTGTTGGATAATTTGACTGTTTCCAAAGTGTTTGCACATTTTCTCAAAGTTCTTCTAGGTAATCCCTATCCAGTAAACATAAAGATTTCATTTTGTTTGCTGAGAAACCATGTTGACATAATTTTAAGCTTATATTTCCAATCAATCCATACTCATTCTCGCTTTACACGATGTGCGTGTCAAAAAAAAAACAGATTTCAAAATACATGGAAATATGAGTACTTATCTTTGGGGTTGTAAATAGTAGGTACTAAGAATATGATTTTATGAGTTTATTACAAATTAGCATAAATGAACAATGCAAAAAAAAGTACAAAGTTCATATATGTTGTAGGCATACATACAGTCTGGTCTATTTATGGACAAAACACCCCAACGCCCTTCCAAAATTGCAACAAAAGGTTTTTCAACTGTTTCCAAAAGTGTTTGACATCACTAAAAACATACTAAACATCTAAGAAAATCTGACCCCTGGAAAATCTTAATTTTCAAAATAGCGGTCCAAGATGGCCACCAATACCTCAACATAGTAAAAAATCATGTCATTATATATCCATCTTAAAAATGTGATTTTAATATCTATATCACTTTTCAATTTGTTTGAAGTTCTAACATTTTAAGTATGTTGTTCCAGATGTTGAACACTACAAGAAACTCTTGAAAAACCTTTTGTGGCAATTTTTTGTTTTTTTTTTGTTGGGGGGGGGGGGGGGGGTCTACCCCTCTACTGACCCACTATTAGTGTGAATTTTGTGGTTTTGGAACCATAAAAGTTGAAATGATAAATCTCAGAACATTCACTTTACATTAACAATTGCTATATCTAGACACATACTCCAGTAACATGCACTATAAATGCTCTTCAGTTTTAAAATATTAAAATATGAACACAAAGTGAGTGATATATTTGCAGTATGACACATGCATATCCTCCTAACAATGCACACCAAAACACTCCAAGCATAATTAATGCTGCAGATACGATATTCCCTCGCTACTATTAGTAGCAGAATTAGTGCATGCACCGTACAAATTGGGGGATATTCTGGCAGCCATCACACGGATGATACGACGCAGAGGAAATCCGCAATAAGAGCCGTCGCCTTACTCATGATTCGAGCCTGTCGTATTGCCTTCACCCATACATGTACTCTATCTATTGAACTGCAAGACTTTAGACAGGGATTTCCTTATCGACATCCAAAATTGGTCAGTTTAAAATGGAAAGGGGGCTGGGGGAATTAGCCTATGTATACACATGATGGAGTTACTTTGTTTTCCCTTTTGTGAGATTACACCACTTACTGTAAGTCTATCTATAGTTTTTCCTTTTTTATATCCTAGAGGTGGTGTTAGAAAATAGATCTTACATCCTGATTCAGCTATCATACAAATTGCAAACAATAAACACAGACTGTAGGGGTTGCCCGAGGCAGATTAAGAACTTTATGTTCTTTTCTCTTTTCAGTCTTATTGGGGTTTTACCACTGATTACTAGTGTAGCAATATCACTAAAATTCCACTGGCGATGTTTCGCAAATTTTCTAATCCTCAAGTTCATTCATTATTAAAATCACAATGAAAAACAGTTTAAAATCATTCTTTTAATTTTCATCAAGTTTTTACCACTGATTACCAGTGTTCCATTATCATTGAAATTCTAGGGATTGAGTTTTAAAATTTATTTCTTTTTCTGGGTCAATAGAAATTTAAAGGATAAGGAATAACTACTACTGATTACTGAACATTTACCACACAGACGTCTACATTAGTGCTCATACAGCCAGCTACATGCATCGTACATGTATGCATAGATATTGTCCAGTGACTCATTGTAATTGAGATATATATTTCAGGGCAGTCGAAATAACTCAATGAAAGACCAAAATAACTTCAGAACCTGAGCCATGGCTTCTAAAGCTAATCAAGTGCTCCTTTTATTTTATTTTCCATGATAATCAATCATTGATTGGCTTCATACAGACTTCATTTTCTAGGGTCATATTGAAGAAAAAAAGAAAAAAAAACATAACAAACAACAGACATGTGAACAAGGACATGTTGCACAAACAGGATACCAGACAAACAGAAGGAAAAGGAAAAAATAACCTCTTGACATTTACAGTGCATTCTAAATCTTAGAGAAACCTTAAATGTAATGACCAGTTTGGGAAACGCCCCAATTTCAGAAAATGAAATGGAAGCTCTCATTACCAATCATGTGAAAGAATATGTTTTGACTAATACATGATGATAAAAAATTTGCCGGGAAACCGCCTACTAATTCATATATTTGGTAAATTTGTTTCTCTCATGGTCTGTGAGAGATATAGGGTAGTCCCATATACATCTTTCTGTGTATAGTGATTGTAACTTTACGAAGAATGGGCCAAATTTCTTATCATTTTGATGATTCCAGAACCTTGCAGATGCTAGATGCTAGATGATCAACCTTTTCTGATCGATTCCACAACGTTTCTTTCACAATGCAATCGCATGACCATAACTGGTCTTTACCTTTAAAATACCAACCACCCACTTTTGCAATGTTACTAACATGATATTGATTGTCAGATACCCCCACATAAATGCTTCCTTACGATGAAAACGAGGAAGTTCCGCTGGACACAGCCCATGTTTACATCATGGCTGACATCGGTAATCAAACTATTAACTGACTAAACTATCCCGCAATAAACGGTGAAGTTAATCATGAACCGGAGCACTTCAGAAATACTAATATTGTGACATTTTGCCTGCATTGTACTTTGTAGTTAATGAAAACTGGCCTGTTTGTACAGAAAACAGGTACCTCATTAGTTCAGCACCTGTCAAAATGGTACTAGTTAGCCTTTTAAAAGTGCAATCATGGAAGTAAAGCAGCGTCCCCAATAAAAGGTCAATGAACTTTTACAAATTCAGGCCAAGAAAGTGATCTCCAAGACCTACATACATGTAAGAACAAGGTTACTGGCAGTTTGTATATAGTTCTTTATAATGTAAAATATTCACATATATATATTTCATTTTTATAATGTAAAATATTCACATATATATATATTCATTTTTTATAATGTAAAATATTCACATATATATATTTCATTTTTTATAATGTAAAATATTCACATATATATATTTCATTTTTTATTAAACAGAAAAAGAAAAAAAAAACTAACCAAGGGATGTGCGTGAATCGTAAATATAGCTTTTATCAATTATTTTTAAAATAAAGAATCCATACAGAATTCGCTGATCTGTTTCTCCCACACCAGTCTTCCCATCCCATCCCATAGTCTCTTGAGTACAGTTTGTCTCAAGGTGATTCCCCATTACCACGAAAACGGAAAGTGCATCACCGCAGCAGCAGGAAAGGTCACTTTTTACCAAAGTAGTCTCAATGAAACAAACCCATGAATCCTATATCATTGCTCTTTTAGAGGGGGCTTCTCAATCTCAGAAGTACAAGGTTATTGTTTTTGAATCTCAGTATAAAGGCCTTGCCTTTGGCCTAATTTATTAAAATCATATTCTCTCTCTCTTTCTCTCTCTTTCTCCCCCTCTCTCTCTCTCTCTCTCACTGAAGATGAATGAAATATTATGAAGTTTCTTTTTCTTGCTTCTCTTAATCAAAGGAGAACAAATTCAATCTCATTTTTTCATCCTCACCCCCTCCACCCACTCTGCCTCTTTCTCATGATTAAGGATTAGTACTGCTCTTATTTGGCTTCTCAATATTGGAACATTCTACAAGTTCATTCAGGGTAATAATGTTGGAGCATCTGGAGAGTCACGATGTGACGGGACTAAGGGCTCTGTTAGAAGCCACCGTTATTATTGTTTTCATTATCATTATTAATCAACTATTATTGTTGTTATCTGAGAGACTTGTTCTGGACCATCAAATGTCAGTAGTTAGGCCTACATGTATTCATGAGTAAACTATGCCAAGCAAGCTTTTCAGTTTTTAAATTAAGAATACAAATTATCATTGGCAAATAGTTCAAAGTTTACACATATACATATCATTGGTAAAGAGGTTGTACGCATTAAGCATATGAACAAAATGAAGTCAAGGGTCTGGCAGTCGAGACTAATCAGATCCTGGCTTTGAGGTTTACTAATGAACTGAATAAATGAAGGGCCTACTTTGTATAAATGCCAGTATATTCTGAAGTTGAATTACGCAATCCTGAAAAAGGCTAATCACCCTTCCCCCATAACTTTTTTTAATTAATCAATTACAGTAAAATTGTGCAATCAAATCACTAATGACCTGGCCCAGCGTCAAAATTCACCATAGAATAAGTTACCCCCGCCCCCACCACCTTTCATAAAATTTGGATCAACTACTACCCCATACGGTACATGCAGGCCTGCACCCTTGCCTAAGATTTGTAAAAATGGCGTCTTTGCATGTATGTAGGCCTATATCAATCACAAAATAATTTTATAATAATAATGAGAGATGTATTTAGTACGAAGACCTACCTGTAATGACGGCAGACGTTTAGTCAACATGATCATACAGGATGCTAATAAATCCTTAAGAACCTCCTTTAGGTACCACGTCAAATAATAGAATCAGAAAATCCTCATGATTTCCGCTCTTCTGGTACACCGATAATGCAACTATCATTTCATACATACGCCTGCATGACAAGCTCCATCCCTGGGCCGAAAGAATCAATACATTCCTATAAAAACAGGTGGTCTGAACAGACAGAAAACAAGCATGGTAAAGGTCATGGATGAATCAATGACGGAGGCTTGATCAAGACTAAATCTAGAAGATTTAATTTGCCATTTTTTCTATGTTTCTAAGCCAGGGAGAACGCAGGGTCGGGATGGGTTTGTGTCTCACCGTTAAGCGCAGCGGGTGCCTGTCTGATTGCTCCAGTTCTATGATCATCCAGGAGACAGATGGTGGACCTTAAAGATGCTTGGGATACGCCTACCCTCCACTTCCTTCTTGGACTGAAGGCTGGCGATTCAACACATGCTCCAGCGAATATTGCAGACAGGCTTGGCTTCCTCAAAGATGTAGGTTTAGGGTTAGGGTTATACAGATCAAACCTGTCTATAGCGGCTGCCCAAGGGAAACACAAAACATGGTGTTTGTAGACAGGTTCCTTTAGTAAATAGTTCAATGAGAAACCATTTTCAAGGGAAACAACTAACGTGGTCTTTGTAGACAGGTGGTCACTAAAGCAGGTTTGACTGTTTATGCCATTTTGGTTTTACAATTGCTACTGGAAGATATCAATCCAGACCTCCAAAGAGCTTTGGAAACTATTACTCCTGTTTTAGCTACAGGAACCATTGCCAGCACAAACCTGTAGTATAGTGCATTTCAAGAAATAGTCATACCAGGTATTCACTCATGACATCAGGTTCCAGAGGAGATAATGTAGATTGAATTCTTGCTAAAGGGAGTCTGTGAAATAAAATGCTTGAAATCAAATTCGTCCACACATTAATATCTTGCATGACTGGGATCTCCATGAAATTCATCAAAGCTCATCAGAATTCAGTCTTCATGAGCCATGCATTCCACACATTTATCATTGTACAGGTAGTAGTTTGAAGACATCACCTTGACTATAAAACAAAAAGGAAATACAGTATACTCACTTCTAAAAAAACATTGCACAAAGTTCCAAATATTGCTTCCATATGTTGCTGCCTACAGTGGAGGGGAGTTGGGGGGGGGGGGGGGTGGCCAGAAACAAGACAAAATCTACAGCTGGTTATTTATAGCAGAGTCTGGTTGTGCAAAGGAAAAGATGAAGCAAAACATGAAAGTAAAAGAGGACTGGTCTTGAAACATCCAGGGGGAGAACATTTGGCAGACAAACTCATGGGAGAAAATAATTTCATGTGCCTCATGAGAAAACATTGGTTAAAGATGTCACAGGAAAGATGGGGTCAAGGGTCATAGGGTCGGGTCACCTCCACAGGTGAGAAGAATGCCTGTTGACCCCTTGTGCTCCTTTCAAGTTGACTGTGGGAATCTTTGGGATATAAAATCTATCCAAAAGCAGCATTTTTTATCTCCACTTGCTCGATAGCTGGCATATGTTTCGTTTCGAGGGACAAGTTCCAAAAAATATGGAACTGAAAGTCTTGTTTATTCCAGAGTAGAAACCAAAAGTGTACGTTGTGATTTGGCAACGCTGACAAAATGATGACAATACACAAGGATTATTTGGTATTTTGTAATTCTTTCATTTTTTGTCACTTCCATCTCACATACCCACAACTATAAATATTGCTGATTGTATTGTTAAATTTGTAATTGGGACTGTCATAACAGAATTATATTTATTTTAAGAAAATTCATGTGTAGCAACATCTTTTTATATTTAACGAAATTGAAATAACTATGTCAGTGTAGGAGCATGGGACATATAAGATGTAATGACTAAAACTGCCACTGTTATTTTCAATTTGTTAAATATATGGAAATATCAGCATTGTCATTATCGTTGAAATTGCATATCGTGTATTATTAGATTCTCCCCCAATCAATAAACCTTGCCAAACGTTCTTCACAATTTAATTCCCAGCATATAATAGGAAAGGCAGCACAAGGACATTTCTGATATATACTACGTACGGGGAACGGATCTGAAAATGCACCTCGAATTCAATCAGTGCCATTTTTAATTACTCGTTCACTCCATCTAACCTCTAAATGAACCCGACGGAGCCTCTTTTCTTCGGAAGACCCAAGAAAATCTACGATGGCGCGATTCTCTACTTACATGTATGTCGCTGCATCAAGTCGAAAGCCATTATTTTTAGTGATTGAATTAGTGCAGGGAGATGCATGCTTTGCACGCTTAATCACATGACCTGTCCTTAAACTCTACCCCATCAGCTCATTTTGTCGTTTTCCACGCAGATTCGGTCAAACGCACGGATGCACGCCTACAGTGTAAGGCATGGATGATCGGTGATAAACGGAATATGGCATAACATTTTGAAGAGATATCTTCTGTTAATTGTATTCACACCAGAGACTCCATCATGTGCTGCGAGCCAGAAGGGTGTTAAGACTATGCAAAATGATAGGAGTTAAAGGGACTTGGTAACATTGCCGCAGATTCTGAAACAAAACCCTGGATATAGCTCATGCTGCAAACATAATTGTAAACCTTTAGGTCAGTCAGGATCGATCCCATGATTTTTACAAGCCGGTCGCCTGTCTGATTATCAAGATATTTATGATTGGAAATAGAAATTTCATTTTTCGTTTTCCTAACGGTTTTGATAACACTACAGTCTATTGAGGAAAATTAGTATGGTAAAACTGGTCACTCAAAGATTTTTACTTTTTTGAGGCACTTCCTGATCATTTTGAAGCGCAATTTTTTTAGGGCTTCAATATTACACTATATCACAGACACTGATAACACGTAGGGCCATGCATCTCAGATTTAACATTGTTAAACGATGCCTTTAATGCATTTCTATTCGCAGCTCTCGGCAAACACCTAGAAGCAAGCACGTATACATTCACGCACGAACGATACACCTCTCGCTTCGATTACTTAAAAAAAGATCACACCATCTTTGGTGCAGCTGTGGGACACAATTCGGTAATGTAAACAAAGTTGGACGAGCAAGAAAAGGTGTAAAACAAATATTTCCCCCCTATCCATCAAATCTTGTCAACTGATCGTCAAGTTCAGGATCGTTGGTACAGCCATGTCAATCATTTTCAGGCAAATAAAAGGGTTAACAAAAATATCTCACCGCAAAATGGTTCAACAAGAAACTTCCCATGATAAAAAAAATGGATAAAATAAGCCTGTAAATTAGAAAGGTATACAAGAAGTCCCCCAATTTTATGTTCTTTGGAATGCTCAAAAGTCCATTTTCACTGTTTTTATCTGTACATTAGACATTTATCGACCTCTCATGCTTTATAACAGGGTGTCTGGAAAACACATCTAATTGCCAGCATTTCAATCACTACATGTACAGTATACATGTCAAAATTCCTGAATCATTCGGCACAACATTATGAAATACCTCTCAAGCCATGGTTACGTGTAACATGCTGCGTTTATGAAAAACAACCACAAATATTATAAGCAGATCTGCACATCTGCCATGCACGACAGTCGTTTAATTCTCTCCTTGCATCTGCTGATCAACTGAAGCAAACAACATGGCAGTAGGCCTGTCTTCATCAGCTCGAGATTGCAAAATAACCTGCTATTTTAACTATCCCAATCGCAAATTATCCAGCTAATTTGCGTCTTGATCAGCCTGCATTTACAATTAGCGGGATATTTGGTCGAGATAATCATCTCAAGATATCTTGGGCTAGTTTGCAAAATATCCTGTTATTTGTCCGGGAACGCTGGGCAAAAAATCATGAGCTAATTTCTCAAGCTCAAGTTTCGAGGTTGAGTCTCGAGCTGATGAAGACGCGATTTGTAACCTCGGGATCATTTCCCAAATCAGAAATAGCGGGCTATTTGGCAAGCTCAGGCTGATGATGACATACCTAGCGATGGCAGTGATGCACAACAACTGAGCTCACACTGGCGCTCAAGGTCTACGGACTATCTTTAGATCATCGAATAGAGTGGCATCATTCATGTTAACAAAGCACTAATGAAATGGAGTGTAAATTAGCTAATATATGTTGTCTCTTCCCATTCTTCCAAACCCTCTCTTTGTCTGTCTCTATCAGTCTGTTTGTTCTCTCTCTCTCCTTCTGTGTCTGTGTCTGTCTATCAATTCAATTCAATTCAATTTATTCATGTTTCCAACAAAACCTAACAAATCAATGATAAGCATTAAAACAAATGTAAGAAATACATGTTGTATATTTGTACATGTATATCTGTCTGTCTGTTTTTCTCTCTCTTTATTTATTTAATATCTGACTCTAATATCTTTCTCTTTCTTTTGCTTTTGCTTTTCTTTCTATCAGGAACATTATAATTAAGGTCAGGGAAATGACATTCTCATGTACTACATGTGAGCTCAAACTTTACAATCTCAAAACTTGGGTCAAAATATGTGCAGAGCGTACCAAAATCTGGCCTCAAGTGCCGGTGAATGAATATGGAGAAAAGACAATCAGCTCTGGTGTTGCCGTTTTACCATCAAGCGCGATCAACACAATTAAACTGTGCTCGTAGCACGATTACAAATGAACATATACACCTATACAACCGTCCACTAAACTTGACAGCTAAGCCCTCGACATTTATGATCACAATTCTTCCACGTCCCCAATCACTCTACACACATTAGTAAACGTAGATCAGAAAGTAGGTCACCGTTCGCGACCATCCCCGGGGTTCGCGCTGAATGTCGATTACATCTGAATTCATTTGTACATGCAGAAACCATCTGGCTGTTCCCTTCCATAGAATAAGGCATCCTTTTTTCCCAGGACCATTGAAAAATTAGAATCCAGAGGAGCCTGTAAATCAGAAACTATTATTTCTCCCCTCTCATTTGATTTAGTGTGAATGTTGACTACTTTGGTATAGGTGAACATTTCTTGTGCTTTACCTTTTATTTTACTTCTATGTTGGAGTATACTTACTCCGGATATCTCATTATATATGTTTGTATAGAAGATTGTATAATTTTGTTTTTATCTTGACCTGGAAATGAATAAATCAATCAATCAATCAATCAATCAATCAATGAAATAAAATGAAATTTATTAAAAGAATTCTTTCAAGATGCTCTCATATTAATTCAAAATGAAAAAAATGATGAAGAGTGGTACAGTACTAAACTCAAGATAACTTTTAAGACTAAATTATTAACATTTAGCATCCCTTTTCAGCATTCCCACCCGTCTCTTGACAAATGAGAGAAGGAAAGACTGTATTCTTGATCCATTTTTCTGCCTGGACGACAGGCTAGTATCCAGGTACCAACTAGGCATGTTTCTCGGGATTGAAAGTCACTTTCTATTGCAAGAACGTGTTTGGACGCATTAATCTTGCTTCTAATTTTGCTGTTCATAAATATTTCATATTCACCCATTTTTTGAAAAAGGAAACTGTTACGAAAGATAAAAAGCTTCAACTTGGTTATGCTATTCTATATATTCTTTTCACTGCTACAAATAAATATAATACGAGAAGTTTGTTCAAAAGCTTAAGAACTGTCTTTGAAAGGAGAACTGTTACGAAAGATAGAGTCATCTTACTCAACACATTTTCTTCATTTCTACAATTATATACATGGATAATGATGGGGGGAAATTGTGCTAAGGAGCTCAAAGAACTGACAACGTTGGATAATGAGGGTTGCATAAAACTGCGAAACACTGACAAAAGAAAATGGAAAGGTAATTTATTCCAGAAGTATTACAGGTAGATCAAGGTGTAAGCTCATTTGAAATTCTAATGCGAAGAAGGGGACAGGCCCTAATCAAAGATGCGCATAATGAATATAAATATACAGTATATATGTATATATATATATGCTTCACACAAGTGCATTGGTTATAAAGATGCATTTGAACCTGTAGTGAATAGTTTAAAATGTAGGCATCCTGACTTCAAAATTGTGACCTTGCATTATGATTTTTAACTCTCCTTTACTTTGTTTTGAAACAAACTGATGTATAAGAGGAAGGTTCTTATTGTGAAGAACATATTTTACAAAAAAGAGATAACTCTGATCCCAAACTACCTCAAGTTATGGAATATTGTATCAAGGTACTCATGAATTGTTAAAACCAGACTGTAGGCCTCTATCTTCGATAGCGATAATGATGTTGTTCTTGGGGTGTATATTTCATATCACTGACTAAAAGCAGAAATGATACATTGTAAATTTCATTCTTCTCTCTTTCATGAAATATACATGTAGCTGGAGATATCTGAATAAAGCTCCAAGTACATGTAGTTGAATACCTGTCTATATCTGCATACTGGCTGTTCAGAGCCAAAAGAGCCACAAAGGTAACATCCTTTTGACTCTCTGCATATTATATCATCGATTGAGAGACAAAAGGGCATAAACTCTGTATGAAACGATATGAGTTGACGTACTTCTGGCTCTTAGGAGATGATAAATGTACAGTATGTTTATTGCATGAGTTTTTTTAGATCATTGATGTATAAAAAAAAGGAGCGGACCTAATAAAGAACCTTGCGGGACGCCACAGGTAATTGGTTGAAGAGTTGATTCCGAACCATCTAAAACAAACTGTTTTCTACCACTGAGGTAACTTCTGGCTCTTAGGAGATGATATGTTTTGTGCATGAAAAACATGCCAAATTGCATGGAGTTTTGTTTTGGGTGTTGGAAACCTCCACTACACCCAAACAAGGGGACTTCATTTGACCTGTGACACACAATGTACTGTCTGTTTGGAGCCAGAAGGGCACTATCTCATATACTTCAACACAGGGGTGATAATGCTCTTCTTGCTCTGAACAGACGGTTCATTGTGCCATGATAGAGTCCTAACCCATAGTCCCACGCATAGCATAACACTGCAATTTCCAAATGTTTTCCTGACAGAGTCCATGACTGTAATTACAATAGGAACATGCCAAGTCAGCTGATCTATCCATTGAACCTGTCACTGGAAAATACATTCTGACAGCACTTCCTGTGTGACTCAATTCTTTCAAACAGAGTAAGGTTAGTGTGTCCAAGATGCGTGGAACAGAAGCCTAAATACAACTTTACATGTAACCATCTTCTTCCTATCTGTCTCATGTATAATGTCTCTTGGCAAGGTAATAATCTACATTTGCCACACTCCACCCAGGTGAGGAATGCTTGAATGCTTGAGCGCCTTTTCGTTGTAGCTCAGCTAAAGCAGGGGTAATGATATGATTACTGGTCCACTTATGAATACTGATGAGGCTACTCTGGGTAAACAAGACATATTATTATCATTATTATTATCTTCAAGAAAGAAATATTAATGCTTAAACATGAGTTTTGTAGAAGTTCCCATTTAATCACATTCCCCCTGAGAACTAATCTTCGGGAAGAAAATGACCACATGATTTCATAAAAATCTTGCACAGGTCTTTTAACGAAACATTGCCAAAATCGGTTGTGTTGCGAGAGCCATTCCAAACAGATCTTTTCGTCATCCAATAGCCATAATTTTGCATCTGCTAGAAATCCATTCCAAGGAAGCAAGTGGGGCAACAATTTGCCAATAAACAGAACTTCCTACAAAGTTTCTACTAAAGTTATCAGGAAACATTCACTGTTACAGGACACTATTAAAAGCAGCATCACCTCATGACTAGCGGCTACCAGTTGACACAAGCATACTGAGACTCAAACAATTTCCTCAAAAACTTGGTGATTATTTGGACATCCTGTGATGTTAAGAGTAACCTGAGTAGAAGCAGATAGATCATGCTGCTGTCAAACTGCCAGAATCCAATCTTTCCAGAGATATGCAGGATTTACAAGTGTGAATGGGTCGATAGAGACAACACAAACCCTCGTCAGTTGTACACTAGTGTCTGCGCTGTGAGACTAAGCTGACTGCACCATCTACTGCACACTATTGGCTCTGTACTAGAGCTGCCCCTGACAAGGCAAGCACAGCCATAGACTGACAGAGCTAGGCTCTGCTCAAGGCTGTAGGAGTTGTGGTAAAAGTGTCAGGTTAGAGTCTGTGCTTGTAGACTAGGAGACAGCAGGCATTGCCATGACAACTGGTTAGAAACACAACAACCATCCCTCAAGATACACAGCATTCAGAGCAAATCTACATACTGCTTTCATCATTATGTCACTGATGTAGCCACAGCAATAACCATATAAACTGTGTAATAATACTCTCTTTTAGCAACAGGAACTCTTCTTGGATTTACTGCAAATATATTTGAGCATAGTAATTAATTTAAATTCTTGTTTTTGTTTTAATCAAGAGCATTTTGTTCTTCAAAAGTTTTCTTTCAAAATATGAAGATTCCAGGTAAAAACTTAATTATTTTAATGACTAAGTATTCTGTTTATCAAAATGAGAATGTATTTATCTGAAAGGTTGTAACTCTGATATTTCAATACTTATATGTTTTCTCTCACAAGCTGGTTATTTTTCTTCTTTATTTTTTTCTTTTACTGCAATGCAAATCCAATACACAGTCAATTATATTCATGGCATCAAAGTAAAACGTCAGTGGAATCAAATTTAAAAAAAGGGGGACTTCAACTGCCAATCAAAATGGAAAACAGATCATTTAAAGAGGAATGACTTGCCAATTTAATGATTTTCAATGTTTATTCTTGTTTTGGAAATCCTAGTGTACCTCAAAATGACATTTGTGAGAGTTCATGCAATATTGCACTTAAAGAGAAGGTTGAGTTCTGGGAAGAGGTGAAAAATAATTTGTGAGCATTACTCATTCTTATTATGCAAGTGTGGAAGAACATTAGTTAAGACATGTTCCCTGAAAAGCATGGCTCTTAAAATGCCTTCATATTCGAAATATGCATGTAACATCGTAAAAATCGGGGGGCCGGCTTTTTACGCCACGTGTTCGTTTAGTCCCATATACATCTTTCTGTGCAAGTGTTTGTAACTTTACTAAGACTTGGCCAAATTTCTTATCATTTTGATGATTCCAGAGCCTTGCAATACACACAAATTCTTATATGCTAGATGATCAACCCTTTCTGGTCGGTTCCACGCCGTTTCTTTCACAATGCAATCGCATGACCAGAACTCAACTTCATCTTTAATATTATTTGGGACTATGGATCTTGAAGCAAAAAATGACCTTGACAAGTTTTTAAAAAGGAGATATTTTAGCTGTGCTTTTATTAAGAACCTAAACTTTTAAGAGCATGATTTCGATCACCGTACCCTAGTCCATTTAAAGACTGCCGGTATCCATTTGTACATGTATACTCTGGGGAAAATTTCTGCAAATATTTAAAAATGGTACGAAACATGTACAAGTCAAGGTCCTTTATTTTTCTCTTTATACATGCTGATCTTTACTTTTTTTCCCTTCTTCCTCATTTTCTATTCTTTCTCTAATCTTTCTTTCAGTTTCCCTGAGGTGCAGGAAGAGTAATTCCTTTCAACGGGGATCTCGGATCTCTCTCGAGAGACGCGACGGAAGCGTATGTTCACTGGTCACTACGATTGAGATCGTTTTCTCCCAGGGAGGCTTACTAAATTTAGAGCCCAGAGCTGAGAAAAGTCTCAGATCATCCTCAGATACACAAACACAAACAAAGGATGATAATCATCCCAGCAAACACATGGGGAACACGTTCTCATGTTGCCAAACAGCGTTTCCTCTAATGTTTCTTCACAAGCGAGTTAATAATGCATTACGTTCCTGTTTGATTGTCTTGATCTCAGATAAGAACACAAACAGGCAGCAGATTTTGAAGTTGTCAAAGAGAGGCACTTAATTGAAGGGGACATTCTTATGTTGCCACAGAGTTTTTCCTGGCAAATATTGAAGTACCTTGAGCAGTGCTAAAGAAGTCCCCAGTAGCACTTTTATGATGATCAGTACCATTAAAATGATTGATCATAAATATATCAAATAACCACTTAAATTCCAGGTGCACTTCCTATGTGCAAAATATTATTTCATCAAGGCATTTTGCGCTCAAGAATCATATTCTTATGTTGCCATAGAGCTTTAGAGGGTTTCCCATAAAGCATTCTATACGTTACTAAATCGTTCAGTTGAGATTCCTAAATCTTCCTACATCCACTGCCATTATCAATTACAACAAATTAAAAAGCATTGAGAGAGTATCAGATAGATTTGTTGACAAACACTACTCTTAAGATTCTCCCTAAGCTTCTCATTTACGATTATTTTACTTTTGAAAATGATGTGTATATTTTACATTCAGTGGCTATTCCTTTCCCTTTCCTTATTTATTCTATACCTTGTAAATAGAACATTCTACACAGGATGTGCCCTGCTTTTTAGACTCCTCTAGCCTCTGCCTCTTCGTTCATTATCTCGCTAAAAACTGATAACCAAATGAGCCTTGTCAAGTTATACGGACAGGGTATGAGGTCCCTGGGAAATGTTAACCTTTCTCTGACAATGCTGTTATCGGAAACAATGAGGGCTCCTACAGCTAATAAACAAAAGAACGAGCGGGTTACCAGTCAATTAGCCCTCCTATTCAAATCATCAATGATAATTGAGTGCTTATATACACCACTGCACCCAAACTCAACAACGTCGTCCATACATGATCACATTTTCTTAAGACAAAAATCAGAAGAGTGCTTGTGAGTTCAAACGAAAACTTTCCATCGCTGGCGTGATGTTGCTGCTTTATTGTGAGAACACAAGTTAGAACAATGCTCTGAATGTAATCGAATGTAAATGTAAATGTGAAGCAATAATGGCGAAAAGATGCCCCAAGCAGGACGAGATGTAAATGTGGAGCGATTGAGGTGAAACGATGGTCTAAACGTGATCTGATAGCCATCTGAAATCATGATGCTAAAACGTTAATCTAAACGTAAGCAGATGCAAGTGGGAAGTGATGATTGTAAAAAGGTGTGAGTGTGGCACTATGACAGTAAAAAGATGCTCTAACTGTAATCAGATGTAAGTGTGGAGAGATGTTGGTAAAACGATAATCAGAACGTGATCAGATGCGAGTGTGGAGTGATGACGGATGTCTTGTCACATGCTAATCCATCATCGATGGTGAGGAAATTTGCTACATTTGAAATAACGTTGCCTTAGCGTCCGTTTTGGCAATGAGACGACTGCCTGTTTACACTCAAACAATCGGGTCCTGTATGTATTAAAGGACCACAATGTCAAATCCAGAATGGATTTCATGAAATAATTCTGTAACAGTGGCTGTATAAACACTATAATTACAGTCTCAAATACAGGTGCGAATATATCAACTTGCAGATGCAACATTGATCATTTTTTATCAAAATTCTGCTAGTGAGACAAAGATAATAACAGAGATATTCTTCACCTAGTGAGATTATTGCAATACGATACAGTCCTATTCAGTCAAGATATGTTGCAAATTTCCTCCAACAGAACATTTATTGGTACATGCAGGATTTCGGACAAAAAGAATGATGGAATATGATCTCGATGTACGTATAGCCTTCAGATTTTGATTAAGAGCAAGAAAGTTTGCTCAATCTGTTCATCTTCTTTATCATGTTTTGGTTTTTTTTCTCCTTGATCACACATTTATAAAGGATTAGCACATCTTTGCAACACAGTATGTACTGTACATGAACATGCAAGGTTTTTATCCATCTATTTAATTCCAAAATAAACACTAAAAACTGAAACTTCAGGCCCTATCTAACACAGAGTCACAACCGATCGATATCAATCTTAAGCCCTTCAATTAATTGCAAACTTACAAAATCTTTTTAGAACAGAGTTGTGATTAATATCAAGTTGCGATCAATTTTAATCAATCGTAACTCTTGAAAAGATGGGACCCTGATTTATCAGACAAGCACTTAAAGTGATTGGGTATCTTGGTCTCATATTCTAAACAAAATCCTGGATTTAGCTCATGCTGCCATCATAATTATGAACCTTTATGTCAGTAAGGAATCCCATGACGTTTACAAGCATATGGCCCGTCTGATTATCATGATATTTATGATTGGAAATCGAAATTTCAAAACCTTTTTCCCAACGGTTTTTATAACACTACAGTCTATCAAGGAGAATGAGTATGGTAAAACTGGTCACTCCAAGATTTATACTTTTTTGAGGCACTTCATGATCATTTTGAAGCGCAATTTTTTTAGGGCTTCAATATTACACCATATCAGACACTTATAACACATAGGGCCATGCATCTCAGATTCAACATTGGTAGACGATGCCTTTAAGAGCAGAGTTACTTAGGCAATGATGGGGAGGGAGTGAGTTTTAATTTGTAAACATTTTGTAGTCCAGATGGATTTTAACTCCTTATGGCACTCGTGAATCAATTCTTCAATATATTGACAGTTCAGTGCTAAACATCAAGCCCCACCCACCCTTTAAGAGCAGTTACTAAGGCAACGGTGGGAGGGAGTGACTTTTATTTTTTTTCTTTCTGCATGACGCATGAGATGAGGAGGATGAGTCCCCCTAGTGACGTGAATGATCTAATGACTAGCTGAACTAGAGGGGTAATTACATTCACAGAGTATGTTTTCTCTTTGGTCCAGCTCACGATGGCACAGATTTGTGAGAGGTTATGGTCATTTACATGTACATGGATGTAAAGTGTACTGTACACATATTGCAGGACTTTGTCTACAATTCGATTCCTTAGGAAAAGGACGTAAAATTACATTTTTGTCAAGTTTTTAAAGTTTTGAATGCCAACATAACACATCGCTGTACACAATTTTGACAACATACACACTGAAATGAACGATGTAATCAAAGAAGGTTATTATAACTTTGAAATGCGTTTCTCTTGAAATATTATAAATAGCATACAGTACATGTACATCCATCATCAATTTATTCATTTGTGCATTTCTTCCCTGCACACCACAAGAGCTTGTAGGACATTTTAAAGTACCTGTATCAGTGAAACCCCCTCTCACTCTAAACACACATTGAATACCTGGATGGAGATAAAAAAAAATTGTGCGGATGTTTTATCTTTTTGTGTTCTTTATATTTTTGCCCTCAGGGTTGAATCTACATCGACTTCCGACAGAAAGCTTCCACTATCTAAATCTGGCTTTTGTTCTATGTACTGTATAGCCTGGTACGGCCTACAAAACTGAATTGCTCTAAATTTCTGTTTCTCTGTTCCTCTCTGACCCTCTCTGTCTAGACCTCTTTCTCTATCTCTCTCTGTCTCTCTCTCTATCTATCTATCTCTGTCTCACTATCTCTGTCTCTTCCTCTTTCTATATGACTTGGTATACCGGCAGGAAGTAATTAATACATGTCGGTTTTGATCAGGTCATCACAATCTCCCAAGTGTCTTCCTTCCGAATACGTGTACGTTTGAATACAGCCTTATCTTTTCAATCTTTGATTCTTATCAATTATTAATAGCATACATCATCGGGCAGCTTAATATCAAAGTAGATCATTAATGGTTTGTGAAATAATCCCCACCCCCCTCCCCTCATTTCCTCTTAGTCTGTACTTGTCTTTATAGCCAACAACATCATCAGTAATGCTCATTTTGTGCACTTTTATCAAAGAAAAACCATGCCACACTTGCTATTAAACATTTCTTCACTAATTACCACTTGCAGATGAATGACTGCCACACAGATTAACAAAATTTAAAAAAATAGAAAACCATGCCTGAAAAATTCAACGATTAGACATAAACAGTAGACATTAACTGAAGAACAGCGCAAAAAAAAAGTCGCGCAAAATACTGATGGGTACTTAGTTACGTGAATATCCAATCATGGCCCTTGACAATGCCTCCCCTAACCAACTTAATTGTTGATTGATAATAACGACCCTCAACCCCAGAGGAAATAGAGGTGGAATATTAACCCTGCTGATGCCGTACGAGGACTTCTTCATGCAGGAATCAAAGGGCGTTGACTGAAGGGTAACAAGGGGTTTGAAGGCGACGACTCTGATTTACCCAGGGTTCGCGTGATTACAGCTATCCATCAACAGGTAATTTAGAAGGCAAGAAATTTTAGACCGGGAAGTCGTCAACATGGATTTTTATCAGTGCGACTTTAGAAGCCAGCAAATTTGAAATGAAACCTCTAAATACATATCAAAGATATCATAATCATAATACTATTTTCACACCACAAGTACACAAGCAATTTTTCATTATATAGTTTGGATGAATGTTTATTTGGTGTCAACATCAGACATGTTTTCATCAATTTGTTTTCTTCTATAATTTCAATCATTAATGGTACTTCCGTTCAAGGCTTACTCATAAAGCATGAAGTAATATCAATTATGTTGCTAAAAGATGATTGTTCTATCACTAATTATGGTAGATGACTCATTGGTTCATTTATATAATAAGCATTATCTCCTTTCAAATGATTAAAAGCATGGGCTCACAAGAGAGAGAGAGTTCAAATGTAATATGGACTACATAATCCAAGACTGAAAGCAAGCCAACATGGAAGATCTAGTGCAGAATATTGCCTATTTTGCATGAAAATGAAGGAAAAAAATTGGCAGTAAAAAACTTACCTTGAAAGTGTCAAACTGCGCATCTCCCAGAATTCATACATTAAGCTTGTAATTCATCTATCTGCATATAAAAAGAGTTTTAAAAAAGAAAGGAGACAAATATAAATCATTTATCTGGCATAGTCATTGATGAAATGTACTGGTACATGCAATATTAAAACGACAGGTAATTGTAATAGTGACCAGCAATAAGATATGATAAATCATTAACCACATTAAGGTGGTAATTGTACCATCAAAAATGCATTAAAACATATTCCACAAGGTCATATTTCAGTACTTAATGCATATATTAGAGTCAATTGTGTAATGAAATGTTTTATGAGTAATAAGTCTTCATGAAGAGAGGCATTAAAAACATTATTAAATAAATTGTGTACTCCCTCTCGATTAGCCATCATTCTTCCTCTCTCTCTCTCTTCTCGTCTCTCTCTCTCTCTCTCTCTCTTTTCTTTTCTCTTGACCCTTTTTCTTTTCTCCATCTCTGTCTCTCTCCCTCACCCCCTCTTTTCTCACCTTTTTATCTCTCTCCACTTCTCCTCTCTCCCTCTC
This sequence comes from Strongylocentrotus purpuratus, assembly GCF_000002235.5. Lineage (NCBI taxonomy): Eukaryota > Metazoa > Echinodermata > Echinoidea > Camarodonta > Strongylocentrotidae > Strongylocentrotus > Strongylocentrotus purpuratus. The sequence continues at coordinate 118,783 of NW_022145521.1, forward strand.
TTCTCTTCTTTCTCTTTTTCTCTCTCTATCCCTCTCTTTCTTTCTCCCCATCTCTCTCTCTGTCTCTCCCTACATATCCCATCCACTTTGAGCATCCTTACTCTCTGTGATGTACATTAACATGCAGCAAGAGAGTCACCAAGGGAACTTATGTTGCCATGGAAATGCAAGGTCTGTCGGTGAAACCTTTCACATGCATCAATTCACCTATAAAAACAAGAGCCAACTTCCTGTCTAGGACACCCTCGCTTGGTTCTCCATGTACATGTATATAATCACCGAATGATACACAGGTACAGGTACCGGTACATGTAGCATAGATGGGTTGCCTCAGAAAGTGGCTTGGACAGAGAGATTGTACACTTTGAGACCTTCATGTACATGCTCAGTACATGTCTATAGCCAGGTATGTTTCAGTCTTTAAAATGACAAGATTTACATGAAAGTACACATTTCGCCTGCTAGGATATTTTCTTTTGATTCAATCAGGATTTTCCTCTTCAAATCGCTGGGAGATCCTAGCATATTGCCCCGTAAAGCCATGCACGATCAAATTCATCAGAAATCAAGGATGGAATAATGGAACAATACAAAGCTATATTTAACATATTTTGATTAAATTTCCTTTAGGCTACCAATAAGATTCTCCTCCACAGAACTCCTGTTTCACTGTACATATTTGCTCTTCTGCTAATTTGTATTTTCTAATGAAAGTACCAAACACAATGGTCCTCCTTCCCACTCTAGATTACACAATCAAGTCACTTAATAAATGCAACGCACTTGTTCAGAAACAGCCAACATCTTTTCAGAGACACAAGATTATCAATGTACAGTATATTGTCTGTTATGAGCCAAAAGAGAACTGTATATATATTGTAGTGTAAGCAATACACCTTTTTAGCTCCAAAACAACAACACCCAAAGGCAGTTACAGATAGATGAAAGAAGATCTTTGTCATGTTCAAGTACACAATATTGTAATTTACAACACATACGTGTACATGAAGAATGTAGGTCTACATTACTGTAATCAACTCTTGTGCCAAGATAAATCATCCTTTGTGTATGCAGTAAATGTCAAAAGACTCTGATTTATGCTTTAACCCTGAACTTCAGGTCAACAAATGTGCATGTTGTTGAATTGCGGCTAAGAGAATACTCTCTCTACATGAGACAATAGGACTTTTTCATGCATTGATGCACTTGAAATACTTTGTTGTTTACTCTGAATGTGCCAAAAATGTCACACTGGAATATCAGATCAACATGCAAACAGATAAATGTCCTTGCTTTCTTTGTTTGCTTTGTTTGCTTTGTTTTAAAAAGAGGAATTGGAATTGATAGTCATTAAGTGAAAGATTCAGAAAATATGATCCCACCGTTTTTATAAATGTTATAGTGAATGATTCATGTACAATGTGTAACAATCATTTACATGTTAGTTTTCTATTTCTATTATCTGCACGACAATTAAACTTTGAATATGAAAATGGAAATGGAAATTGTATCAACACAGAAAATCCAGCGTACGACTGCTATCAAGGCTTACATGTACTGTAGTTAAAATTATAACCATTACTGAATCGAATTGAAATGTACTTGATCAATACATACAGTGTACAAATTCAACATAAGCCTTGTTTACATTTACAGTGGTTGAAAGGCATTATGAATCTAGCTTGTTACAAGGCAGGCCGAAAGGGTGTTCATACACTGGAAGGTGAGGTACTGTATAATAGCAATAACTAGGCTCCTTGACCGAGCTGACAAACGATAACATCATTTTCCCCTCGTGGCCTTCTACCTTCCCGCAGTCCCAGGAAGGCAGGCAGGCAGCTAAGCAGCCTTCAGATGTGTGATACTCAACAATGTAGGTCTCTCTTTCTCCTTCAACTATTGTCCAATAATCGAGGCACGCAGCATCAAGTAGAGGCAGTTGAAGTGCAGAAAAATCAAGCACGCAAGGCTCGGTGCTACTAGCTAGGGGCTGCAGTGCACAAAGACCCCCTTCCTTGAATTTTCAGCCCCCCTCCCCCTGCCCTCCATACTGGAGTGTAGGGGACGGTGCTTACATGTATGTACCCCTACAATTTCACTAGAGACCCACAGAAAACAAAAATGTCTCTCCTTCATATTTGTCTCAAAATGAGGCACGCAACATCAAGAAGGGGCAGCGTAAGTGCAGAAAAAAATTAAGTATGCAAGGCTTGTTGCTATTACAATTAGGGGCGGCGATACACATGGAATCCCCTCCCCTGAAATTGACCCCCCCCCCCCCTCTTCATTTCAGAGTGTGAAATAGGAGATAAAGCTTATATGTTACCCTCTAAAATTTTGTTCTCCGCCCACTAAAGAAAAACAAGCCTAGCGCTCTGAAAGATACTAGTGTAAAAGAGAAAGAGAGACAAGGTCTAGGGAAAGAGAGAGCTGAGATGCAAAGCCTAAGAAATGCTCCCAGAATGAAGATGAGAATCACCCCACATCTTGTCTCTTCAAATCAACTTTCAGTAATAGATCGTACAAACAACAAAACATATAAATGGTCACCGACATTTTTTTTGCAATTATTTCATCGAAGTCAAGCATCCTACTTACATAAAATTAATCATCTAAATGGATCTGCAGATCATTATAATATATATATACATGTACATGTATATATATGTGGAAATATGGACGGGCAGGCACTGAAGTGAAATGAAATGAAAGAGCTCTCGGGAACATTTCCCTGGGACAAATTCAAGGTTGATCCAGGGATGTGATTCTAGATAAAGCCAATGAATACTACATGTATGAAGCATGAGATTTAACTCAGGGTGGGGTATGGAAAAGATATATGATATATCATTATCATATCCAGTGGGTTAAGATTTGCTTGGTAATTCTACAAACCGACCGTACGGTAAACATGCACAATGAGAGAACCCTGGATGTTTCATCATTCAATATGATTGATCAATATATGTACAAACATCTGATCCTAGCTTGTTCTCACAGTATGTTTGATCTAGATTTTATGTACATACACGAATACAAGCAGAAGAACAGTGCTCTTTTCAAGACTCAACTTGTTGAAAGGGTAGGATAAATATAGAATTCCAGCAAAGGATATCTACTAAATATGATTCATGTAGATATTATTATGATTTTTTTAATACAAAATTAATAAAATATACATGTATTAATGTAATACCTTAGTCACATGGTCATACCGACTTCAAACCAGTTCCAAACTGACTTATTCTCAGTTGATAGTGTACAAGTAACATTTAGTTGGAACTACAATATCTATTTTTCACGTAGACATATATCTTGCACATGTATTTTAATCAATTAACTGCTTTACTACCCATCTATTATTTATGCAAACCTCCTCCATACACTGTCATATACATGTACATTCAATGCCTGCCAAGTTTTACCCATGGCAATTAGCATGGGTGGGGCCTACATGTATGGTTTCAGTCTCATTCTCATCCATATGCAATGGATGCCTTTACATGTAGTTTACTTGAGCAAGAATTACACTCACACCCTGCTCCCTCCTTTACACTAACGTACGTAAGATGCGTTTGTTGCCTTGCATACTGTAAACGCAGAAATATTTGGGGTACATCAATTTTCGCGGATTTAACGCTAAGATCGGCAAGCACAAATTTTAGAACTCGAGAAAATATTAGCATGACTTCTTAAGCGTGTTCTAAATGGCTGAATTGCGTGCAACGCGAATTTAAGAACCTGCGAATATGTTTTGGGGTCGCTCAGCACAAAAAATGACAGCATTTACAGCATACATGGAACTGGGAGTTCCCTCACATTTGCGTAAATGCTGACCGTTGCTGGACGGTGCCGACTGTGTTTTTTTTCTCAATTAGCTCAGCTGGCATAGTTTCTTCAAGACGCAATTACGAATAAGACGGAGGGAGATAGAGAGTGAGAAGTGGGGAAAAGAGGGGGGGGGGGGAGAAAAAAAAAGAGTGAGAGAGAGAGAGAGAGAGAGAGAGAGAGGGGGAGGGGGAGAGAGAAAAGAGAGTGAGAGACAATCTATTAATCAGTGCAATCACATAGTGCATGTAAATGGTGCTTTTGGGTACACGTACATCATCACCTCTAGTTAGCACGGCATAGCAAAAGCCCTTGTCCAAGTATGAACAACCATGTTCAAATTATAAAATAACCCTGTTTTCCCCACCCAATCTTCCCTTTTCTTCCAACCTCAAAAGCAGTCATTGATGTCCGTGCACATATTGCATTTCCAATCGCCAAGTGCAGGAAGTAGCTCCTTCCGCACTATAATTCAAAATAAAAACTACAAAGTCTGCTCAGTGAGTTACAATTTTATTTAGTCGGCACAACCTAGTCTACTTTCCAGGTACATTTAGATGCACATGTACATGTATTGTCAGCATTTCATATTCTATTATAACACCATCGCAACTACTGCCGCATAATCAACCTACATAGTAAGACTATCTCAAGTCAAGACTATTGAAACACAAACATAATTTCGAAACACAAACATAATTTCTCTGGAATAAACACATTGACAAAAGTGTATTGAAAATTTTGAAATTCCACCAAATTTTATTGTAATTGTTGAAGTCCTGTTTTATGAACTCTAACTGTTAACTGGGGCAAAAAACTATGCAATTATGGGCTAGTTAATTGAGGCTATATTCCAGAGTGCATCACTTATAAGAGTCACAGTATCTGACGCACATAACTTCAGGATAAACGGAGAGATAAAAGTATGCAGAGGTGTAATGGAATGATTGGTTTCTTTTAGGAGAGGGTTAGCAGATTATATTCGACCTAAATTGAGATCATGCACGAATCCCATAAGTGCTTACAGGGAGGTACATGTACACATACATGTATATCTGTACATGACGAGTGCTAAAAATGGCTTTCACACACTCAACAAAAAAACGGCTATTGAATAGAGAGACAAAGCAATTTATTTTGATACACAATCAAGTATATATGCGAAAATGACAATGACGTATTACGTAATCGAAACACAAACATAATTTCTCTGGAATAAACACATTGACAAAAGTGTATTGAAAATTTTGAAATTCCACCAAATTTTATTGTAATTGTTGAAGTCCTGTTTTATGAACTCTAACTGTTAACTGGGGCAAAAAACTATGCAATTATGGGCTAGTTAAAGTATTAGTCCAGATTGAGGCTATATTCCAGAGTGCATCACTTATAAGAGTCACAGTATCTGACGCACATAACTTCAGGATAAACGGAGAGATAAAAGTATGCAGAGGTGTAATGGAATGATTGGTTTCTTTTAGGAGAGGGTTAGCAGATTATATTCGACCTAAATTGAGATCATGCACGAATCCCATAAGTGCTTACAGGGAGGTACATGTACACATACATGTATATCTGTACATGACGAGTGCTAAAAATGGCTTTCACACACTCAACAAAAAAACGGCTATTGAATAGAGAGACAAAGCAATTTATTTTGATACACAATCAAGTCCACTTACTAGTACACTCCAAATCCAATTCAAGATATATGAGGCAGTCCACAAGCCATAGATGTAATGATACTCAGCACTGTCAGCAGACGGAAAATGCTTACAGTTGATATGCACCCACACCAATGATATTTTTAGGCTGCAATTGCTGGTGAAGCTCGATCTTGCCAATTCCGTCGGCTCCCAGGTAAAGTACAGATATGCATTGAAGCCAGAGAGGCATTAGAATTATATTTATATATCCATTTTGATGACATCCACTAATCTCAAGGCATGACTATTTATTGAAATCTGATAAATTGCCCCCGGAGCATGATGAAGTCGTAGAAAATGGTGGCAAAGTACCCTGAAAATAGGGTGCAGCCCGAAAAAAGGCACTCCCCCAAAGCAGTATCCAGAATTAATACCCCATCTCAGGGGTTATTGTTCTTACAAGATTTGCAGCACATAAGAATGTTTACAACTATTACAGAGAGAGAGAGAGAGAGAGAGAGAGAGAGAGAGAGATAGCTATAAATCAGTGCCCATCTTAATACTCCACCCCTTTCCAGAGAGCAGCGGGGCTATCATCTCCCGGACAGAATATTTCTCTTGACATGCACGCTCACCAGCTCTGGAGAAGCTCTGGAGAAGAAATAGAGCAGCAGGGGCTCCACCCGGCTTCAGGGCACGTCGGTGCAGTCTGGATTTATTGAAGCACTTTTAATAAGGCGATCCACCGGTGAACAGTGACTTGGAACTGTATTTCCAGGAAGCCTGTCAGGATAATTGTCTACTTTCAAAGCAAAAATGTAACACCTGAACTGGGGTCCTATTTTTATCAGGTATACGCCCCAGTTACATACAGCAACAGCACACGGGATATTGCCATAACTGCTCGAGGCCAAATAATAATTTCATTAAATACTTAACCATATCTTTGTTAATTTAGGGAAACTGTATGGCAAAAAACCTTCATCGGCTCAAAGGGGATCATGGGGCAAAACACCCTTTAAAGTTGTGATCTTTTAGCTGGATCTTTTTTGGTGATTAATTATATACATGTAAGTCTTTTGTTGCTCCTTTTGTTGCATCCTCCTGACGTTCCTCCTCAACACCCTTCATTATATTTTATTTAGAAGAAATGATCTTAAAACAGACATAAATATCCTGTAGTTATCTTCAAACTATTTCAACTTTCACTTGTTATGACTTCATTCTTTGTCTCTAAATTCCCTGTTTTTTCCTCTTTTTTTCCTACTTCTGTCTCTCTCTATTTCTATATCGATTTCTCTTTTTCTTCATGATGCACCCCATTGATGTCTTTTTTAGTCTATCTCTCTCTCTCTCTCTCTCTCTCTCTCTTTCTTCCACTTCTTTCTAGCTTTCTCTCAACACCCCCTCTCTCTATCTCTCTCTCTCCCTTTGTCTCTTTCTCTCTTCCTCTAGCACCTTTTCAAGAGCTCTAAATGAAAAGGCCGAGTCACTGGGTGAGAACTGGAGGCAAGCCCGGTCGAAAAGTGAGAACTCGAGGCAATCGCAATCATAAATAAGATCAATATCTGAAACACTTGTAATTTTCCTGGAAAATTGTAAACTGTTTATGCTTTGTGTCCATTTCCCCTCGGAGCATATAATAACCAGCAATTCCAGTGATGACATATTTGTATGGAATGAATAGAAAATGGATGCAGAGACCCAGCTTTGAGGTTACACTCCATTGTTAAAAATGGTTCCAGGTAACAATACGTTCAAAAAGAAAACTTGGAAGAGGCTGGCGGGTTTTCTACTTCAGTGCATACAGAAATTAATTTCAACTTCATCACAAAAGAGTCAATGAACAATTATCCTAGTCTTCCCTATTTTTCAGTACAAAGTCTTCTTTGGTAAGAAGTTAAAGCACAGACACAGTTGTGCTTGCAGTTACATGTAGGCTAGCTTTTGGAAAAACAAGCTTTCAAACTTGGTTTTCTGACATTTCTAGTTATTAAATATACATTGTAATGCTATTTCAATTGTTATCACATGACGAGTTTTACCTACTTCCTAGGAATGTTCTCAATACCTATATGAAATCTAGATGATAGTCGGGATAGTAGAAAAATAAGCAGAACCAGAAAGCGATATCACAAATATATTATTATTGGTTGCTAGATGAATTAAGCACCTGCTTAGAATTGCTAGTATCTTGCGTTTTATCAACAAATAATGAATAAAATATCTTTTATTTGGGGGGGGGGGGAGGGGTACCAGAAAAGGGAGGGCATGAATTTTCTCTTGTTTATGTATGAAACTGAAAGGGCCTTTAAACTTTAGAGTCAAATAAAAAAAAAAAAACTGAATTGACCTCATATGCACTAGCACGCAGATGGGCACTAGAACCCATGTGGTTTTTGATGTTCATAATTAGTCTGTTATTCATCCAATTTTGACCTCCAGATATTCATCACAAGCACAAAATTCTTTGAGCGTACTGCTGACGAGTTCAAAATGTGCAGTGCCTATGCCAATAGGAAATTACATACAAGGACATGTAGATTCTATGTACCGTTCTAATAATAGGACCATGTACATTGATAATGGCAGTGTAAAAAATAATTTTCTGTTTGCACGAGCCCTAATAGGATATGGTGTTGTACAATTGCAAGTGTTTCATAGTGATATAGTTCCCTTTCAATTTACTAGCAGACTTTAATAATTAGGGCCTACATGTAGTGTACATACAAACAAATAAAGGGCATCTTAGCCTTAGGGCTTTCCATCAAGATTTCTATGTTTAATAGGAAAGTGCAGTAGTATTGGGTTTATTTTATGTCTAGTAACAACATGATGGAAAAGCACATATTAAACACAGTGTTATCTATAGGAAAAGTAGCACTGATTCAGTACAAGAAATTATCAATGATTCTGTTGATTTCTCAGCTTTTATTTACAACTCAGAAAAAAAAGTCAGAAATAACTGCAATATGTCATACCGTAAATCTCCGTGTATAAGGCGCACTTTTTTGCCGCCGAAAAAATTTGAAAGTCGGGGGTGCGTCTTATAAACAGGTACAGGTTTTTTTTTTTAGTTTCGATTTATGGCGCTATGTCTGGCAATGTCGCATATGTTTTCTATAACAAATGGTGTACCACAAGGTTCTATCCTAGGTACTCCATTATTAGAAAGATAGAGGATGCTATTCATATCATGCATGACTATTGATGTTTGGCATAGAACACAGTGCTTCTACTAGGTGATGTGAAGAGGCTGGTGTGGGACACTTGGTATCATGAAGCCTTAGACTGTTGTTACTATTATTTGTGACAAGTTCACAACTTCTACTGCACCTCGATGTAAAATGAAGGTCCTTCCCCGCGTGGGTTTTCGGCAACAAAACAACAACAACAACAAAACAAAAAACGATTTTTTTTTTTTTTTTTTTTTTTTTTTTTTTTTTTTTTTTTTTTTTCCCTTCTTCTTTTTTCCCCAAAATAGGGGTGCGCCTTATACACAGGTGCGCCTTATACACGGAGATTTACGGTATGTATCCAAGCTCTTCATCAAATAAGAATAAAAAACAAAAGAACATACTGTAACAATTTGGGGCACTAAAAACCAAGCACTTAGCAATACTTCAGTATATTGGCTTGGGTGATTAATTTTAATGAGTAATTTGATCTGGTTATATTTCTGATTCAGAACTTGTGTTTCTGTTTCTATCCAATTTGCTAGCCACCATCATTTATGTGCTTATCATTTTCTGCATAACTGAGCAATGCGTATATCAATATGTTTATTTGGTGGGACACCCCGCCCCTCACCCCGCCCCTCCATTAAAAAAGGGGGACATCTCTACAAAACACCAACTAAAATAAGCATGGGCACAAAATATCACTTTCATCCACTGTCCTCTCTGGCAGGGCCTCGTTTTCTTTGAGAAGCAATAAAACACAGAAACTGAAAGCGCATATTTGCAATTCACCATCCCAGATTCATATTTCTATCCTGCACCTGATAGGAGCACCATCCCTGATCGTCCGTTCAGGAATGAGAAAGTTATGCCAACCCATGTCCATGCCGCACCTCTAACCACGCACAGGACATGGAAACCCATGCACGGGACCCATTCGAAATGCAGTGTCATGTGTATGGGCAGTGGAAGAGGAAGAAAGCGATTAGTTGATTTAGAGAATATCACAGCTCAGATGTTGGCAGTGATTTAATCACTTTTGGACGTCCTATTTCCTATACATTTTGCTCTCAGCTAAAGAATGGACATGGGTTGAATTGACAGGTAGCTAGCCTACAAAGTTGTGTGTACATGTACACATGTACATGATGTATGTTTAAGCTGAATTGTTATCAATTTAAGGGCTAAAATAAACTGTATGTACATGTATCCCCATCAAGTGTACAAACACTGTAGCAAATCTATTGTTTCAATAAAGTCTTTATTTACTGAAAGAAAGAAAAAAGACAGAAAGGGGCACATGTAAAGTACTGTATATCCACCTCACAAACTTTCAGCGAATTTAGCATAATATGATTTGCAGACGTATTTGAATGATAGTTTAAACAAAGAAAATGAAATTTATAAGCTCTATGTCCTGAGGTTCTAGTTATTAATCACTTTGTTAATACTGTATGCAGAATCTACGAAATTTGAAGGTCTAAATGACAATTAAGCATTTCCATGAATTTGGCAAGGGTTTGTACATTTGCAAAAGAATTGTCATGATTTACGCCAAATTATGATGATAATGAAACAAATATCACTTCCACCTGTACATATGAAACAAAGTCCAAGGGAAATACTCAAAATGCTTGTACAAGTAACTTCCTCTTGTTATAAAACCATACAAGAGTATTTATAGGATAATATACATGTACTTCTACGCACACAATGTACATTAAATGTTTAGACAGATCATGGGAGGGTGAATGTACTTTTTTCTCACTTTCATTTCCCTGAACTTTATTTCAACATGATCAGTAATAAGGATAATAAGCATACATGTAATAGATAACATAAGCCTTGTGCATACAGTGTACTGCATACACACTGTAAAAAGTTTGATATGGACCCCCTTCTATAAATTGGAGCCTGATTATGGACAAGCATTTAGCATGTACAAACTTTTCTTTACTAAACTGCACTTCTAATTTAATCAAAGGGCCTTCATTTAAAAGAAAATTGAGGGTTGGATTACAAATGAACATTATACATGTACATGTTCTTTGCAATTTGAAGCTTTGCAATGGAACAGTCTAACCTTCATTAATAGTAATTAGCTAACTAGAGGTCTAGGGGATTTAGAAATAAGGGTCTGACCACAATCTGAGCTGAAGGATAAACATGGCATTGTTGGTCAAATTCATTCAAGGTCTGATGTGTCTTTATGTATGCCTCAATGATTTCAAAAGAACCATAAGCAGGTAAACACATGTATTGTACATAGGGACATGTACTGTAGGCATGTGGACTTGCTTGTTGCACATACATGTACATGTACACTGTACATGTGGAATGTACAAGTACAGTACGCTGTAGGTCCCTACATGTATGGGACAAAGTTTTACAGTGTAAGAATGCAAACGTGTATAAAATTGTATACAACTATATTGATACATGTACTGTATGTAGTTAGGTGTACATGTACATGTACATGTATACAAAGCTCTTGCCAGTCATGGGAACAACTTACCCTAAAATTGTTATAATGTAGGCAGCGCCAGGAGCGTCACAACGTGACCGACATGTGCGCTATATAAGAAGGCAAAGAAGCCATCATTATTATTATTATTATTACATGTGCATGTACATGTATATAACATGCAAGTCCATGTTGTACTGTGAATGTCAGAGTACATGTATCTCAAGTACATACTAAATGTCTTGACCATATTAATATGGACACTGATATGCAACATTAAATTCAAACGTTTTTTCAAGGTTTCTGGCAATATATTTGCAAAAAATGAAGAAGATCTACAAGTATATCGGACAATAATGGACACAAGTAAAACTTCTCAATTCAAAGAGATCACATACATGTACATACTTGTACGATACATGTACACACAAAAAAAGGGGAATACAATGTGATTCTTGACACATTTTCAGGAACTCGCGAAACGATTCCTTGAGATTCAATGAGCTCTAAATGTTCATTATATTAAAGTGATCTCAGCCCTATAATTGTAAAATTTCACCCCTTCTTTGAAACTGGCAAAATCTGGGAATGTTAATATAAAGGAAGACAATTTAAAGAAAAATATATATCACATTTTATATGACAAGATCAGTTTGCAAAGAGCAATATACATGTATATCTGACAGCTTTGAAATAGGGCCATAATTAAAACTGAAAGATAAACCGAACTAAAAACAATTCCCAGTAAGTTGTCCAAAAAAATAGTTATCAATGATATCATCTTCATCTTAAGGATAAATGATTGAGGGCATTTTGAAAAAGGAAAAATAGCACTCCGTGTAATTTTATCTGACAGCTTTGAATTGGGAACATAACTTATATATGACACCCTCCCCTTTTCCACAAATCTACTTAAAATATATAGATAATTGAAGACAATTTTTCCACTTTAGGATAATATATCGCAGGAATTTTGAGAAGACAGAAATGGAGGTCACAAAGGTGACAATATTGAAGATTGCTTTCAGCTATGATCATATATTATGACCTTCTCCATTTCCACAAAAGTGACAACAAAGGCAAAATTGAAATAACATCACACCTGCATTTTCTGAGAAGTTTTTGACAATGTTCTTATATCATTTAGAAATAGGCTTTTGGGTTAACAATATGTCATAAACAAATGTACTACAGTGTTTGTACCTGTATAACCACCTTCATAGCAACACCCCCCCCTTGAAACGAAGCCACTCAAGCAACTCATACATGTCTATGATTAAATTAAACCTTGTATGAAAAAAACATACAAGTATACAACAACAAAAAGGGACATCACACAAATTACACAATTGATGTAAGTTAAAAAGTGTAATTTCACTTTTGTGCGTTTCATTTCATGTTTGTTGATGTTCTGGTTTTCTTATTACATCTCAGGAGGACACATAAACACAGGATGACTGAAAATTGTGCAGCAACACTTCACAACAAGAAAAGGGGAAAATAAGCAACGTACATGTACATGTAGATTTCTGTGTATTAAAGTGAACAGTACATGTAATGTACATGCAGCATAGCAATTTGAAAGCTCTGAAATATGTTCCACAACTGGCTGCTCCTGGGAAGAGAAAGGTCAAATTGGAGGTCAAACTCAGAAGACATTGACCTCCGGAGACTGGGGGCTCTTGCATTCCTTGGCCGACCTCAATAGAAAGGAACCCAAGGCACATCCATCGCGACCAAGCCAATAACACACATGATCTTCATTGGATCCACGGCTGGAGAATCTGAACTCTGAGTGGGTCTACATGACATATGCGCAATGTCAAATGTTCCATACTCAGGAGTAAATCAAGCTAATTCATTTCATTTGGGCGAGACTTGCAAAGCTATCTTTCTTTGAAACACAAAGACAAAATATAATAAATCATAAAGCAATTAAGCAGCCAACAACAGAGTGTTATTCAGCCATTGTAATTGGGCCCTGTTTACGAGTAAACCTTATTTATTTGAAGATTCACTCTACATAGAAGAATGACATTGATATATTTTATAGATGATCTCCTTTTAATAAGGGCGTATACACAAAAACAGAAAGTAATTCAGCAACAACAACGACGTCAAAAGAGCCCTGAAACCCTACAATGGAGGAATCTGTTGTGCATTAAACTAGAATAAATTGCTCTGAAGGAAATCTTGCCTTTTCAATACATAATCTCACAAAGAGCTCCAGCGAACGAAAAAGGATTTCTTTACTGCTCTCAATACTAACCGCTAAACATTTTATGAACACATGAACTGTTTACATGAATATGTTCTGTGACCCGGACATAAATGCACATGACATATTAACCGGCCTGTCTCATGATGAAATACAAAAGATGGAATGTTTCACAATATTGGACAGTTTTGCAAAACCGATACAGAATCACAGATAAAATGACACATAATCAACTTTAGTTGCATACAGTGTGGAAATTATCTCGTAGCTCTTTCTTTATTTGTTACGTACATGTATCTACTTTGAGAGTTATTTGAAATAATTTTAGGAATTCAATTCTTTCTTGTTTGTTTCATCGTTACCAAAGCTCCTTTTATTTTTCCTCATAACTTTTGGAGATTTCCGGGGCTAAATTACTCACAATTCCTTTGTATTTTCCCACTGGTTACAACCTGCAAATCATCACTTACAAACAAGAAAAATGAGCATCCTTTTGTCCAATTACATGTACACGATCCATACAGTTGAAGACACTATGATAAATCCGATCATTTAAACAAAAAATGACACAATCAAACATAGGCCCTGGCAGCATTTATTTTTTAATTTAATATTAGAAACTTCACATGAAGAGGAACAAACATTCGCACCAGGGGTAAAATTATTTCACACCAGTTACCCCATGAGATTCCGTCCCGTCCCCTCTGTTATGCTATGATGAATATATCAAGATTCCTTCCTTGTGAAACTTTGACAACGACGAGAACAAAAGTGAGGTTCACACTGTAACAATCTCGTTAATTTAAGGTTTAGGGCAGGCCATGGTTTTAAACTTCTAAGTTATCTCGCAGTTAGGGATTGTGTGGATGCACTCATGGTTGTGAATATGAAACTTCAAGTTTACTGTCTTAGTTATAAACCATGAGTGATCATTACATAAGCATAATACCGGTAAGTTGATGAATATTAATAACTGTAGTACGAGCAGCGGGGATCAACACTCGAAGTTACTGTATGTGTTGTGTGGATGCAATTAACTATGAGGATAACAGTTAATAGTAGTTTAAAGCTTGTACTTTAATAAAAATGACTACTAGTACTACTACATGTAGTACATGTACCAGGCTTGTAGTTTAAAACTTTGCAAACTCGTTTTTTTCAATTCTACATGTATGTTGACCCTCATCATGGTTGGTGGATCGTTGTTCATTTCTTTGAGGATCTGATTCCCCCAAAAAGTATACAACTACGACAGTACTGTATGACAGTGTGTAGGCCTATCAGGCACAGAACGGAAGAGTTTTCTTGGAAGTAAAATATATCCCCAGTATGTCTTGAGTCAATAATAAAGGTGAAAAGGCAATTCTTTACAATACATGTACATGAATATTTTCACAATTTGTCATTTTGGGTTAGATAACCCCACAAGATAAACAGAGGTAATTTAGCAGTCTGACCAGAAAACACACTGAAGACAGGATACAAGCAAATCTTCAAAACTAAATCTTACATATCAAAATTAGGAATTTTCTCAAACATTGGGTACATGTACTTTCAGCTGGTTTGGAGTAATTTCATTTGATCACATTTCATCTTTTCATTTCCTCATTAAAAAACCAACATTGTTTAAACAGCATTGGTATTATCGTTATATCACCAACCTCCATAAATTTGTTTTATTCATTCCACAAATAATTTCTGAATTACTGTACCAAGGCCAACAATGCCATTGGAGGTGAAGGTTCTAATTAACTTCCCTTTAATTTATTTGTTCTTTGAAATAATATCATTTTAACCCTGATGCTTACACAGCTTTCAATATTCAACCTTCAGATAGAGCAAAAAAATAGCCTAGTTAGGTTGGCGAGTTTCCGGGTTCTGCTGATATGACCATCAATATTTCCCTTGAACTGTGTATTTTTCTAAGCGAGCGACACTAAGAGCCAATGCTTTTGTTTCTTCCATCATCCCGACACCCCCCTTCTGCAAATACATTTTAGTTGATACGTTTTTACAAGATTTTACAGATGAAATTAATAGATGTCTTTTTAGTTGATAATTTGTTTAAATGAAATACATGTACATGTACATGTTGTAGATTTTAATTCAAGTTGATGTCGGTAGATTTTTTGGCACAGCACTTTGCAGTCTTTCCACAATATCCCACATGTATTCTTTTCTTGACAGAAATATTAACCTAAATTGAAAGGAAGCTTGGTAGACACTTCTCCACTTTAAGAAAAATCTCTTTACAATTTGTAGTGACTTTATCAATTGATGCCATTACCAAATGCTTCAGTTGGCATTCCGTCACACGTTACGTCACACGTTACATCAACAAAATTAACTGCTTTCTAAACTACCGAACTAAACTACATGTAGGCCTACATCGACTTTACTCATTTCTTTAGCCATAAAAGGAAACAACAATGATACAAAATCATAATTATATATTCACTGGCACATATTCAGTCTGTGTTTTCTTTCGTAGACAAAGTTTAAAATGTAACATGATCAAACTTTCACAAACACCATTTCTCAGTCTCACATTGAAAGTCAAAATTAACTTTGCCCCTCTACTACAGATTGACTGAAGTAACTTAGGGAAGTTAAGACAAGTAAGACTGACCGGTCATGTTATCAATTATTTAAGGTGGACTCTCATATTGACATGCCATGGTCATTTTCTTAACCCACAGAAAGGAAGTGACCACAACAACACACAACCACATAGAGGTCTACATACACAGGCCAGTACCGTCCCGTAACACAGGCTTGAACACCGCTCTGTGTCCCCGTACCTTTCACACGTACCGTACACGACAATACAATAGTACATGTAAATAATACAGCGCACTCTTATTTTTGAAACACATTTTTCGATTGCATTTTCGGATAGAAACAATACAGAACAGCATAAATAAACGATAACAAACGAATATAATAGTTGTTAATTATATATATATTGATAAATTATACGTACCTAGACACCAAAATCATTAAAAATCCTATATATTCGGGCCCATGTCAGTGAGTTCTCCTGCATCAAAGGTCGGGTTGATCTTGGAAAATAAAGTGTATTCTCAGAATATAGACCATTATGGTCGAATTCATTCAAAATAGGGGTGTGTTTCGAATGACTTTGTATCATAATCCTAGATTTGGATATGTAGTCAGAAATATCAATCAATTAAATACCAATATATTTTATTAACGTAAAATTCTCTTTTTGCTTCACAGCTTGAAATATCGAAACACCTCTAAAACAGATAGCATAAATTATTTTACCCTTTTTATATAATGAATCATTCCATGACGTCACGCACTAAGTGATTGCTCTCGCTCTCATGTCAAGGCGACTACACTACATTGCATTCAATGAGAGGCATTGCAGTGCTAAGCATATGAACCACGACGAGCGATTTCAAGTTGAAGTCCAAGTTGATTTAGTTCACTTACTCACTACTCATTCGGTAGTCATTTTTAATCGCCCATAATACATCTGACTGCTTGAAATTCGCGTATTACATTTGAAATCTTATCAAATTCGTAACCAAGTGACTCTCAAGTCTAGATCAGATTAAGAAAACGATTATGATATAAAATTTAAAAAAATATATTTTATGATCCCTCAATTTGTTATACCACGGCCCACGTGCGCAGCATTGCCCGGCATTATGTTCATCATTGATTGACTTGTTTTTTTTCTTCATGTGACAATTGATTTTCTTCTGTTTCTTCCCATCAAAGACCACGACTCGATGGTTGTCACGTCACCAAGTCATTACTTAATCGCTGTTGTGATAGCATAGAAGGAGATTATTATTCTGTTGAAAATTCTGCCTTCAATTGCTGCCTAAGAACCTTTAGTGTTTCTTCAGTTGTAAGATATTCTATTTTTACTGTATTTTTATAACATATAGCTTTGTAACATTTATATATATTTCTTCCATGCCCCAGGTTGGACCGTTTAAGAAATAGAACAAACATCGAACATCAAACATGTCGAGAAGGAGTCCTCGTTGGACAACATTTAATATCATCAGTTTTCGATCTTTATTTTTAAAATCTTTCTTTCTTTCTTTCTTTCTTCTATCTTTCTCATCCTTAGGCCTATATATTTAATAAAAACGTAATACAAATTATAACATCTCCTTTTATTTTTTTCATTTCGATACGGTGTTTCAAAATAACAGGCATTCAGCCGCAAAGCTGTTTCTTCAGCAAGTCTGAATACAATACAAAATAAAACAACATTATAAAAATAAAATAACATCAGATTCAGTAACAATTTTAAAATATTCACAAAGAAATATACAATTAAAACATAAATGGAAGTTATAGGCCTATACAATTGTTAAAAACTTTGTTTCCACTTATTCTATAATAACAATAATTAAACTCTCTAAAT
Source organism: Strongylocentrotus purpuratus (assembly GCF_000002235.5). Lineage (NCBI taxonomy): Eukaryota > Metazoa > Echinodermata > Echinoidea > Camarodonta > Strongylocentrotidae > Strongylocentrotus > Strongylocentrotus purpuratus. The sequence goes on from NW_022145521.1 coordinate 136,529, forward strand.
TAGGGTGGAAAATCACTTTTTCGAGGGGGGGGGGGGTGCCTTGTCATCACTATTTCGTTTTGAATGGAAATCCACGTTGAAAGAAAGCAATACATTCTCTAAAAAGCCAGAGGGCTTATGCCGCTAAAGAGTAATTCTACCAGCCTACTTCGGAGTGAATTTTATAATAATTTTGGATAGGATTTATCTCCAGACGAAGAGGCCCCCTTTATGATTCCTTTATTAAACAGTACATTTTCCTGTAAAAATGAATAAGCCTGTGAAATTTGGATATGATATGTAGGCATATACATTCATATGATCTGAAAGCAATTTCCAGATTTTGTCATTCATTAATACTTCGCGAAGGTGTACGATGAAAAACGTTTTCCTATAAATCACCTTGGTTCTAGTTTTGAGAAAATCATATTCTGATTGGGAACCATTATAAGATCATTTAGAAGTGAGGTGCGATGTCATTGATGATATTGCATATTTCATGTCATTAAGAATTATAACTTTCTTATTAGTTGTACGATTTTCCTCAAACTTTTGTTCTATTCTGTTTGTCTAATTTTCTCCTTTTACTGAAAGCATATCATTATGGGACCGTACTTGACCTTTTAAGAGAGGGCACTTGCTAATATCAAGTGCGGTAGCGCAGAGTGGTGTCGATGTGAAGGTGAAAGGAAATCCTGAGAACTTTGGCATGAAACTATGCTGTCTTGCCATAAGGGTTTGTTCCCGTGTATGGTGTATCCAAAGATATATTGTATCCAATCATTCGTAGTAGGTCCATGATCCAAGTATTCGGCGGATCCGGTGTACGCTCCCATCCAGCTTGAAGGTCCCGAAAACGACAATGATAATTATCAAACAAAGTTCAGACAAGCGCCACAATCATAATAGGCCTGCACCCCGACACTTCTGGATAGGTATTGTGTATTCTGCCTGCCCCTCCCCATCCCCCATGTTTAACTGCATGGATATTGGAATCTTTAAGCCCGTATAGACCCAATAAAGACGGACTAGACAGGAGAGGGCATGGGCTGGAACGTGTTCTTTTAAGATTTAAATACACATAAATGGGTGCATTTTAGTTTTTTTAAAGGAATTTTAGGACATTGATCCCGATATAGGATTGCCTAAGTTATAAAGTAAATGAAAATAATCGGTGAATGTTTGCTCCAAAGAGAGAGATAGGGAGAGACTAGAGAGAGAGAGTGTGTGTGTGTGTGTGTGCGTGTGTGTGTGTGTGTTTGTTAGAGTGTGAGATAGAGAGAGAGAGAGAGAGAGAGAGAGAGCGGTAGAGAGGTGGATCTTAAGATTGTTTATGTGACAATAATAGTTAGCTTTATGAAATTATATTCGGCAACGGTTAATCTGTGATATTTTGTGAGGAAATGTTCATGAATCCTAAATGCCAACAATATAGTACGATCGGAACACTTGGTTTTGTTTAGACACAACTGTTGTTATTGCTGTTTGAAGTTGGCACCTCGACAAAATTATGTACTGCGTATTTTTTTAGTTGCTGAAAGGAAGGAGTCAGAAGTCACAGTTGGTCAAGGGAGTAAGTAACGGATATCGTTTCAAATCCTCGAGATAAGAGTGACACGTACTCTTATCTCTTTATAAATTCTTGCTTTGTATTTTAAGAATCAATTATGATTGCAACAATGTGATATGGGCCTACTCGTCAGGTACTTGTTAAACGGTTAAGAGCCCCCCCCCCCCCCCTCCTCCTCCCTCCCGCCTCCCGTATTTAGAGTGATGTCCCCTAGTTTCCTGGAAACGATTTAGATGCGCTTCATTCCCGTTTTCACAATTTATTTATGGTTCTGCGTGACTATTCTGTCCGAGGTCGTTCGATGACAATACATCCATCTTGCATTGACGAAAGGAGATTGAGTCATCGCACAAGTCAAAGGCCTACGAGAGGTCGCTGACCGGGTGACACAAAAGATTGGGACGCTTTGGGTTGGACCATGGTATAAGTCTCCCGCCAGTCGCTCGCGTATCCGCATAGCAATGAAGCGAAACGAGGGCCAACTGGCCGTGTATTTGTGAAAGGTTTGTGTTTATTGGTTCAATGAGCAGATTTTGTCTTCTTTGTCCTTCCTTGATGATAATATTGATATTACTGAAGTGAAACTCACGTACGTGTCTCAATTCCACTTTTCCAGTCAGTATCCTCTTTAAATGTTGTGGAATCAAGCCGCAGCTGCGCTTGTATGAATAGGCTTATAAACTGAAGGCTATACAAATCACAATCATTAAATCGTGAATTATCCCTATATTATTGCTCTGTATGAAATGTCAAAATGTCTTCCTCTGCCTAAGATATGTATTGCATGTGATAAATACATTTAGAGACAGCACATTTGAGGCCTATTTTACTAATATCTTGTATTATTCTGTATCCCACCTTTTCCTCACCCCGTTGATTTTGTAATTGGCCAAATAACGAAGCGCAAGCAAGCTACATATTTAACGAAAGAGGGCGCTTATCTAAAATTACGAAAGGGTCATCCCGTGAAAAGTCATTTGTTTTGCAAGTACCGGTATACTTGTTTGGTCAAACTTTTAGCAGAAATTGAATCTCATCATTTTACAGAAAATAATTTGACTTTCTCTTCAGACAGTTTCCGAAAAGGGTGAGAGTAAAATAGTTTTATGCCATATGAACTCAAATGTAAATCCAAACTTGATAGCAAACTGCTATAGAGAAAATAAGAAATATCAAAGAAGTAGACTGGTGAAAGTTTGAATGAAATCAGAGAAAAAATGACAAAGTTGTGATTTTTTAAAAGTTGTAATCGCCACAGGTATGGACTCTTCAAATTGGCTGAATCGGAAATGTCTCTGTGATGTAGTGACAGACAACGTCCCCATTTGTTCCAACACACAGAATGACTAAAATTTCAATTTTTCAAAAATGTATTGCTTTGGAACGTCTTTTCTCTTTAGAGGAACTATTACGCTATCCATAATTCGTCTGTAGTAGTGCCCCAAGGGAAAAGCACATAGGAGAAAAATATAAATTAATGTGATATTTTTGATCATCCACTGACCAAACTACCAACTTGACATTTGTAGAGACTTAGTGATCTCATATTTCAAATATTTATAACTTTATTGTTCTTTAAGTTTACTCATGGATGAAATAACAAACTCGGGAGAATATGCTTTATCCCCCTCTAAATATTGTAGAATTCAATGGTTTATATGTAGGGGAAAATAGTTCTATAATATCAATACACGTCAATACACAATAAATTTTAGGTCTACAATTCCGACTTATCAATATGAAGTAGAAGAATCAGCCTATTGGACAAATAATCCATTTATAATCCTTGTCCTGTAACCCCCTTAGCCCTCAACTTTTTCCACGACACACCCTAAAAAAGACCTCATCGCTTATCATGGGTACCAAAATCCATCTTTATTTTATTCACTTTCTTTCTCAGTCAATCATAACCTAACCCAATCATAACTTATCCTCCTTGGCAACTTCAGTGGAAAGCACTTATTATTATTATTATTACCGGTACCCATTTCTTTTATGCATACAACTTACTTCCAAGTCTGTATAATTCTGATCACGAAATCCACTTCTTCATCTCCCTCTCTTCCTTTTCTTCCCTTGTCTCTTTCTTTTTGTATCTTTCTCTCTCTTTCTCTCTCTCTCGTTTTCTCCTCTTTCCCTTCCCTTCTATATCTTTCCTCCTCTTTCTCTCTCTCTCTCTCTCTCTTGTTTCCTCCTCTTTCTCTTTCTCTCTCTCTCTCTTTCTCTCTCTCTCTTTCTCTCTCTCTTGTCACAGGTCTTTTCAAAATTCAAGAGTTGAGAGTTGAAAGAGAAGAGTCAGACAGAGAGATATATATATATATAGAGAGAGAGAGAGAGAGAGAGAGAAGGGGAAGACTGCAAAGACAGAAAGAAGCAGAGAGAATCATCAATCATGATACATTTCTACGAACATATTCAAATTATTTGAAAGCATCTTGTACACCACAGAATAATGTAGAAAATTTGACACCAATGTGTTTATTCATGATCCTGAAATAGATGTTACACAAGCATATCACACCAATCATCTTTAGCACACTAAAAAATGAAAAATATCAGCAAACAGCCCCATAATCCCTGTCAAGCAGTTGTCTATGGCATTCATACAATAAGAAAACATTGGTATTATTTACAAGGGTTTACATGTATATATTAAAATTCATGCAGTGATTAAGACTTCAAGTCAGGTTTTGATGCTTATTTGATTCGACTACGATAAATTTGTTGAGTATTTCATAGGACCATTTACAAACATGGAGCACATACTGTTCCATAATATTATCCATTCTAAAAAGAATATTTAGAGTACAGTATCATATATTAGTCTATATACAGTTCTGTGCCCATGCTTCAGCCTAAGGTATCTACATGTAATGTAGAAAATATTGCAAATGCATATACGTGACGGATGAGATTTGTGCTTCAAAATATATGTATGACGGTGAGTAAAGATAACACTTTTTTGAGAATGGTAATTCCTTGCAAAAATGTGTAAATGAATTTAATATTCCACTAGAAATACATGCATTCTTTCAGAGAATTAAATACAAAGTGTGATATACTACTTGTAGCACAAATATGTTGTCTTGTACATTACCAAGACTAAAAGAATGAACAATGCAGGTGGAATTTGGTTTGCCTTAAGGCTTTATAGGTTCCTGCCACCATGATATTGGAACATTATTTATAGGCATGGTGGCCCATTAGCAGACCCAAAAAATGAAATCCTCTGAATATAATAAGCATTTTGAAGTGAATATTGACCAAGAATCATCAGAAGAATATTTAGTATTAATTGTACCAGGGTCGATAACTTGAATGAAATATGAACAATTTTTTTTTTTAAATGATTTATTAATTCTCATATTAAGTTGTGAGAACATCATTCAAGTCTACTGACCTAAAATGACTTTTGACCTTGTGACCTGGAATTTGTGTCATATGATTTGTGATACTTGATAACCCTTGGGTACAAGTTTCATGGAATTTGAACAAACAATTTTGAAAATATGCTAAAAATTCAAAATCTTGATGTTGATGCCACAACAAAGTCCAAGTTTGTTGACCTTAAATGACCTTTGACCTTAACTTAGTGACCTGAAATTCTACTCACATGATTGGGGATACTTGATAACCCTGTAGTCCAAGTTTCATTGACTAAGAACTTATACTTTCAAAATTATATCAAAAATTCAAAAACTTAACCTTAGGTTAAGTTTTCGATGATGATGCCACAAAATAGTCCAAGTCTGTTGACCTGAAATGACCTTTGACTTTGTGACCTGAAATTCTACTCACATGATTGGGGATACTTGATAACCCTGTAGTCCAAGTTTCATTGACTAAATACTTATACTTTAAAAATTATTTAAAAAATTCAAAAACTTAATCTTAGGTTAGGTAAGTTTTTGATGTTGACGCCGTCGCTGCCGCCGCCACCGCCACCGTCACCGGAAAAGCGGCACCTATGTCTCGCTTTTTGCTACGCAGGCGAGACAAAAATTATGATGATGTTGGTAACATACAGGACAAAATACTTTGGACTTGGTCAAAATAATTTCAACTTTAAAAGAAGATTCTTCAATAATTGCAGCAATGTAAAATTGTCCTTAATCTTGCACAATAATTTGGGCAATCTTGATGAGCTTCTTGAAGTTATAGCCATGCTCTGGCTCAGAGGGAGGGTAGAGGATACTAAAGCCAAAGGTCACCGAGACGGACAGGATAGCGAACGTGGTGAGGAGAAACCTGAGAGAGCGGAACCAGGATGGGAAGGACTTAAAGCGAGAGTCCACAATCCCTGCCAGCGCAAGACCCATGATGATGCAGACAAGACCCGGCTGGATGGGCATGCTGAGACCCGTCCAGGCAACAAGCGAGGGCAGCACACTGGTTACGAGGCTCGAGGAGGTGGGGGTCTCACTGGGGGAAATAGCAAAGCCCCATCGGACACCACCTAAGAAGGACAGGATGCAGGCACCGTAGGCGACCTGGGCGAAGGCGACCTGAGGTCCGCAGGAGAAAGTGATGATGGAGTAAGCTGCAGGAGCGATGAAAGGTATCAAGCCAGAGAATCCTAGGACGAGCGCTGCTGGTGGAGCCGACTTCAACCTCATCTTGTGTTTCTGAAACCAACCGTCCTTGTTTGCCAATCCATCTTCATCATTGACAACCTGTCTCTTGCTTGCTGTGACATGGTATCCAGCAACACAAGTTTTGTACGATGAGAGGGACCCTGCTGTTCTTAAAATGTCACTTTGAGAGTGGAGACTTTGCACCGTTTGTTGCAAAACATCATTTTTATGTCCTTGCAACCTGTCCAATAAAACAGTGCTTGACTTTCTATTGAGACAGGATATTAACCATGGTGTCTGGGTTACATTGGAAGATGTTCTGTAGCTGCTATTGGCTGCAGGTACAAAGTGTCTTTGAGACTGTTGACTGGAGAAGCATGGTGCTCCCAGATTTCCCTGTACAATTTAGAGGGAGAAAGATAAAAAAAAAAACATATCGTATGAGATGACATTTAATCATAAAATACTGGTAGTGATACTGCACTTCAAGAGAGAATGTCAACATATCGTTAATTTTGTTATTTCTTTATGCAGGGTATTGTTGTTTTCACTAGCATGATGGATATCCCATAAACTGTGAGACAAACACACATATAATATATGACTACATTTTCTCTTGAGCTCAATGGGTGCATACTGTTTCAGAATGCGTATGTCTCCAAAGAAAATTCAAACTATCTTTGAAGACATATAGTTCTATGGAACTAAAAGTTGTATTTTCGACTATTAGTGATGATTCAGTTGGGGAACAGCTGAGGATGAAGCTACATACATGTAGCTACAGGTGTAGCTAGTTTGTTGTTTAACATTCAGGCAAAGATGGAACAACTCTCAAAACTATTTCACACAACAAAAATAAACGAAGATTGGGCTAACACAGAGAGGAAGTTTAACATGGTATTGGATAAAATGGCCTTGTAAAATGTCTTGGTGTACATACCTGGAAGATAGATGTCCCAGGCTCCAAAGAAATTCTTGACAGAACATTTCTCCCACTACCAAAGAGTCTAATCTTGCGTAGCAGCATTTTATCCAAGGAAGACCTATGCAAAACACTGCTCACCAGGTTCCAGTCACTGTATCATCAAGTATGCCTCTGAAGGACTGTTGATAAGTACAGGTCTACACAGCAATTGACTCTTGTCTCAACAGCTTTAGGAGGTTAAAACCTGGAAGTATAAATAACAGAGAATTGCAGCAGAAACTTGATTAGTGGCCAAGACATGATAGGGCGGGGGGGGGGGGGGGGGGGGGGGGACTTCAAACAAAATTTCCTTGGTTAACTGGAATACTGGAAGCAAGAACAATCAAGAATCTCAATTCTCATGACTTACCTAAGAGGATAAATGTTTAAAACATATATTTTCAAAAGTCATAACACAAACTGCAAAGGGAGAGGGGGTGAACAATTTGAATTGGAATCATTGCATCTATCTCTCTATAATTACATTTAAAAAAGGCTTTTTATATTTTCCCCTCAAATTTAAAAAGGGGAAACTGCCATAAGGCATACACCCTCTCCAGCAAAGCATAGCGAGTCAATGATAATGTGTATTGACCTTTAGCACTGCATACTTGCTGAGAGGAAGGTATAATACACAAATACACACACCACACACTATTGCATAGACTGCACACAATAGAACCAATGTGGCTGATCAGCAAATTTGACACTAGAATTTCAATTTGAATTTTTAAATTATTCTTTTTAACATCAGTAATTAAGTTGAAAAAAATTGTATTTTACTGCTATTAACCACTTGACTGATACCCACGTACATGTACGTGCTTAGGGCATTGCACTTTCAAGACCGTAGCACTGCATAAGGCCTAGACCGAATTTTCCGTCTCTTTCGTTCGTTAGCCTCTTATTGGGGTAGGGTCGGCTCTCTCTTTAGAGATGGAAACCCGCTATACACATTCCCTTGATAACTCCACGGCCATTTCAGGTCGTAGCGTTTTGCCCCCAAAATCCCCCAAAATGTCATTTTACCTCATGCATTGATTATTTAAAATTAGGAGAAGGTTATACTACATCGGTTCCACTTACCAACTTGACTGAAATATTCCGTTTAATGGTCCCCTTTATGGAAATTATGGGTCAAAATCGACATCCATGTTGAAATCTTGCAAGCCGTGTTAAACTCTCGCTGCGCACGGAGTCATCTAAATCAATCTCATCCCTTCTAGTCTACGCCGAAGGAAAAATGATTATGAAGGAAAAACTGTGCGCCATCTACACGTTCGTAATGGCGTTATCACAGTTTTTCCTTCATAATCGTTTTGCCTTCGGCGTAGACTAGAACTTAGGAGGGATGAGATTGATTTAGATGACTCCGTGCGCAGCGAGAGTTTAACACGGCTTGCAAGATTTCAACATGGATGTCGATTTTGACCCATAATTTCCATAAAAGGGACCATTAAACGGATTATTTCAGTCAAGTTGGTAAGTGGAACCCTTGTAGTATAACCTTCTCCTAATTCTAAATAATCAATGCATGAGGTAAAATGACATTTTGGGGGATTTTGGGGGCAAAACGCTACGACCTGAAATGGCCGTGGAGTTATCAAGGGAATGTGTATAGACGGTTTCCGTCTCTAAAGAGAGAGCCTACCCTACCCAATAAGAGGCTAACGAACGAAAGAGACGGAAAATTCGGTCTACATAATGCCAAGCCCTACTGGGTAATTAGCACTGCAACGATGTTATACAGGTCTTGAACAGTAGATTTTTTTGTGTACAGTTTTTTGTACAGTACAAAAATGCAGTAGCACAGGGGGTATGAACGCGTTTTAAGCCAATAGCAGTCAAGTGGTTAAGGTGTCTGATCAATTGTCACTAAAGTACAGATTTTGAGTGAAATCAGTTATGTTTTGTACAGTGGTGTTTGAAATGTTGAGAATCAATAGCACAGCTTTTAATACACAATTCACTCAAAATCTGTGCTTTAGTCACAATTGATCAGACACCTCTATCTCAGCTTTGCCCAATTGCTGGAGTGGCATATCTAGATCTAGATCTAGAGGTCTACAGATTAACACAAAAATATAATGGTTTGGTGTAGATTTGGACAAACGATGATATAGCCATAGATTCGACCGAACGATTCAGTCTCTGATATGAACGATTGTTACTCGTATTTCTCGATTCTCCAGACCCAGCCCGGCCCGGCCCAATTGCCCAGCCAGCCAAGACGCATGCCCCGCAACCCTCCAGGAGCTAAGCAAAGCAAGGCCCCTAGCTCCTGGCGCTGGCGCGAGAGATATTGTCGGAAAGGTGTACCAAAGAAGTAATCATTTACATATTCCAGAAGTATAAATTAAAAATTCAAACTTCACAAAAATCTTGATAGACTAATTTCATCGTCTTCCACAACAAACCATTATGTGCACATTACATACACGGAAAACATTGCAAAAAAGGGTAATTTCGCAAGACTGTCTCACCTCTCTGCGTTCGTTCGGACTCCACCCATGTGTTGATAGTCTACGGTCAAACTTTTTTTGTGTGCTGTCGGTATTATTGTAGATCGATGCAGCTCGTACCGGTATTTCAACAATTCCAAAGAAATCAAATTGACTTGAGCTGAATCTAAACCAAAAAATGGAAGAAGAAGAAAAAGGAAGTTGAGAGGATTTTTTTCTTCATAAGGGAATAGACGTTAGACGATATCAAATAACAGGAAAATATTGTACAGATAAATATCATAACTTTCTTGGCATTTCTTTCAATAAAAATAAATTTCTCACACACAAAATTACTATCAGTATCACATTGCAAGATTGGTAATGTAAGGAATAATGAGAATGTTTTGTTGTTGTGATTCCTGGAAGAGGTTTTAAAAAACACTAGAAATTCATGCCATATACGACTTTTAGTACCAATGGCAAATTGTTAAAGGAGAAGTCCACCCCTGATATTTTTTATTAAAATAAACTTATTATCATCCTAAGGGTGGACTTCCCCTTAAACATGATAATTTGAGTTGTTTCCTTCTTCTTAGTGGGAAACATGTTTCAGTTTTTGTTAAATTTTCCATATTTCACATGATACAAATATGGCAATATAAAACAATTTTTTGTAAATTATAATTAGGCCTATACAAAACCGTGAAATAAGATATAGCCTACATGTTACAAAAGATTTTTTAGCTTTTACAAAAGGAAGACGAAAATATTTATTTGATAGTGAAATATGGCAAAACCTTATAAAACGCATATAGGTTCCGTACAAAATATGATGAAGAAGTAATTTGACATTGCGCGATGCCTAAAACCCCCGGCGTTGTATGTTGAACGGGGGGGGGGGGGGGGGGGGGGGGGGAGGGGTGGTGGGGGGGGGGGGGGTATGGAGCACTATTTTTTGTTGCCCATTTTTGAGAAAATTTATAGAGGGGAAAACGTGGGGAGTGAAGACCCTTTTTCTTCTTCTTCTCAACACCCACCTTTCAACCCCCCCCCCCCCCCCCCTGGGCAAACAAAAAACAAAAAAATAACGTTACCATTTTTGCAAAACCTGTTTTTTCTTTTTTGCCAGGGGGCCAAGCTCGTCGCCCCCCCCCCCCCCCCCCCCGTGGATCCGCGCCTGATTGGTTTAAGTGGGCGCCTCTTCTTAGATAAAATTAATGTTGAAGATATCACTCCCCAATATTCGAAAAAAGGGAATGTTCAATGTTCTATTGTACTAGTGCTGCATATCCCCGTAGGAGAAGAGATGAAAAGGAATAGAATTTTGGTAAAAAAAAATTAATGATGCTCTATAATTATATTCCAAAAAAGGATATACCTTAAAGCCCCTCTTAAATGTTTAGAAGCCCCGCATTCGCCAAACTTTAGTACGATGGGTAATGGCCAAAAATTATGATGGCAAAATCTCACTTAAATTGTATCATAATGCGAGAGAGGATGTCATTACGATATGCAAAGATCCCCCTCCCCCCCCCCCCCCCCCCCCCACAAAAAAAAAAAAACATATATCGATATTAAAAGGTGCATAACTTAGGGTTCTGCGCTGTACGCAAATTTTATATTCTTTTATCAATATTCGACTTCCAACACATTTGTGTCGGGAATCTTTGCAGAAGTGTGTTTTAAATGACATCCCCTTTCACATTATGAAAAAATTTAAGTGCAATTTTGCCATCAAATTTTAGGGCTCCCAACACTTTAGAGAGGCTTTAAAAAGGAGGAATATAGGAGGAGGAGGACAAAGGTAGAGGAGAAAAAGAAGATTGTACTTTTTCCTGAACTCTCCCATCAGTTCGGCCTGGAGGCCAGTTTTTTATTTGCAACATTGCATTTTGAAATAGATTTTGTTTAGAAGAATACTACGGAATATGCAGTGCGTCCCAGAAAAAACGAAACCGAGAATCGATGTTTTATCATAACTTAGTCAGATTTATAATTAATGAATGACATATATTTGGAAAGCTAAGATCCTCTTCTTTCATGTGATGCAACTCATATGCCTTTCATATGATATATAAGAAGAAGAAAAAGAAGAAGAAGAAGAAGAAGAAGAAGAAGAAGAAGAAGAAGAAGAAGAAGAAGAAGAAGAAGAAGAAGAAGAAGAAGAATGAGAAGTAGTTGTAGAAGAAAAAGTCACAGAAGAAGAAGAAGAAGAAGAAGAAGAAGAAGAAGAAGAAGAAGAAGGCCTAGCTTATAGGAGAAGAAGGGTGTACATTTGCCTAATATCCCCATCAGGTAGAATGTAACTTGTATAACAAAATTCTGGAAGGGGACAGATAATCAGTTGCTTATTATTACCCCACAATAACATTCGAAATTGAATATCTATACCCTTCGCGTATAAAATCAAGATTATTTTGCTCACCACCCCCTTCCCTTTCACCAAGATGTGTCTTTCTTTCTTCTTTGTCATGAAAAAAACAAAACACGTTTTTCATATTGAAAACTTGGGGGGAAAAAAGGCCTCTTTTGGTTACCATAAAGGCAATATAAAATATCTACGAGAGTCATGTTTGCGCCGACTTGTATCTCGTCGTTTACGAGATTTACTGTTACATGCATAATAACGAGATTACGAGCGTAAAAGAGCTAGCGATAACATCCTCCATGTTGCTTTGCTTTATGCCAATGCATGCTCGAGATAGGAAAAACCACACAACAACAAAACGCGGAATTGATTGAATATTTTTGTTTCACTGACGATTACAGTTGAACACTTCATCGATATACTACAAATTGACCAGCTGCTGATTCTATAAAATATTTTCACCCATTTAAGCTGAAAGAAACCAGTCGGAAGATTTTTTGAGGTAATGTAAGCATCGTTCCTTGTGGTCATTTTGTTCTCAGTTGAAGTTGATTTTTTTTCGCGGGACGCGTTGCTGTAACGTTGATAGCCGTGTTATTTCAATTCAGTGCACATTTGTAGTGCAACGGTTTTCATGTCGTGCAAGCCGATCAGATCTAGAAAATTCGTCATGTAACTGAGACAGCCCTTTTCATTAAACATTGTTGGTGGAGAAAATAAATGTTTATGATTATTTGATTGATATAATAATGTATGACATACAAATTATTGTTTTAATCTTAAACTTTAAGTTAAAACGAATCATCAATTCATCTGAATGATTGTGAATCTGATGTCCGACTCCAACTTCGAACAGAATCCAAGCAATAATGCTGAATTTGAACATTCGGCTCGTCTTCAAATGCTACATCCCCAGGAACAGGAGAGTGGAGGAATTTGACCCCAAAAAAGTAGATTTGTTTAGAAGAAGATGAAAAGTAGAAAATAAAAGAAGAACAAGAACTTGAGAAGTCTGACTCTGACAGTCTGAGTAGAAAAAGAGAAATCAGTAAAAAGTTAGGGGCGCTGGTCCGAGAATGAGGATCGTCCTCACAAACGAGGATATCCTCATAAACGCGGACAAAATGCGTCCTCACAAACAAGGATCATCAGCATTTTCGCAGACATTTTTTTTCTTGGGAGCTCTGTGGGTTTCGGGTTACGAACCGCCCGCTGGCAATGCCAAATTTGGATTCCCCAGGGGAAAATAACCCTAGTTGATCGTCTACTTTTATGGGTTGTCCGTCTTCCCAAGGATTTATTGCTCATAACGTGAAAGTCTCTGTATAAAGTCAATGTAAAATGCATCAAGAAAATCATCCCGGAATCCGTTTTTTTGCATCGCCAATGGGCCGATCAAAAATATGGAACATCTGCTTTTTTGCAGACGTTCCTTGTTTTTGAGGACGCATTGGTCCGCGTTTACAAAGACGATCTTCGTTTATGAAGATGATCCTTATTCTCGGACCAGCGCCCCTACTGGAAATGAAGGAGGAGGAAGAATAAGAGAAAAAGGAGGAGGAAGAAGAATATTAATTTTTTGTGTCAAATTAATGCAATATTTGATCTGGACAGGACATGTCACATGACTGGAATGAAATTTTCTTCAACTTGAGTTCAGAATCATTCTATTTTTTAACTTTTAAAAGAGAAGAACATCTGTTTGTTGGTGTTATACAAATAACGCACGGCCCAGTGTGCATTGGTGCACAGAGGCGGCACCAATCCAAAGAAACCTTGTGTGCACTGCATTTACATTACGCACAACAGGGTCAAGTACGTTATTTGTTTTTATAAAATAGCAACACGTGATAATCGGTACAAACGAAAGTCTCGGAGAGTTATGCAAGTTCTAGAAAATCTGTTTTGTCCATCGCCAGCGCGCGGTTCGGAAACCCAAAACCTGCAGAGCGTCTATGACGCAATTTGTCCACGTTTATGATGATATCCTCGTTTATGCGGACGATCCTCATGCTCGGACCAGCGCCCCTACTGGTTAAATTGTGCATTGAGATAGAAAGTTCAGTCTGCATGGTGACTGAGTGTGTTTTATGCCATATATTATATGTACATGTATGGATATCATAACTCATACCTTTGATAATTTGAAGCTGCTACATGTACATAAACTGAAGCAGTTTCAAAATAATAAATTAATAAGCTTTACATGTATGTTTTCGAGAGAGGACTATCAGGACTTTCTGTTTGGATGACATGACAATCTTATTTTTATATAACAAATTTCCCATCTGTTCCAAGTCCAACGTCCAATATATCATTACTAGAATTTAAATTTTTCAAAAATTCATTGCTCAGCACGGTCTATTCTTTTTAGATTACCTATAATAATATGCTATCTATATTTTGGATAGTGCCCCAAGGGAGAAGGAACTTAGGAGAAAAACAGAAATTAATGATACTATTGTTCACAGTAAATTTGCTCCAGAAGAGTCGTTAGGTCAGCAATCAAAAAGTCCTTTGCACTCTGAGATCAGACACATACACGCGGACCTGCCCTCAGAATATGTGATTATTTTCCAGATTTTTATGCTCAAATGTGACGAAAAACAAAATCAAAATCAAACAAACATTTGTAGAAAGTATTTTTTATTCAGTGTATCTCATTCACAATGCCAAAAATAAAGGAAATATCACTACTGGTGGCAAATACAACGTTAACATGGTAGCTGGATCTAAAAATTGTAATGGGTATCCAAATTGTCCCTCATGTGTGACGTAGGTTGTTCATATTGTGACGTCACCTTTAATCATTTCACTTTGTGAATGGGTTATGGAAAGGCTATCAAAATTTCATTTAATGTATTCCTCACAATTGTGAGCGCTTAAAAAGTACTTTCCTCATTTTGATATTTCTTCAATTCTCATTGTTTACATGAAGTTTTGCTACATTACTGATGATGTGTGTGTTGTTTGAAGATAAAGCTGATTCTTGCAGTTTTAATGGAGGACATCGTTTTATCTGTGTGACATACGTACATGTACTGATGACTTTTGATGTCAATAAAGTTAAACTACATGTATCCTAGGTAAATATCTACCCCTTTTCCCTTTTCCCTTTTCCATTGGAAAATAAATTTGAATTCCATGAATCCATAGTGTATTTTGTAAATACAAATCCTTGCATTGTAACAGCAGCAACTGAAAAGTGTTTTGTGTTGAATGACTGTACACATAATGTACATGTAGCTGTGTTTTTTTCTTCTCACTTCGTTTCTTGTGACCTTTGCTTTATGCTTAATATGTTTTATGTGTTTTCTTGTTCAAACAGAACATCCATTTTGGTGAACAAATTGACCCAGCCACTCGCTACTCAGAAGTCAACATTGAGCTGTAAAAGTGGATCATCAATGCTGAAGGTAGCAGGCATATATTCTATCTTCACTCTGACAAGAAGTGGAAAAGAAAAGATGGCTGCATAATTAGAGCTCAACTCAACGCAAGCCATACGTTAACCAGCAAAGTATTCCATACCATCCCATTATTTTTCAAAAAGTGCTAGCAGAAAGAGATATGGAAGAAAATATATAGGCTTTTCCTTGCTCTCTAGAAGATCGAAGCAATAATAATCTTTATTTAGTTAATTTTCTCAACTTGATATTGCACAACAGCTTGCAGAAGATGAATTGACAGTGGTCTTAGACAAATCAGAATAGTCGTTGTTGGATATAATCAAGAAATATCACCAAATTGTATAGATTAAATACAGGATGCTAAAGTTGTGAAGTCGCAAGCCGACAGATATGAAATGCTCATAAAGGAAATAGATAGTTATCTTAAAAGTGTAGTAACCCTTCAGCGATTCGATGTGAGCTGACGCCAATCCCAACATCATTCTGCTTTCAGTCAACTGTATTTTTGCGAGAAAAATCCCTCGTCTTCCATTTTTTCTACAAACTGATCCTTGATCCGGACATTAAGATGGGGAGGTAACCAAAATAAAAGTTAGTTACATTGTGTAGCTGGACGTGTTTCCAGACTATTTCCTTCTCCAGTGTGAGCGAGAAAGAAATTGCTTGTGCCTGATAGACTGATCATTAGCTGAGAAGCCAAAGGTGATAACTGGTTTTTCCTGCGCTGTTCTGCTGATTCGTTCTCAGGCCAGGAGGTGAGTTATTTTCTTTTCTCGACTTTGAAATACAGATAACTTTTAAAAATTAAGTTTACAAACGTAATCGAATCAATGACAAACTTATGAATGTACATGGTAATTGTGGTTAATAGATGAAAAAAAGGATAAAAAGAAAAGCACGGTTGGACACTTACAATGTTCTAAATTCTAACTTCTGAATTCTAACTCTTAACCGCCATTTTATAACCTTTTATCAGATAGCTCACTCATACAAACCTCTTCAATTTTAATCTGAAAACCCTGTTAAAAAGAGTTGGTGTAGAGCCCTAGTTAAAGATGTAGAAATACATGTAGGAACTGTATTGTAAGACAACTGTTTGAAATAATTCAATATATGTAGCTGAGTAACGACCTGAGAAAGATAAGGAAATCTAATTGTATCCAAGCACTAGGTTATGCTCACAACAAGTTGTCCGACATCTGCATATACATGTATGTACATGTGAAAGTGGCTTTCAGCCAGTTTTTATCAATTTGTTTACATTTTTCTGGTCCAAACAACCGCTCCACTGCATGATAAATAATTCAGAATTGCTCTAAGCAGTTTCTATTGGATATTCAGTTACATGACTAGTATAGAAGTAGAGGACTTGAGGTTATCACTTTTTATTTGAGCTGTTCTCTGTGGTATTGAGCAGGATGTGCATTCATGTCATGTATTATTTACCTCAACTATTTTCATATCCATGCAACTACATTGTATACAAACATTGCATGGTTTCCTTTAATTATGAAATATGAGGATCCAGTCTGACAAAGATACTGGAAACTTGGGTAGGCAAGAAAAGGGGGATAATCCCACACTTCATAACAAGCTTGTCAACAAAGTTCTATTCATACAACATTCAAATTCAAGGTTTATTCAACACTCTTCATAAAAACATTTAAAATATACAAATACAGTAAGGAATGATTAAATAGAGAACAAGATAATGATAAACATTACATTGGCCATTTATGAGAGCATTTAGGATAGGCAGAAATGAGGGATTCCTTAAATGAAAGCCTACCCCTAAACACACACACATTTTTTTTTCCATGTACAATCAGAGTTTAGAAGCACTAACAAGAGAGTGAAACAAATTTACTTAAGAAAGGTGTGAAAGTTGCCCATACTACTCTACTGATTATTATACTTACATGTACATGTAGGATGTTTATTTCCAAGGATCTGAAAAAATTCTGAATATCTAAAAGCCCACTTTTCCTCTGATTTTTTTTATTGCTTTTGAGTGGAACAATGAATAATTAAGACCAAAAAATGCAGATACCGGTAATGAAGTGACAAAAGTTTAGAACTTCTTATGTATGATCCACAAATTAATGAGTGCACAAAATGTTTATGAATTTTGCGATTGGTTTGAGAAAGTTTCATGCTGCTAAGTGAATAAATCACAATTGACACAGCACTGACTTTTTGCAGTTCGCGAAAGTTTCTTCCTGTGAAAATGGCTGTTGTTATCAATTTTAGAAATTTTCTGGTTTGCCAGGAAGAACACCTCTTGACAATTTCTCTTGCAGAGAAACTTCAACGCAAGTAATTGTATAATTGAATGGCCCTGAGTGCGAACGAAGAGGTACACCTGTGTATCCCACAAGCTGATGAGCATATTTCATGAGTCAGCACGACAGCTGAGGTATTCTCAAAGCGAGTGGGATATACCCTTGTATCTCTCAAAAGAAATTCCATTTAATTTTACTATTATTGATTTTATGAAATCTAGTACCTCAATGTTGTATGTACAGTAACATTCTTGTGTTTTTGTATTACCTTCAACGTTAAACACAGAGAGCAAAACAATTTTGTCCTCACGTCCAGCATTTTGCAAAGGGTAGTGCAGGTGCATGTAATTTAAAGTACATCCACTTTGTTAGCCTATGGGTATTTAAATGCATACCTATTCACGTTTTTGATACTTTGTGCTCCGCAGAAAAGATGGCACAGTCATCTGGGTACTTTTTCACAACCTGTAAGATACTTTTTTTAATCAATTCATGATGACCCAGGTACTTTATTTGCAAACCATGATATTTACATAATTATACATGTGTATATGTAGGCCTTTTTTTTCTTCTCGACTCAAAACCCTTTAACATGTTTATTTGTGTGATAGAACCAGTATGGTACGCCATAATTCTTGACTCTTAATACAACTACCTTGTAATAATTTTTTTGCACATGTTTATCCCTGTGCTAGGACCAGTATGGTATGCCAGTGGCTACCATGGCCAACCCTCCTGAGCATGACTTTGCTCCATCTTGGCTCAAGATCCCCAATGACAACCAGGTAAGAATCAAGGGGAATACCCTACTAAGAACCAAGGGGAAATACCCCAATAGAAAATATGAATGTTACCATTGTTAATGTTTGCGTTTTAAAAGCTAATTTCAAGCTACACACGTAAGAGGTATCAATTGTCCAGATGTGGAATAACAATCCATGATGTTTCTCCATGATCTCACTTATATCTTGCCAATACTGTAAAGCTGTGATGCCCTGGTAAAATAAGATGGAAAGCACAGAGGAAAAATAATGATATGCTAGTTTTGTACAAAGTTTTAAACACTATTCAATTCAATTTAATTTAATTCAATTCAAATTTTATTACAACAACAATATTGATTTTTTTAGAAATGTCCATACACATTGGTATTATTGAGAAGAATATGATTTGACATAATTACGTACTTAAAAAGTCAAACTACAAAATAGAAGGACAGTTTTTAACTTGAAGTTGACAAACATATACTGGCTTCAAATTTGTCTGTCTTCATTAGATTCAATATACTTATTTGTGATGAAACTAAACACTTCCCCTTATGATCTCTCTCACTCCACAGCTTATAGCGAAACCTCATTCAGACCATCACAGAGCAGGCTCTAAGTACCCCTCCCCACACCCTGATGGGGGTCGGCAGCGTAGCAGACACCCCTCCAACGAGTCCTTCCCAGGCTTCCCTCCTAACCACACCCAGCAACCCAACATCCATGGATACCGGAGCCGAGATGGTAAGCTTGCTTGACAGGAGTCATTAGTATTGACTTTTAACTGATATTTTGTTGTAAGCTGCGAAACAGGCATCATTTTCCAGTTTGTGTATCATTAATAAGAAAGGGCTGCTGGATTTGAAACTCGGTCACTGCTTTGTTTCAGGCTATATGTTTTTTTTAATAGATTAGAGTGCTTGAACTTTGATATAAGATTCTCTTTTAGGGTAATTGATAAAAGTAACCTCCATGCTTGTTCAGGGTGTAACTGCTAAGGAAAATAATTGTAAAATGACATGCTGATTTGGAATGCACATTTGCAGTGGTTTTCTTTTGTAATATGTAATTTCTTGGTGATGTAGGTGAATTTATGTTCAGATTCAATTTCTCTATGGTATCGCCTAGATCTTGTTACGGATTTTCATCTGTTGTCAAGATATTAAGAACAAAAAGTATATGTACAACTGGGATGTCAGACATGTGTTGTTGAATTAAGATCTTAAAG
The DNA here is from genome assembly GCF_000002235.5 of Strongylocentrotus purpuratus. NCBI lineage: Eukaryota > Metazoa > Echinodermata > Echinoidea > Camarodonta > Strongylocentrotidae > Strongylocentrotus > Strongylocentrotus purpuratus. Next base: position 156,112 of record NW_022145521.1, read on the forward strand.
GAGCCATGTTCCTCATTTTTGCAGAGAAAAGATTCCGACCAGGACCCCGCTACCACTCCCTAGAAGACCCCCTGCGTCACTCAGAGCTTCCCAGCGCTTATGCACCCCTCAACCAGAACAATGGCTTCCTTCCCCCACCCCCTTCCATGGGCTACTTTCCCTCTTCTCTGGACTATAGTTTCAACCCTAAGCGTGGCGGACCTCCGCCCCTCCACCACAACCTCAACCGGCTCGACCCTCACGGCTACCACCATGGAGGCAGGAGCTACGGTGGTGGTGATGGGGGGCGTGGTCGGTACGGAGGAGGAGGCAGTAGGCATGGGCGTGGCGGAGGCGTGAACGGCAAGGCTGGTCCTGAGAACGGGGAATCTAATGGTGAGGAGAATGGAGGGGGAGGAGGAGTTAGGAAAGGTGATGCAGCCAGTGCCAAAGGAGATGAAGGGAAAACAAATGGAGACAAAAGTGCCTTATCTAGTCATGACTTTGTGAGTAATCTTTGCTATTCCTTCCTTGCGACATGTACTGTACATCAGAGCCATCTATACACAGAGTTTGGCCAACTTGGTTTCACTGGGTCACAACATGGCGTGCTTGCCCAACAAAGCAGAAGTTGCCATCTTGTGTCCAACTTGAACCGGGTTGGCCAAACTCTGTGTATAGATGGCTCTGATGTACATGTACATGTATGTAGAAGACATTTTGCATGAAATATCAATGCATTCTCGAACTTATCTGTTTGATGCATGCCAGCCATTCAGGTTTTTAGGTTTTACATGTATATGCAGGGGGCAGGTATTACATAATATAGTAATACTACGACGATGATTATGAAGAACAGCTATACCCTTACCTTACACTAGTTCCTCTGGTTGTCAGAGTAGTTGTCCAATGAGTAATAAGGGAGATTATGTGACCTCAACACAGATCATATGTTTGTTTGTGCCACCCGCGCAACATATGTGATGTTCAAAACATGAGTAACTTGGACTTGGCAGAAAGTTGAGAGATTATGAAAACTGCTGCCAAGTGTCTGTTACAGGGTTTCCCCATGTACTGTTGTGAATGTAGCTCTGTATGTTTACGTAATTCGTTTAGAAAGGTTGAAGTTCTGGGGAAGATTCTTACTGTACTGTTCCATCTGGGGATCCAGTGGCATTGTCATGAGGAGACTCTCGGCCTACAAGTTTTTTTGTACCGTGTTTACTTGTTGATGATGACATTACAAATGCTACATTTTTAAATGAAAATAGCTTTTTATGTATTAAATGTTATTAAAGTGCTATTATATTTTCAATTCAATTTCAATTTTTCAATTTCACTTTATTTATGTTTCTAACAAAACATTACAAATCAATTAAAACATTTACAACAAATGTAAAAATACATATTGGAAACAGAGGGGTCCACTAAAAAGCAATGCTTGTACAAGTGTGAACACCTCAAATGATACTTAAGAATGTTGAGTAACTAAATTAACAAGTGCATAACTACAAAATAGGGGAGAAAGGGGGGGGGGGGGAGGGGGAGGGAGGATACCAAAAGAGACGAGAACAGGACAAGACGGTACTTTAAATGAAAAAAATAGAAGAACACAGTCATAATACAAAGAGTAGACAAAGTGCTACACACAAATATTAAAAAAAGAGTAGACAAAGTGCTAGTTAAATTTTTACCTGATTATTCATACTTTCATTTTTATTTTGCAGCCCTCATTATCTGGCGAAGCTAACCGTGAAGTCAAAAAGGAATCCTCAAAACCTGCTGGAGCATGGGGTAAGAAAATGCAACATTGTTCAGAGTTTGATTTCTCCCCCTTCTTATCTATTCCTTCACCCTAACGGTCTCCTTTGTCATCGTCTTTCTCTTTCTCTCTCTTCCTTTCTCTCTCCCCCTCTTGTGTTTTGTAAATCTTTGTTTCTCTGCCACCTTGGTCTACCGGTTTCCATTTAAAAAAACTAAAATTAGTGTGATTTTATAGAATATCTTGCACTTTTGTTTTTGTTGTTGAAAACCATGTGATGGAAAATTCTTTGCTACTGGTTACTAAGTTGATGTCATTAGTAAAAAAAAAAATTGATTTTAGTGTAACCATTTACATTTTCCATTCCTGGAAGAGATATTGTAGGAAAGGAAACAATTAGGAATACAAATATAGTGGAAATTGGAATAGAATTTTTGTGCCATTTCATGTAGCCAGGCTAATGTGGATCTTTTGTCTTTTAAAGTGACTCTGTAACATCGCCTATCTGATTATCAAGATATTTATGATTGGAAATCAAAACATCATTTTTTGTTTTCATCTATTTTCTACTAGTCCATTGGGGAAAATGATGATGGTAAAACCGGTCACTCAAAGATTTTTACTTTTTTGAGGCACTTGATGATCATTTTGGAGTGCAATTTGCTTTGAGCTTCAATATTACACCATATCACAGACACTTGATGTAGGGCCATGCATCTCAGATTTAAAAGTGTTAAACCAAGCCTTTAAGGAAATGTAAAACATGCTTTATAAATATATGAAATGGAAGCCATCATCACTGATTGATTTGTCTTGCAGAGAAACGGCCGGGTACCTCCAACATCAGCATAGGCGGCAAGAAACTGCAACTGGTTCAGAAATCAATAACAGTCAGCGACTTGCCAACTACCAATGGCTCCCAGCCCACAGCAGGCAAGATGTCACCCTCTGGTGTCAACGGTGTAAGCAACCTGACGTCGGGTAGCAAGGTGGGTGGGATGCAGCAGGCGGTACAGAACAAGGGTGCCAAGACAGGGCGTGGGGCAGTGCCCCTCTCCTCGGTCAGCTCCGGTGTGTACAAGTCACTCGTCCCCAAGTCCTCTACTCCTACAAAGGTATGATCTATCTTTGTTTATTGATAATTATATGTCCTTGTATAGCGGCTAACACTTACTTAATCAGAAGTCTCTAAGCGCCCTACGATAATGAGGCATAATTACCCTGGCTTTCGCAGAGCAACTGTCAAGCGCTTTTCGTTTCAAGGAATAAATTCCTACCGGGTCCCCGTTTTCTCACCTGGGTGGAGTGCAGCACAATGTGGATGAATTTCTTGCTGAGGGAAATTCACGTCCTGGAGTGGGATTCAATCTCACAATCTTATGATTGAAAGGCGAGAGTCGATACCACTACACCATGATGCTTCCACACTCCAATTAGTTGAGCAAGGTCAATGCTAGATAGCATGTAAGGTGCTCATTAATTTTAACATGTTGGATCCAGGCATGAAGATGGATTAGTTCTAGTGCTTTCGAGTCATAATTTTTGCTAACCCAGATACATTGTAGATGTCAGTAATTCTTGAACATACACAAGTTTAATATTATATGTTCTCCTTGAATGAATGCCATTTTGTTGTTTAATTCTATATTTTGCTTGTCTAACAACCCCATGATACATTAGGATTACCACTAGTTCATTATTATGAATTCACCATTGCTTTATATGCACATTGTTTAAAATCATCCATTACCAGAACTCATGGTTAGTTTGAAATGCCTTTTACTTTTCGACAAAAGAACTAAATCAGTCAATTTATGAGGTGTAAATGATAACTAATGAAAAGATAAACTTTATCTACATAAAATGCCTTTACAAATTCGTTTTTTTACGAGCAGGCCACCACACCAAGGAAACCCATTGCGAAGGAAGTGGTTATCCGCCCAGCTCCTGTCATCAGTAATAAAGACAAGTCAGCACTTCCTCTCACATCATCATCCTCATCATCACCATCACCGTCATCATCAATGTCCTCCTCCACCTCCTCCTCTTCATCCACATCATCGTCGACGTCTCTGCCATCGCCGTCGGGAAACGCAGCTTCATCACAACCTTCCTCCAACCCTCCAGTGAAAGAGGTATTTTGTGAATTATATATCGTAGTTAAAGCCACACAGTAGTCATTATCCATGTGCTTTTCATCATAAACTGCCGACATGAGATTTGGTTGAATTACTATTTAATGTGAATGTGTGTGCAAAATAGACCAGTTCATGGTTAGCACATGCACAGATATTCAAAACATGAAGAGATCCCACTTTGTACATATTGAAATAATTACTCCTACAGCAATGGAGGTGCTACATAAATAGCCTTTGTTTCCCCTTTTCAAAGAATACATCCACCTGTGTATCATGGAGTGCACTTCTTGTGCATAAATGAATAATGATTAAATAACTTTCATGAGCATGTATCCAGTATTTTGCCTGCATGTATTATCTGCTCATGCCCAGACTGCAACTATTAACTGGCTTATTCTCTGAACCAGCGAAACCTGTGGTCCCACCAGAAAATACTCCAACTTGCCTATACCTCAAGTGTGAGGGAAATATGATATAAATGATGAGAATTCCATAAGGTGGTAGGCTAGGGCACAGTGCATCATACAAGACCCGTTTGTTGGAGAAGTGAAATCCACTATTGATAACTGACAACACCTGTTACTTTGTAAACAACAGAATGGTGTCATATTCCTAATGAAAACCTACTTCTGTGCATCTTTAAAATAGCTTAATGAAATGTAGGAGCACATAAGGATATTTTTTTTAATTAACATTGTAATATTTATGTACAGAGCTTTAATACTTATTTTTACTTTGAAATAAATCACAATTATTTAAACTTGGTTCTGTTGAACTTTGTTGAAATTATATGGTTCATTAATGCTTTTATATTAAAGGTAAAGACCAGTTCTGGTCATGCGATTGCATTGTGAAAGAAACGTTGTGGAATCGATCAGAAAGGGTTGATCATCTAGCATATAGGTATTGGTGTGTACTGCAAGGTTCTGGAATCATCAAAATGATAAGAAATTTGGCCCAGTCTTGGTAAAGTTACAAGCACTGTATACAGAAAGATTTATATGGGACTAGGCTATTGTTATTATTATTATGTTTGTATTTTGCACTTACAGCAGGGCTCTCCGCGCTCCACCTCTGCCATAGACATTCCCACCCCTCGCATGGTGACTGTGTCAAAGGTCAAGCGGACGGACAAGGTTGACTTCCTGAAGGAGCTGCGTCGCACCGGGAGCGTGGACTCTCCAAGGTTACCGCTCAGCAGCGAGCCTCTGGTCAATGGCATTGACCACTACACAAACAACCACAATGACCAATCTGGTCACTATCACAACTACAATAGGTCTTCCACCAAGCAGTACGAAAAGACAAATGCTACCACGATTTACCAGGTATGTTGTTACATTTCCTGCTCAGTGCTCATAATCAATATGCATTACTAAGTCCCTCGGAGAGGACGTAAAGTCGTTGGTCTTCTGGTTGCTTATTTGCAAGCCCAACCCATGCATGCTTCCTCAGCAGTCTGATAAAAAAAAGCCAACAAAAATGTCTTTATCTTCTTCTAAATACACTTGTGTCGAGATATAACTCACTTAATACTTATACTAACCAAGGGCTTTGGTTAATTCATGGAAAAGCTTGAAATATGAAACCAGTATTACATGTATAGTAAAACCGGCTTTAGCAATCACCTGTGTAGAAAGACCACTTTTTTTTGTTTCCCTTAAGCAGTCTTTACTTGCAGGTTTCACTGCATTATTATTATTATTTAAGGTAATACAAAGTTTTGGTATGGGGTCATGAATTTGGTTCAAATGAACATATTGGAAGCATGTGCGATCGTACAATATTCAGCGATCGTTGTCGCGGTTGAAATCGAGTCTAAAGTGATGAATTTATAAATAATAAACTGTTTATGTTGTATAGCTCCCTCTCAAGGTCAATATATCAATTTAGCTATAAACCAATGTTTCTTGACTAAAATTGACTGATTGGCTATTCCTATTTGGAAATTATATATCACAAACTACATATTCTGGGATTTTCATGGTCGCAGCTATCATTGTATGGCCGTAGGCACTATTTGAAATTTATCAAAAATTTACCGGGAGCACCAGTAAATTTGTATTCAATTTTTCTCGAAAGCAGAAGTGTTTTAGGGGCTAAATTTTCTAGTGCTTAGAATTCATCCACAGGGGCATCCAAATATATCGAAAATGTAAAGAATCACTCTCCAGCCAATTTTCACAATTTCCCAAAACTTAATATTACCTTTAATGTTATTATTTGATTTCTGCAGCAACCAGACCCCTTTGAAGATTTAGACATAGTTGAGCCTAGACAAGATACTATAATCAACAACCAACTACCCATCAGCAAGTGCAATGGCCATTACGACAATGAAGGCCAGAATGACAAGGACGTCGATGACAACCTTGACTTGGTCACCAACAATGGCCGTATGGACATGCCCCTCAACGAGCAGAACCTCCTGGACTGTCAACCGATGGAGCTTTCCAGTAGTTTAGAAGCAGAGAAAAGGTAATAATAATATTAATAATATCGTTGGCCGGGTAGCAGAAGGGCGTTATTGCGCGAGCGATTCGAAAACTACTTTTCGAATTATTCGCATTTAAACTGCTTTCCGTCCCGAAAATTGGTTGAAAACATAAAAGACTAATAGAAATGTTGTAGTAGAACACGGCCACAATTATTTTCTTGGAAATAAGTCAGTTTTATAAAAGTTAAGGGCGATTTAGTGCTAACGCCCTTCTGCCTAAATTTTCATTATTGACCTGAAATTTGAGGTAACGCCCTTCTGCCAACCAGGCGACGACATGTCTTGTTTATCCAGGGTAGCCTCATCAGTATTCATACTGTTCTCCATGAGGGCCCTGCAATCATACCAATACCCCAGCTTTAGCTGAGCTACCATAAAAAGGTGCTCAAGCATTCAAGGAATTTCTTCCTACCGGGTACCCATTTACCTCACCTAGGTGGAGTATAGCAAATGTAGATTAATGTCTTGCCAAATGACATAAGCGCCGCAGCGGGACTGGAACCAGGAACCGTGCTATCCACAGGCACCTGAATGAATGTCTTCCTACAAACTGGTTTAGTGTTGTGAAAATGGCTTGAAAATATTTGCTTGTCATTTGTGGTAAAACATGAAATTCAAGTATTACATATCTCATTTAAAGGGATTGGGTATCTTTGCCTCAGATTCTAAACAAAATCCTGGATGATCGCCTGTCTGAGATTATCAAGATATTTATGATTGGAAATCAAAATGTCAAAAAACGTTTTCCTAACGGTTTTTTATAACACAACAGTCTATTGGGGAAAATGAGTATGGTGAAACCGGCCACGCAATGATCATTTTGAAGCACATTTGTTCAGGGCTTGAATATTACACCATATCAAAGACTTTGATAACACGTAGGGCCATGCATCTCAGATTTAACATTGTTAAACGATGCCTTTAACAAGGTGTAAAAGGCATTTGTAGTACAATTCATACGTTACAAATAGAGTTAGAATGTGACATGCGCATTTGGGCCTTTCTTTGTAAAGTGAAACAAATATCACACTCATCAACAAAATCTACGCCTGTTGAAGATAAGATTATCAACATGAAAAAAGTGAGATGACTTCTGTGTGAGAGAAATATTTCAAAAATGAATGGCCCACATGAGGGAAAACAGTTTAAAGATACAGTTAAGTTCTGGTCATGCGATTGCATGTGAAAGAACGTTGTGGAATCGATCATAAAAGGTTGATCATCTAGTATATAAGTATTGGTGTGTACTGCAAGGTTCTGGAATCATCAAAATGATAAGAAATTTGGCCCAGTCTTGGTAAAGTTACAAGCACTGTACACAGAAAGATGAATATGGGACAATGCGATATCTATCCAGGCCGGATAGATATGATAAATTACCAAATATATCAATTAGTATCAATTATCAAGTTGTATCATCACGTATTAGTCAAAACATATTTTTTCACATGATTGGTAATAAGAACTTCCATTTCATTTTTTGAGAGGGGGGGGGGGGGGGGTTTCCAAAAGTGGTCTTTACCTTTATACATTTTTCTGATGGTCATTCCTCTGAAATACATTGATTGCTTTTCTCACATCAGGTTACTGCAAGAGATGGGTTGGCATGAGCACAGTGACAATGAAGAAGGATACGCACCGATCACTGAAGACGAACTCAAGGAGTTCAAGATCAGGTCACAACAGGTGAGTGAAGAGGTTTATTTGACTCATTTAAAGCCTGTCTGCACTAGTTTGGCCAGGAGGGATTAGACCTGCCTGCATGGTCACTGACAGGTGGTTATCTCATCAAATCAGCTCTTAATTAAAATAAGAAAAAGGGGACTATGGGGGACCAACGGATACTATTTAAGCATTGTTTTGTATATAGAGGGCGCAAGTAGCTACAAGTAGTGCAGTCCTGCTTTAAGCAAGTTGATAGGCAAACAAAAAGTCTTTTTCCTTGAAGGCTCTTTTAAAATTATTTATTGCTATGATTTTGGTGACTGGATTTGCCATTCTCCTACTTTCTTGTGATTCCTTTCGTAAATTCTTTATAGTCTGCGTTCAAAGAATGAACATAATCACATGGTACAGTGTACCTCATCACAGTGACATTTGCCACTCTCCACCCAGGTGTTAAATGGGTACCGGTAGGACGGAATTCCTTGAATGCTGTGAGCGCCGAAATCGGCTGCCTAGCAGAGCCGGGGTAATAGTTGGAGCGCCTTGAGCACCAAGCATGGTTGATATGTGCGCTATATAAATATCCAATATTATTATTATGTGCATTTAATCATGTTTGACTTTTCCTATCACACCTTACCAACCAACCATTCCTCCTTTCCCTTTACTCCTCTCATACAGATGGGGAAGAATGGTTTCAGTCGACCCGCTCAGCCCATCATCCTCAACCTCATCCCTCATCCTGTCATGAACGCCATGACGACCATGGCAATCGAAGACGCAGAGCTCAGCTCCTCCTCCGATGAGTCCTCGGATGATGATGACTTATAGTAGCGGCTGGCCTCTCCTTCAGTATGAACCGATCGGTGGTCTTTCTTACGTAACGGAACAGAACATTTTGCTCTTCATCGTCGACGAATCAGTGCTTCTCTCTGATGCAAATCCTTGCAATACATCCACGATAAATAACTCTGTGCCTCATGAATGCAACAGTATTTTGTGTTCATACAGTTTGTTCGGTGTGTTTGTTTCATCTTCTGGAAATCGATGTTTGAAATATTGATAGGACAGGAGCTGTGCACCTTTTTCATTACTAACAATGAGGTCAGAAAGTGACAGTGGTTCAAAAACAATCGAGTACTGAAAGATCATATCTCAACTGGTCTTGTTTGTTTTTTATGAGTGAATTCCACTTCATGATAACCACTTTCAGCAGCAGTGGAAAATATGTTTACAAGTTGATAAATGAAAAGAATGTTTTGCACACATGCTCACCTTAATACATGCCCACGAAATGCTACCAATTTATTTCCCATGAAGGGGTTCTTTCAGTTACAAGTTGGGCAATATAATTGTAAAACGGACCAGGTATGTTTGATGGTATTTTGTTAAGGAAAAGAATAATAGTGAAAATAATTTGCCTTTTTGTAAACATTGGCTCTAAATACAAGCTTTACAGAGCTGTTTATTTTCATTAGTGTCAGGTGACTCATGAACATGTCATGTGACTTGGATGGTAACTTATCCTTTCTTGGGCATATCACAATAGACTGGTACTCTCACCTACTATCAAATATTATCTTTCTGTTTACCATTCAAAATATCAGGATGTAGCTTGTTATTTAACACAATCTGCCAAAGTTTACGGCCCCTGTTCACTTTGCTTACAGATGAAGAAAAGCACAACGATAGGAAAAAGTAAACAATTATAAAAAAAAAAAAGGCTTCACTTCATTTGTACCCCTCACACTTTTATGGATAGATTAACACAATCTGCTAAAGTGTAGTTTGTGCAGAGAACAATGTGGACACAGATTGTATTTTCTAGTTTTGTAACATATTTTTCCCCAAGTGCTTACTTTTAATGTTTGACAAACATTGTCATCATTTAACTATGTTTATATGAAGAAAAGGAAAAAGAAAAGATGAAGGGAGCAGAGAAAAGACAAAGGGAGTGAAAGGAATCATGTTGTATCTTCCAAGAAAAAATCTATATATATATATCATACTTGTACTTCCAATCATACGGTGTGTCTTTTTTGTACTGAAACAAAAGTTTTTATTGCAATTTTTAAAATGAACCATTTTTCTACATCAATCTGATTTCTTACTGATCTCTTCGTTCAATTTCTGCGTGTTTTCATTCATGGATCATACGTCTGATTTTTCACTGATCTGTTTGTTGAATCTCTCATTGTTTGCATACATCAGTCATTTTATTCAGTGTTTTTCATATTATGCCAACAAGTTTTCCAGATCAAATAGCATTTTGTCTGCAATAATACTATAAAACTGGAAACGTTTGCAAGCTCGAGATGTTCACGAATTTCAACCACAACTAACACAACGCTAATTTTGTTGGCGATTCACAATAGTTTCTGCTGTAGAAATCTCTTATCGTTTACAATTTGTGACAGTTTCCGGTGTTAAAGTAATATAGGGTATTTTATCTGTTTGTTAGTGCTTGTAAAAATGCACTTTGAAGTAGAACGCTTATAGGTTGTTTTGCTTACTGATATCAAGCTTTGTTTACAATTTTGAGCAAAAAGTTCACCCCCACCCCCACCCCCCAGAAAAAGTACAATTCTCTGTGAGGGCTATTTCAGTAGATTGAGTATCTTCTCCCAAAACTGTCGGATGAGTCGCCGCTTACATCCTGTTGAAACGCATGTTATGAAATTAATAAGTGTTTGCACTTTCAACAAGATGGCGGTGAAGTTGAGACAGCCGTCTGGGGTCAGATTGCTGAGAGCTCCTGCATTTTCAGTTGAAGACTGGTATCCTCTGATTAGGAGGGGATATTACTAATAAAAGCATTTTATGAATGAGATAAGTGTTTATTCTCTTTTTATTTAATTCAAGAAAAGGGCAGTTTATGGTTTAAAACGAAATCCGACCCATGCTAGAAATATATTAGTTTAGATTAGATCACTTTATTGCTATCCCAAATTCAGAGCAAAAACAAATTAACTGATTTAACAGGATCAAGTCGCACCTTTATGCCCTGATCTCTTTAAAATTGGAATCGATTGATATTGCATATTGCCTGTGTGATAAAACTAATGCACCTTGATAATAAATTGAACACAGGCAATTTACAGTTTCACATCAAGAGCAATTTGTTTTCTTTTCATGTAAAATATTTGTGTGTGGAAATACCTTGTTGCCAGCTTACACAAAACGATTGAAGTGTCTTTCCAAAGAGTTTACGCTTCTTACAGGAGACACAAGATGGATGAGAATAAAGGAAAATGTGTAAATCCATGAGACAAATAGGAAGAGCAGAATAGGTTACACTGAATTATGATGATTTTAGAGGAGAACTGACCGCCTAGATTGTTATCTGAAGCAACGTTGAGAGGACTATGTTGGTATAAATTTATTTTTTTGTTGATGGATTTTATTCTTATTGTGTCTTACCAGTGATTCTATCCAGATGTGCTTTATTGTAAAGTAATAATTGTCTTTGGTTTTGTCGGATGAGGAAGTACTGATCTTGCAGATCCAATTAACATTGAGGTACTCATGGATGGACATTAAACCGGGAGCAATTTATGGAGCCTTATAAACTAAATGAAATGGTCAAGCTGACCTATGACATATGATTTATTTTCCAGAAACATGTGTATATTTTTTCTTTTCAAATGCTATTGTGTAGAGTTTATCCGGGAAAATGTGAGATTTTGGGGGCGTTTTTTCCTTTTTCTGCTGGACTTACTTGCTTCATTTTTTATTGTCAAAAAAACTATTTTCATTGTCACCTCATTTTGTTATGATAGATTTGTTGTTGTTGATACAATCCCAGAGTGATTCCAGTAGACACTGAGGTTGTGTGTTGGACACAGAAAGGACTAACTGTTCAAAGATTCAAAAGCCCTTCTTGTACTCATGCTAACGACTTCTAACAACGTTTATTTACGCTCATCATTAAGCAAGTCTTCTTGTAACCAGCAATACCTTTTTTTTGTCAGCAAGTCTTGGACAAAGCTCTCTCCTTATTTGCATCAAATCATCACTTTCAGTTTAGTGTTGTATTTGACATTTTGTTTACTTTATACGATAACAACAACAACAGAAGATTAGCAATCGAAGATCTAAGACCATTGACCACATTCAGAGTTATACTTACATTCAAATGGTTGGTGTTTTGATCTAGAAGTATTGCCAAGTTATGATGTATTTAACGAAAAAGACCTTTGAGAGGCAAATAATGAATGCTTTCACCATTTAAACTTTGTTCAGTTCAAAGCTATTTGTTTTGTTCCTTTTTCTGTTTAAGGCATTGTTTTCATTTGCTATCTTTTTTGTGTGTCTTCTTGTTCTATTTTTATTGTAACAAAATATTGAGTTTATTTTAGGCAACAATCCAGTTTGCCTCGTTTGTATACAAACATTACAGGAGTGTTTATTTGATGTTAAGTTGTGATAAACAACATGTTTTCTCAACTTAACAAATTCTCCAAGAGTTCTCTACATGATCTTGCTGGGAATTGTATGGAGGTTGAACAACTGTATTTTTGATGATGCAAGTAAAAGAAAGACATCAATTGTTATGTTCTTCAAATGAATGAAAATTCTTGACATGGTAGGAATGCCTGTGTAGTTTCAAATATTATTTGTGTAAACTATGTGTGAGGATTTTAAAGAAAGATAATTTATGTTCTGTGTCCAAGATAAAAACCAGGGCACAGACTTCAGTCAAACTTTTATCTCTGAGCAAAATAAATGAGGCATAAGAAATGTTGCTGTTTTATACAGATGAAAGAGAGTCTAAGAGAAAAATATGAGTGGAAAATACACAAAGATGAATATTATTGAGAGAATAACTTGATGACACATTATGCATCTGCACAATATAATGATTCTCTGCTGTTTATGATGAAAAGTGTCTCAATAAATGAAAAGAAAGTTTGTTAAATCTTGAGATTCATCTTTTATTGTACTATACATATGTATGTCTTGTTGTAGAAAATACATGCTCACAAATTCATAATTAAATCAAATCAGATTAGAACTGGTACATTAGAATGTTGGGGTGAACCTTTAAACTAAAATTATTTAAAGCGAACATGTTTCATTTCTGAAACTAACTAATTTTCAGTGAAATTCCCGGAAATTTTCCCTTTGTTGCAATGCAAAATTTATTAACAACTCAAAAACTTTCACAATCACGTCAAATTATAAATTAATATCTTTTTAGAAATTAAATTTTTGATCAAGGTAATTAACCAACCAAAAACAATCAATAAAAATGCAAAAAAATAAAAATAAAAATACATGAGTTAATTAGTTAATTGATTAACATTTTTTTTTTTTTAAAGCTCCACACAGTTGCTTAATTACAACTATACTGTATTGTGTTAAAACAATTTTCCTAGTGATTGATTCCTTAATTACCAATTTCAACAAACAATATATATTGTTGCATACTAATTAAACGACTTAACATAATGTTTTAACCTTTCTTTACTAGTGCAATTGACTTCAAAAGGTCTTTAATTTAAAGAATTGATTTGGTTCTAGTTGTAGATTATGCTGATTATTATAATTTGTTTCCCATTGAAGACTCATTTGGGAGGCAATGTTGTTATTGCCCATGGTAAAACTCAAATATGTAGTTCAAATCATCCACAGTTGGGTTTAAGTACAAGGATTGGTCACAGTTAAGATTTTGGGGAGTAGGAAGAGAGAGAGAGGGGGAGGGAGAGAGAGAGAGGGGGGAGGGAGAGAGAGAGAGAGAGAGAGAGAGAGAGGGGGGAGAGAGAGAGAGAGAGAGAGAGGGGGGGGGGGGGGCGTGAATGAATGACACAGACCGACCACTGAACATATAAATTCCAGTTCAGTGAGACCTACACACAAATTAACAGAGAAATGGCGCACTGAGCATTATTTAGTTGTCTTCTTTCTTTTAGTATGCCTCTAAATAAAGTTGTCTTTTCGTAAATTATCATACATGTCTATTTTACCATGCATTTTGCCATGTCAAGTCCGGGGCTAAATTCACTCAAAGAACGCGAACGGAGTTTCGATGCGTTACTTTGATCGGCGTCGGAGCTCCCTGGAGTTACATTCATCCTTGAGCATTGATGTTCCTTTGACGACCGATCTCATTGTCGTTTCGTGTATTGTGTAGCAGATAGCGTTACAGGGGCTCAGGGGTGAATCATTTACCAAGAATCTCTATGCAATACATTACGTAATTGGTCGCCAACTCCTAAATGTCAATTAATACCGCCTAGGAGATTGAAAATATAGTGCAAATACGTATACGTAAATAAGTAGCTTATTAAACGCCGATTCTAGTAGTGAAGAAGTAGACTCATGACGTTTTCGAGAAACAGCCCCCCCCCCCCCCCTCGGGGGGGGGGGGGTGTACTCACATATTAGGACATATAGGGGTGTGCCGCTCTAATGGGTCCCTTTTTCACACACAAAAATCCCTAAATATGGGTCCGTTTTTTCAAAATGTTCAATATAGGCTACACTCAAAAGTTCTGAGAATAGGGCTTTTTTCGAGAAAAATGTCCCCAAATGACCCCTATTAATGGGTAGATGTTTCGAGGCTTGAGCAGCACATCCTCTTCCAAACCCAATCTGAGTATCAGGGGGGGGGGGGAACGGGCAACAGGTGGCACATTATGGATTATGGTACAATGACCATTCCAGTCAAAAAAATTTGCTGATTAAAAACAACTACACTCAACAAACAAACCGTGTTAAATGTGAATATTGGAGAAATGATGGAAATTTACAGTAAAGTAGCTCCACTTGAAGTTTGTAAACTATGCATTCTGAGAGCTCTACGGAATTCAAGAAAATTATATAGGCCTATATTTTAAATTATGCTCTCATAATGAGCATACCTGGCAATCCGTTGCCAAAGGTTGTTGTTTATTTATTTATTTATTTATTTTAAATGGTTTATTTCATTAAAAAACATTCGCGGCCCGAGAGCCGAATTGCAGTTTCTTTTACAAGGTATACATCAGTGACAAAGTAAAATTACACGTAAAACATTATGCATGGTAGCATTATGGTAGTAAAATTGGAATTCTTTTGTACATATGATATATAGTTGTGCTTCAAAGACCTTGGCAAATTGCTTGGTACATAATTAAATTCGAATTGTATTACCATATTTGCAATAAAATTATATATTAAACTTATACAATATAATTATGAATAGCAATACATTTTTGATATTCAAAAGAATTAAATGTTTTGGTTGGAAAATGCATAGCCAGATGGGTAAGGTATGGTTATGGTGTTTTCTTCAATAACAGAAACAGAGACAACAACAGAAACCAAATCCAGGAATTATAAAGTCAAATAAATGCTCTAATGATTTAAACAGATTATACAAATTATTCATTGTAGGTAAAATGCAGAACATTGTGTATTTGGGCCAATTTAGTAAAAGGTACATGTAGAATATTGCATAAAAATAAGATAAGTTTCGCATAAAAACATGGGTAAAAGGTTGCCATTATAATATTCGATATAATGTGTATCATCTTGGGAATCGTTAAAAAGTCATACAGGATTTTGTACAATTAAATCTGATTTAGTTTAAAAAAAGAGTAAAATTCTATAACATTATTCAAAAATGCATTCACATGTCATCCTTTTATTTAGGAAGTTATATCAGAGAAATAGAGAGAGAGAGAGAAAGAAGGAGAGTGAGAAAAGGGAGAGAGAGAGAGAGAGAGGGTGAGGGTGGGAGAGAGATAGGGAGAGAAAGAGAGATAGAATGAGAGAGAGGAGAGAGAGAGAGAGAGAGAGAGAGAGAGAGAGAGAGAGAGAGAGAGAGGGAGAAAGAGAGAGAGAGGGAGGGAGAGAGAGAGAGAGAGAGAAAGAGAGAGAGAGATAGAGAGAGAGAGAGAGAGAGAGAGAGAGGGAGGGGAGACACAGAGTGAGAGTAACACGACAGAGAGCTAGAGAACAAGGAAGCCATGAAGAGGGTCTCCCCGCTCCGCAGCACAGCACTGACAGAGAGGAGAAAGTAGGGCACGGGTGGCCAACCCGCGGCCCGCGAGCTTTTCTGGTGCGGCCCGCGGAGCATTGAAGAAGTGATAATAAAAATAGTTCATAAATGAAATGGGGCCCCCATGACATAGGATTAAACATTTACAAACAGCTATCTCTCTTTCACAACATATTGAATCGCTACGTGGTTGATACAAAACTCCTAAAATTTCCTCTCATTACATTACATTAACGACATTAACACCCGGAGGGGGGGGGGGGGGGGTATTCACATATGGGTGACTTTGTCACACAAGAAATCCATAAACATGGGTCCCACTTCTAACAAAAATTCCATTAAAAATGGGTCCGTTTCTTCGAGATAAAAATTGGAAATTTTCGGGCGTTTGCCATGCAAACACCCCCAAAAGACCCGAAAATTCTGGAAATGGGTCTTTTCTTCGAGAAAAATGACCCCTAATAATGGGTAGGGGTTTCGAGGCTTGAGCGGCACACACCCGTCCAAGCCAACTCTGAGTATCCCCCTGGGCATGAACATCACTCGCCGAGTTAATTTCAGTTTGTACATATACAAATTAATGTTGTGAATCGAGAAATATGTTTGAAATGCCATACTTGTCTTGAAACTTGCAGCCCTTTTCTCCCGCCGTTTTTTTTTTCTTCACTGATTTTGTTGTTTCCTTGTTTGTTTTTTGCAAAATCGCAGGTGTGTACACGTATTACATGAGTGTTTTTTTTTTTGGGGGGGGGGGGGAGAAGACTACCTATGGCCCGCCAAGTTATCCCAATCGTTAGCTGTGGCCCGCGAGCTCTAAAAGGTTGGCCACCCGTGAAGTAGGGATATTGAGAGAGTGAATGTAGTAGAGAACAATGAATGTGTTCGTCGAAGGTGAAACTTGTAATTATTCAGTACTATGAGCGTTTAACAATCTGACTAGATATGGCAACGGACTGTTTCTATACCGTGTCATTTTACATGACATTTCAGTGAGCTTGCTTTTATTTCTCAGATTTCGAGAATGGGAGTCCCCACGTGTTTGGGGCAGCCAATGACTAAACTTTGACCCAGGGTCAGTGGCGTACCTGGGGTACTCCGTCAGGGGGGGGGGGGGGGCAAGCGACCGAAACAAACAAAAATGGCGATGCTAATTTTCACTTCTGGCGAGCGAGCGAGCAAAAAAAATCTTTAAGTAACGTTTGGTATATAAACTGGCATTGTTGCAAGTTGGGGGTGGGATTCACTTGTTAGCGACGTTAATTTCATTTTTTTGCAAACGAGTGTAGCGAGCAAGAAAAAAAAATCACTTCTTTTTTAATAATTGCCACTTAAACTTGGTTCAATATTGTCCCATGCAGGGCGCGGGAACAATACTGTGTTTAGGGTGATTTTATACCCATTTTAGCTAGCGAGCGAAAATACATCTTTCTCTCAATGAATTGCTATATAAAATTTGTTTCATTTTTGCAGGTAGGGGGCGGGCACAATCGTGTTTAAGGCAATGTCAATCCCATTTTGGCGGGCAGGCAACCCCCTACATTTCTCTTTTTAATGATATTGTAGCAGGTTAGTGGTGGGCACATAATCCACGAGCTAGCGAGCGAAAAAAAAATCACTTCTCTTTTATAGGGAAAATATGGTACATAAAACTTGGGTTCATTGTTCCATGTCAGGGACGTGATTATTAAAAGCGGTGTTATTTCCATTTTGGCGAGCGAGCAAAATTTTTGTAATGATAATTGGTTCATAAATTTCAGATTTTTTTGTTACAGGGCAGGGCTTACACAATCATGTCTAAGGTGATGTTAATTCCGTTTTGGCGAGCACGAGCACACCAAAACTTCTTTGAATAACGTTTGGTACATAATTATTAACTGGTTGTTGCAGGTTGGGGCGGGCACGTTAGCGGTGTCAATTCCATTTTGGCGAGCGAGCATAGCGAGCAAGCAAAAAAAACAAAACAAATGCTCTTTTAATAGAAATTAATAAATAAACTTGTTTTTATTGGTGCAGGTCAGGATGGACGCAATCGCGTTTAACGCGATTCAATTCCTTTTGGCGAGAGGGCGAAAAAACTCTTCCATTTTTAATGATATTGTTGCAGGTCAAGGGTGGGCACATTATTGTTTCCAAAGCAATGTCTATTCATTTTATTCGCGAGCGAGTGTAGCGAGCGAGAAAAATGAATCAGTCTCTTTTAGTAACATTTGGTACATATATTGTGTGTTATTGTTGCCATGGTTGCAGGTCGGGGCCCGTCGGGGCAAGCACAATTGTATTAGGCAATACTAATCCTTTTCTTTTTTCAGGGGGACGAGCAAGTGAAAACAATTAATACAAAATAGGCTAGCAAGCAGTTCGCGCCAGCGAAGAGTTTCGAATTTGTTATATCACTTATATTTTCCTATTTTTATTTGTTTTAATTTTTCAGGGCCGTATGCGGAATATTTTTCTGGTGGGGGAGGGGGAAAGATGCGTTAAAAGTTTTCGAACAATCTCAAAAGCAAGAGGAGTGAAGGGAGTACGAGCGACCGAACTGGTCATGAGGGTACTTTTGCATTTTCAAAAGTAGAATTGAAGGATTTGGTATAGGCCTACACTACATTTTCAGGAAAAAAACTGTACATTTTCAAAATATCTGGGGTCAACTGCCCCCCCCCCCTGGTGCGTACGGCCATGGTCTTTTTTTTTTTTAATTTCCCCATTTTTATTCCTTTCCTTTTCTTTTCCCTTTTTCTTCCTTTTCTCTTCTTCTTCCTTTTTTCTTTCCTTTTTTTCCTTTTTTTCTCTTTTTCCTTTTTTCTTCCCTTTTCCTTTTTTCTTTTTCTTTCCTTTCCTTTCTTTTCTTTTCTTTCCCCTTTTTCTTTCCCCCCCCCCCTGGAGCCCGTCAGGGGGGGGGGGGCACTCTGCCTCCCTGTCCCCCCCCCCCATAGGTACGCCAGTGCCCACTGCCCAGGCTTGAGCAGCTTCTTTGCAAATTTGAGGCACAGACATTCTCTGCGGTCACTCAAAGAGGACACTTTACACAGTTGAAGAGCGTTTTGATACTCATGGATTAGATGTAAGGTTTCATAATATCGCGGTTTTCCTTTATTTGTGTGTGTGCAAAAACAACCGTTACCGTAAAATGATCTTTTAAAATACAAAGATCGCAAATGTAGCTATTTTTTGGAATAAAGCAACCTGAGGCAATTTCAAAAGCCTCTTGCGTCAACTATTGAAATGCGCGAACATGACAATGACCTAATCCGAACCAGTGGCGGATCTACTGCCCCCCCCCCCCCCATTGGGCTGCCAAGTAGTGAAAATGAGATGTGCATAGAAAAACGACATCAAGTTAGAGTGAGACCACAACCAAAGAACGCACACTGGAGAATATTGTGAGAAGATATTCAACTCATAACAGTAACCAAACACATGATAACTCTGCATGGATATAACTGTGTATTAAACTGTTATTTTGATTTAAAAAGACGTTATCGTGCACTGCATTTGATGGTCTCTATTGTGTTAGTAGATGCCAGGAAAACGGGGGTTCAAAATAGCACCCCCCCCCCAAAAAAAAAAAGAGAGAGAAGAAAATCGCCTCGCCGCTACGCGGCACGCGTCATTGGGTCACCCCCTATAAGCTAGATCCGCCTCTGCGAACATTATATACATGGGATAGCCTATAAATAAGATATAGAAATTGCCCTTGAGTTTATTTTTCGAAAATACAGTTTCTGTTGCAATAGTGTTTGGCTCTCTATACTCGCTTCGTTTAGAAGTTTGAAAACGGATCTTCGGCCAAGAGATATCATTGAATTACTAGTAACTGAAATTAGAGTAACTAGAAGTCAGATCGTGGCGGCCGCAGTTAAGAACATACTGACGGTGCTGTTTAGCTTTGCGGCATCCCGATCAACAAAAATCGACCCATTTGAAGAGGTTAGGGGAAAATGCATCGTCCCTGAATATAACCTTGTCTTGTGAAGTTGTGTCAAGCTCAAGTCTATGCAGCATAGCTCAACTAGCTGTAATGCGTGATAACCCGTATACCCCAAATCAGGTGCCATTAAAAAAAGGCTATTTATAAGTAAAAGTAATAAATAAATTAATAAATTATGAATTAATGAATAAATAAATAAGTAAATAAATATCAATATAATTGGGTGAATGGATAGATTAATGTGTCATTTTTTAAAACTTTTTAAATGAATGACTGAATGAAATACAATAACTAGATCTACTCCCGGGTAACTACTACAGGCCTACTATAGGGCTAACAAAACTTTATTTTTCAATACTACTCATTGTGACGTGCAATAAGAAGTAATGTCTAAAGGCGAATTAAACGATGTTGCAAGACAATTCGTTAAAAAAACTTGAGCGGTAATGAGATAATAGTTTTTCCAAAAAAATCTAGATCTATATAGCTACCGGTACATAAAAGTCACTTTTGGTGTAATAGTGGCTAGTAACTTCTTGATAGTACGTTCTGCAAGCGCGATAGGGTTTCTCGAGAGCTAGCCCCACCCATCCAGTTATTTTTTCAATGCGCTAGGCGGTTATTATGATAACGGTCACTCCTTCTCTTCGTGACACTGAAATAACGGCCATCGCATTCTATAATTTATCTGAACGGCTGGCTCTGCCTAGCCTATTCTACTACGATATCCGCGGAGAATACCTATCTAATCTATGTGATCGTGGATCTCCGTTCTTCATTCATTTAGATCTCAAGTAGAATCAGAAACTGCATGTAAGCATTCCGGCGCTGCCACCTAATTTCGGCACATTTCCCCATAAAATGTGGGGATTATCGTCATGTTGTTAAGCGGTGATTGTTCCAGCGGTAGTCGAGTGGGATTCCCCGTCTTGTTGCGGACATCTTCTTCAAAAATCGCCTTTTATTCGCAGACAATGATGGTGTATTTTCCCGACGCGACCTACGGGGACTACCTGGCCGTGGGTTTGGCTATCGTATTCCTTGCGTTAGCAGTGGCACAGGTTTTCTTTCATTTTGTTGGAATATTCTACGTGTAAGTATCACTGGATCTATCAATCAAGTGCAAGCGTTATGAATTAAGTATGATGAGTGTTGGGTGTCGAGTTGTGTCCGGATATTAAAAAAAACATAAATCCTTCTCCTTTGCAAGCTTTGCCTTCGGATTGAACAAAAAATATTCATCAAATCCAGGCTTGATCGTAGACCGAATTTTCTGTCTCTTTCGTTCGTTAAGCCTCTTATTTGGGTAGGATCGGCTCCTCTCTATGCCTAGACCTATAGAGACAGAAACCGACCATAGGCGTTCACTTTCAAACACCATGGCCATTTAGTATTTACGGCCATATTTTTATGTTGTTGTTGTTGTTTTAGTTTATAGGCGTTTGTCATTCAGAAGTGAATATTTACGCGATCCATCCCTTCTAGTCTTGATTATGAAGAAAAACTGTGATAACGTCATTACCAACTTGTAGCTCGCGCACAGTTTTTCCTTCATAATCATTTTGCCTTCGGCGTAGCCGTAGACTAGAAGGGATGATATTTAGATGACGTCATGCGCAGCGAGAGTTTAAACTACGGCTTGCAAGATTTTTAACATGGATGTAGATTTTGACCCATAATTTCCTAAAAATGGACCATTATACAGATTTATTCAGTCAAGTTGGTAAGTGGATCCGACGTATGTATATTAATAGCCTAGACTTCTAGGCCTAATTTTCAAAATAGAATAAATCGGATATGCATGAGGTAAAATGAAATTTTGGGGAATTTTGGGGGCATAAACATATGGCCGTAAATGGCCATGGTGTTTGAAAGTAAACACCTATGGTCGGTTTCTGTCTCTAAAGAGAGAAGCCGACCCTACCCAAATAAGAGACTTAACGAACTAAAGAGACAGAAAATTTGGTCTAGCTTGGATCGTTGCTGGAAAAGTGGTACTCCGCGGTCGAAATGTAAAGAAGTAGTATTTACAATTTTCACTTATAATGTTTTTCGACTCCTCTGGGCATCCGTCCAACCACTTGAAATTATAATTTTAAGAAGTCTTTGATGGGAAAAAGGGTGATTCCTCGTCCTAACCCAATTCATCCCACATTGATTCAACATAGTGAAGAGAAGTACGCATGCGCGGTATGTACGGTACATACGGTACACATACAGCTACATTTATAGACTATACATGTAGCCCATGTTTATTGAGCATCATCAATTCATATGCACTACATGTACATGTACCTCTTTCCGGGCTGTTGTCACAAAAGGTGTTCATGAAAAGCTACTTAATTTCTTTCTTTCTATGTTTTGTACTTCTCTTTTATATTCCAAAGTTGCAGATTCGCAGGAATGTTCACAGAACATTACATAATATGTACTCCAAAATAGGGAAGAAAGACAAATTTTCAATAATTGACTTTGCAAATAACTGAGTTGAATGCTAGAAGACATGTACTGTAGTCTAATTGTATTTCAAATGCAATAAACTCGCTGATCTCCGAAAAGCGGAGGGACAACAACAGAGAGATGGCATGAAATGAAGAATAATCTTTTCAATCTAAGGAAGTCTAGACAATAAAGTAACAAATTCCAGAAAGCCATGCAATCTGAAGTTCTTAACATGTTTTAAGCTTCTGTATTTCATGGGCAAAAGAGATTTTATGAACAATTTGTTATATAAATTGATCTCTTGGCCTTGGGTATCTTGTGTGCAGGTACCTAGTATGGAATTTCAACATGTTATACATGTACTGTACCGTAAATATACACATGTACTGTACATTCTCATCTGTGACTAATCTTGATTAGATAGAAGGAGTTAGTTTTAATTTGCCTTATTTAGTCATTTCCATCTTGTGCCTATGGTATTCCAAAGGAATTCCATATACCGGTACATAATATTTCTACCCACAATCTTTTAAACTGATTCTTCAATATTTCAATATTATATTTTTGTTGGAAAATTAAAGGGAAATTCAACCCAGAATTAACAGCAAGCTACTCTGAAGGAAGCAGAAAGTCATGGAAATGATCAATGAAAATTGGAAGGAAAACTGATAGAAAGAAGGTTTTTTATACTTGTAAATGTAAACTGCTGAAGTGAAACATAGTGACCACCAGTGGTAAAGCTGCATCTGAAATGTAAAAATGCTTGTACAGTACATGTACATTCTTAATATCTTACAGTGTAATATAGGGAATTCTCACCTCAAATGAGACAAAGTAAAACAGAAAATTGCATATTTTGCAATACAGTACTTTGGTGGGATTTTTAAGTCTTTTAAACATTCACAACTTTCTTTAACTTGTGACTTGACTAATTTCTTCCCAGCTTTCACTAAAATCTATAAAACTTTCTTCTTTCTCACAGCTCAACCTGCTATAAAAGGGTTTCCCCGAACATCAGCTACACAGAAAAGTTTAATCACTACAGTGTAAAATGTCAGATAAACACTTTCAAATTTCTTTAGTGCCAACCTAGTAAATCTACACATGTCCATACACAGACTGCAAACTTTCATTTTGTTATTAAAGTACTTTAGTGGGAGGGGATTATGGGGGTGGGAGTGGATTATGGGGGTGGGAGTATTGAGTCACGTTTGAAGACCTTCATGCACTCCTCTTTAAAATTGAGTGACCTTTCATGCAGAACCGGGGCAACAAACTTTTGACAGAGCCGAGCGAGTGGTTCAATAGAAGTTCTTTAAATAAATCTGTAATCTGTATTCTGTAAGTGGATGCAGTACACATGTATGACTTGTACATTATGGGTCATGTACATGTACAGTACCTGTACTGAACTGAACATTTTATAGAGGAAATCTTGTACTGAATATTGCGGGGTTATGAGTTCAGTTAGGACTCAAGTTTCAAAAATATGTTTCTTTGTAGGTCTCTATGTACATGTATGTACATGTTTACGTGTACATGACATGTATGGTGTGAATGACTTGTGGAAAAATTTTTGTCAGGTTTCTTTAGAAATGCCACAATGAATGGACTTGTGGGTGCGTGACATGGCGAATAGAAAGCCCTTGTCATTTATGCATACGTATCAGAAAGTGGCATCGTTTTAAAGAAACGTCATACACTGTATTAATAGACTAATGTTGAAGACATCAATTGACATGGCAGCTGGCCGATCATCAGTGCTGCTCACGATAAGCCCCGACCAGTTAAAGGATTTGTGTATGGTACAACAATCAGACTAGATCAGGACCTGGTCCTGGGTACTTTATCAAGTTATCGTTCAAAAAGAAAGTCAAAGAGGCGCCTAGTTATATGATGTTCTATAGTTCTGGTGTACACTGTATGTGGGGTCACATAATCTTTTGAAAGACACAGTGGTAGGTCTAAATTTCTAAAAATAGAAACACTTTAATAGATCTCTGCTCTATCACCGATAGTATTCATTGTGCACCTTTCCTTTCAGACTGTTTTACGGTAATTGGCCTAATGATATTAGTGCAAATAAAGAGAGAGGGAAAAGATTTGTTGACCATTAGTAGGTTGAGTTCTGTTAAAAGTGAAAAGAATTTGTTGGCCTTTGTTACAATTCTTTTTACCCATACAACAGTTTGGCCACATGCATCAATAGAAATGCCCTGTGAAAAGGGTTGCTATTCAAATGCCCTCACATTTGAAATTTGACCAGAAACTCAGAGGCCCGAATTCACAAAGGAGGTTTGTCGACAAACCGAGGTTTATGTACGTCATATGACGCGTTTTGACACGTTTTTTACAAACCTGGTTTATCGACAAACCTCCTATGTGAATTTGGGCCAATGAGAGTTGAAATGTTTGGACCAAACTACATGTATGATGCCACATAATTAGTGTAGAGTACCATGTACCCTGTGCTACATGTAGGTGCAGACCGTGCAGCGCATTTGACTCTCAGTATTTAAAGACTGATGCAATTTCTTATCATATACATGTACATGTAGATTAGACAGGGCCCAGGTAAAGAGAGAGAGATCAAGAGGAAGAAAGTTTGTTGACCTTGGGCCCAGGTATATAGAGAGAGAGAGAGAGAGAGAGAGAGAAAGTGGAAGAAAGTTTGTTGACCTTGCTGACAACCGTTCTGATTGACTTTACCATGGAGTTACTAGCCCATGACTGTACATGATGTAGAGTTGTTTCCCTTCAAACTGGGTCCCTGTGTTCAAAGTTGGCCTTGCCAGGAGTTCCCGTGTTGGCAGTGCATATTTGTAATACACTCACACTGAATGCTATGGATTTTTCATTCAACAATCTGCCTGATTGAAATACATGTAGGGAGTCACTTATCATTGGTAAAATCTCACAAGATTACTATGTGGACAATATTCCATACAAAATACATTTAGCTGGGATCATGGCTTTTGACTGAGGGATCAGAAAATATGACAGTGGCTACGGAGTAGCTTTTATTTTCAGATACAAAAATATCCTGGGAGAGAGTCTTAGATTCAATCTTTCAGTCATAAAGCCTATTAACCGAGAGTCAAGAGACTGATTGAAAAATTAGAAATATTGGTCAGCTTTCAATGAAAATCAGCGGATGATGTGATTATGACATCTGTAAATTTAAAATGTACATGTATTTTGTGAGAAACTGGCTTAAAATTATTTTGAATTGTTCATCAAACACCACTACTACTACTTCTACTACTCCTACTGCTACCCCTACTGCTACTTCTACTACTCCTACTTCTAGTCCCCTACATGTACTACTTCTACTACTACTACTACTACTACTACTACTACTACTACTACTTTACTACTACTACTACTACTACTACTACTACTACTACTTCTACTACTACTACTACTACTACTACTACTACTTCTACTACTACTACTACTACTACTACTACTACCACTTGTACTTCTATGGTGCTTCTAATACTTTTAGGGTACATGTCTAATTGTCTACTATGTACATGTACATGTACAATATATATCACTAGCAGGACCCGTGGAAAATCCACGGGATTCTAGGGGAGGGGGCCAAATAGATAGATAGAGGCCTATGTGCTATCCAAAAAAATTTTAGATTATCTTTATATAGAGAATTTTTATAATATATGCTGTTTGACCATGAATGGCGCATCGTAAAACAAACTATGTCAGATAGGATCTCGATAATTACTATTTATTTGCATTATTATTGTTGTGATTTCAATGTAGTTTCATGAAAAGACTACATATGCAGAGGCTTGGATTATGATTATGTTGGCATTGTTCACAAAATGTGTATAATTATTTTCAAAGTAAAGATTTTACGCGAAAAATCGGACGGTTTGTGCACAAATTGACTCGACTGTGTGTGGGACTGTGAGCGTAGAATCCAGTGAAAGATTTTTTTTTCGGGGACTCGATCTATATCAAATTTTGGGAAAATTTTTGGGGGCTACTTTTTCTTGGGCTAATTTTTCATTAATTCATTTAAAGATGCAGTTTGTTTAGTTTAGTAGCGTAGTGTTACGTAAAAAAAGGCGTACTTTCTGCGTCAAGTTTCTACGCCGAAAGTACGTGAATTTTGTTAAACATATTAAATTGTTTGCGTCTATCTTGCGTACTTTTTTGCGTCCCTCAGGGTATACATGTAGGCCAGCGTACTCTCAGCTCAGCGTAGTTGGTACGCAACTCTACTATGGACCCCACGCCAATTAGTGATCGACCTGCCAGTGTCACAAATAAGGCATTAAAAATATGCTCATCTGACCGTAATTAAATGCCTAAAACCCCCGAGCTTTCGGGGGTTCAGCCCTTTGTACCCGTGGACACCACGCCTGCACTCAAATCGCTTTGAGTTACCTGACCCCCCCCCCCCCCCATATTTTTAAAATTGATTTGATGCAAGAACTGTATCATACTAAAAGTATTATCATGTTTTTAAACGACCATGACGACCGTCTGATTTTCTTGTGAAAACTTTAATTTGAAAAATGATTATCGAAATTCAGTATACAACTATACATGGCTAGAATAATCACAATCCAAGCCCAGGTTTCATACATCTATTCACGAAACTATAATGAAATCGGGGCAATAATAGCAATTTCAAAGTGTTGTTTAGACTCTCCTCACACCACGGACAGACCTGGCTACTCCGGTCACCGCTACTCCACGCTCACACACTCAGCTCCGACAGCACCCCCGACAGCAGCGCTCAGCTGCCGTGGCAATACACTGTGGGCTCAAGGCAGTTTGCAACTGAACTGTCACGTGAAGACGTACTATCACAGATCTATTTGCGCTATTCTTGTTGTGATTTCGATGTAGTTTTCATGAAAAGACCAATAAAACAGAAGCTTGGACTATGATTATGTTGGCATAGATCACAGAATTTGTATAATTATTTTCAGAGTAAAGATTTTACGTGAAAATAGGTCCATGGTTTGCGCCAGTTGTCGCAATCGCCTCGACTCGAATCGACTGTGGTGTGTGCATGTGTGTGACCTGAGAGCGTGTAATACACGTACACTGTGGGCGCCTGGCCTACAAAGCATATCCTATAGAAAGACCCATAACACGGGTAAGCTCAACCCGTTGAGCGTACATATTGGCTACATCCCATCACCCGAGTGAGTCGTCTGTTGATGTGTATTTCTCTTACATGCTGCAAAGCGAATCCTATAGCAAGAGGCCTAATTCGGGATATGCCGCAGCCTTTACAATGAGACTTGCTACACCCGTTGACGCGAGTGGATTTTCGTCCATCGTGTGTCTCTTCGTCTCTCTTTGATAATTAGACAGAGGGCGGGTGCACGCCTTGCCGACTCGCTCTCGCGGGTTCGTCGCCTCCTCGCAATCCGCGACGCCCGCCGTGCTCTCGTCCGCCCGTCCTCCCCGGCCGCCCCGAAACCGCGTTTAACGGCATGGACGTCGATCGCGGGGTCGACGTGGCACGCGGGTTACGGGAGACAGGCCTCGTGGAATTGTGCCGCCCTCCCCGCGCCACGGCGGAGGCGGGCGGGGTCGCGGAAAGACGTTTTTGAGGAACCGTTTTGGCCCGTGTTGGACCCCCCGCGGCGATTTTGCGTATTAGTAATATAGATTGCCAGAGCATCACTATGCACTTTTGAAAGGGACCTTCATCAACCCTTCCAAACAACTCATCTCAATGCAAATTATATTAGCCTGAGAAACCACAATATCAACACAAAAGCTTCTCTACAAACAAGGCATAGCAGGCTAATTCACAGTCATGATACTACATGTACAGTATGTACACCTACAATAAGGTCTACCAACAACAGTGGTATGTGGGTGTATTGGACTATTGGTTTATGCAAATTTCAAGAAGAGTTGGATAACATGTATGGTTAAATGGTCATCGGATGAATAGAAATACCGTAATGAAAAAAAGGGAAAAAAGAAGAAGTTGTTTTTAATTATTTGATTTTATTTCAGTAATGAAGGAGAGTTTAATAATTTCATATGCCATCTAATACACTTGTAGAAAGAAAAGGAAAAGGGCCTGCAATATTCCTATGGATGAAAAAATGATGTCAAAACATTTTTCAATTTTTTGCTCTCTTTTACATGTACTGTAGTACTGTATGAATTATTTACCTATCCACCCCAATAAATTAATGTACAAATATTGTCCTGATTTCAATAACATTTATTAAAGTATTTTGCATTAATATTTAATTAAAAGTCTACATGTACATGTACTTCATAAATTTGTAATAGCATGATAATTTTATGATTTAAGCAAAGTGCTTGATTTTGATGGGTTGGATGATTTGGATTCAAAATTCATTTAAAGACCAGTACATACATGTATATGTCACACAAAAGTGAATTTATATTTACTTTATTAAAGTATAGCCCCAGTTATACAAAAGAAACAGCGATCTATACAGTAATAATACAGATGATAAAGGATACTGCAAGGTATGTGTTTAGCAAAATATAATACCGGTATCCAAAATTTAGCTTTGCTTGAAGGGTAAATGTTATTACATCCGATGTCATCCAAACAGCGATTTCAAGTCTGAAACGAGTTTGCTGGCATTATGGTTATCCTGAAGAAGATTCTAGAAGGGTTTGCGGGGCAAGGTCCATAGATCTACTGTAGATCTATCCAAATTATTAATATCCCAGGTGATCAAGATAATGAATTATAAATCCAGAATCTAATAGACTTGATGCATGGCTAATGATGGTTTAAAAGTGAACTCTGATTTGATTTTCAAAACTCCCAGCTATACAGTACATTATAGAAACCTCCAGAAGTACCTTTTTTCGGCTGACTATTTTTAATTTTGTATCCCACTAGACAAAGCGATATAATAGCCCTACACATTTATACCGGTACCGGTTAGCAATTAATATTATTTTCAAATTGCTGCATTGCAATGTTGTTTTCATATGGTATGCAGAATGCATGTCTATAATGTAACCTACAATTCTGTACATGTTATTAGCTCTGTTGTACAAAAACAACACAATTAATCTTAAGTTGTAATAAAGCTTAAAGCCCATGCTCAGGTTTAGTAAACCTTTCATTGTTTCAGATTTCTTAGATTTTTTTGAAAAATAGCAAATTAAGATCAACTGTATCTGTGACTTTTACACCTAGACTGGATTTTTTTTCATAAAATGAAAATATTCTATGAAAGAGAGCCATGCAGTCAGCAAGTCTCCAACAACACAACAACTCCTGGGGACTGTGTGTCACATTTCTGCGACTTTGGTGCTTTCTGCAAAACAGAGCTCATTGCATTTTTTGAAATATATTATTATGAGCCCTAATTTGAACTTTTGAACGTCGTCGATTCTCTTGAGGCTTTGACATTCCTCTAACCTTTGTAACTTGATTGTTGAACGTAAAAAAAAAAAATCCAACTTGCTTTTGGAAATGATTTAGAGCACTGAAGCCATGCCGAAAATTCTGTTTTGCTCCCTGGGGCTCTCTAAATTTATTTGTGGAGTTGTACTATTTTTTCGAGAGCTCTTACTTTGAGCTTACTTTGTTATATTTGTTTAAAGTGTGAAAGATAAAAAATTGTTCTTTGCTCCTGTAGCCTACATAATGTACATGTACATACACATTCATGTATGTACTGTACGTACAGTTGTTGATAGCAGTTCACGAGACACTGTGACTGGTTGCACCACGCGTGCTTCAGCTCCAAAGCACTATATTTGATATTCTACACTGACCAAATCCTTAACTTTAGCCCAAAAGTTTCTAAAACCTAATTCAGTAGACCGATTTTGAATAAATTTTAGGCATACTTTTTAAACAAATGCTGTTCTTGACAACCTGAACGCTTGCCCAAGGCTTACCCGACATAACAACAAGTAATGTATTCAGACTGGATTCCAAGTATTGTAGTTCATTACCTCGACACTAGGTCCCCAGGAAAGAAACATCCATAGCTTTAAAGTAAACGGGTCTATTGCGACCCTAATGATGTAATGTAATCAGGGAGATGTCACTGACATCTCCTTGATGTAATGAAGCCAAGTGAAATTTTTGCTAGAGCATACTGTATGTTGGATCCCACAGTACACCATACTGTACACATATTTGTACATTTTATGACCAAATCAAAATATGGACTTACTTTTACATGTACAGTGTACATGTCAATTGTCAAGTTTGCAGTACCGGTATGTGTGCTGTATTTTCCATATTTGCCATATGGACAGATTTATTTATCAATTTTCAGTTTGCAGGCCTGCTATTTACGTGAGGTACAGGTACATGTACATGTAGATGATACGATAGCCTATATGTTTACGTGCAAGATGACTTGATATTGATACCACTGCAATACATGAAAATTCTAGGCCTCTCAAGCTTCCATTTCTATTAGGGCAACTCCACAATGGCAGTAACAGCTAGAATCACCTTTGCTTGGTCTGCATTGCGATATACAATGTACATGTACCGATACATGTTATATTCATTGTGTCAGTGTTAGAAAGTGACATTAGTATAGTAGGCCTACTGTGTTTTTTTCTTCACATGAAAGGCTTTTAGAGTTGAAAAGAAAATTGGTAACTGAATTAATCAATTGAGCACATTTGTTTTGTTTCACCACAAAAATGATTTAAAAAAACACACACATGTACAGTGTATACAAACAATGACAGACAGATAATCTAAGTTTTAAACACTTCAGTTAAAATTAATTGAAGGAATGTGTTGTGCCTATTGGTGGTAGAGACATTTGTTGCATGAAAATTAAGATTTATTGACTGAGTGAACTTTAAATGTGGCTTTATACCCAGTGGTAAGGGTAATTACTCCACGTACATGTAGATATACATGTACATGTACATGAGTACTTTTATTTTTATCAAAAATAAACTTGGGTTGTGGTAAGTATAGAAAAATAAATTCTTATAGAATCCATTGAATCCATTTCACTGGTTTGAACAACCAATCTACTGCAGGATAAACAATCCAGAATAAATCATAACATAGGGTAGTTTCATTTGACTTACTGGACATATCTGGGCTATTCTTGGGCTTATATATATATATATATATATATATATATATATACATGTATGTACAATAATATATTAAAATGAAATGGGTTTAGAAATTGTGGGATGTCATTGCACAATGTGTGTAGGAGTTCAAACCTCAAAGGAAAGAGCATCTATAAATGTGTAGGTGTACAGCTGTAAACAGGATGTTTGTATCTAGATCAATTCCCCCCCCCCTCTTTTCTTCTCCCACATTCCAGCGTGGTGTAAGTTATCAGCCAACTAAACTACAGTGTACCCATGAATGTAATGACACACCCAAACAAGAGACTCACCTCTCAAGTGTGTTTTTTTTTTTTATAAACTCCGCTGAAACTCTGTGGGTTTTTGCATTATGAATTTTCGCTCTTAAAACACCAGTGATTTGTACAGATTTTGGGTTGTTATGACAACATGTACAGTACATATTATGTATATGACTATCCTTACTTCTGCACTATAAGGCCATTAAAAAAATAAACATGTTTAGCATCCCCGCCCGCTTCCTTTGTGGGGGCTGCCTCCTAATTTTTTTGATTTTTTTTTTTTTAAAGAAAAAAAAACATGAAAAACACTGCCTAAAATGGATCTATTTCTAATTTTTTTCTTTTTATAATGTCGGCGGCCAACTTGAAAAATAGCCTGACTGTCAGGGGAAATGTACCGAGCAGCCATTTTGAGCGACCATTTTGAAAAAAAGAAAAAAAAGGGCCTCCTCCTTCCTATTTAAAAAAAAAGCAGGACGCTAAACATGTTTTTTTTTTTAATTTAGCCTAATGGAGGAGCAGTGACAAGTTGCACATGTGCATTCACAAAAACCCAGCATCAGAACACATGTACATGTACACTGTATATCAAACTTTCGAGGTAATGTACATTTTTCATGGCCTAACCGCTATTATACTTCTCATTTTACAGGAAACTATGTATGTACAGAAAACCAACGAATGTTCTCCGAGATGAGATGCCTGGTGTATCTATTCTGAAGCCTCTGTGTGGTGTTGATTCCAACCTCCAACCCAATCTGGAATCCTATTTCCAACTCAGCTATCCACGGGTAAGGCTTCTCATTTTTTAATGTTACAGTTGTTACATTTTATATTCTGGTATATTCTCATCTTTCATTACTCAGTTAATGACTCACAGATTACATCAATAACAAACTTTATGGGAAAGCCTGCCAGAACGACCTAGAATAGCATATACAACATTTTCCTGCTATACGTTGTACCGCAGGAAAATACAATTATTTACATGTACATGACACTAAAAACTTTACCCTAATTACCATTATATCCCACATACTAAGATTGGTCTTAAGAGGTCACATGATCAACGATAGATAAGTACTATCTTGCTGCGATAGGACTTTTGTACCGTAATTTTTTTGCTGCTGTCCCACTTGCCCATTGAATAAGCATAGCAAAGTAGGTTACGCGAAATGTCAATGTCAAATGAGCGCGCATCGACTGTACATGTACGTGTATTACATGTATGCATGTTGTGCTTTGTAAAATCTACATGTAGCTGAAGCTAAACTGTCTGCAGAATCAGTTGTTTTACTTTACTGGGTATGTAAAATGTACTTTAAATAGACCTTATTGCCGATGTGGGATATAAAATAAATATTAACCTCCTTTACTCGGGCAATGGATACAAACTATCATCGCCTCCGGTAATTGTAATGTTCATACTGTACATTAAAAGGTAATGGATAAGGCTACTAAAGAGTTTTTGATAGTAGTCCTTGGCCAGTCCTTTGTAGATTAATGGTTTACTATGGGTGCGTTTAATCGACACTTTTTCACCCTAGAATCACGGTTTCTAAAGACGTTTAGTTTAAAACGCAATGCGTTCAAGCGATTTTTTCGTCGGGCGTAAAAATAAACGTGTTTGAAAACACAAACATGAAACGCTGAAAAAGATGCGTTTTGTATCATGATTCTGCAGAATGACGGTCGCTAAAATTCGATTGAACGGACGGAGTTCTCAATCATGAGTGTATGACGGAGCCTGTTCCAGTTTGGGCAAAAACCGCGCGCCTGCTTCTATCTTTTTCTCTTTCTGTCTTTCCTTATGTTATTTTTTGTTTCTTCCTTGTATCACATTCTCTTTTTGTCTTTCATTATGTTATTCTTTGTTTCTTCCTTTTATTCTTATGTTATTCTTTGTTTTTTCCTTCTATCACCTACTCTTATGTTATTCTTTGTTTTTATAATTCTATCACTTTCTCTTTTGTAATTCTTTGTTTCTTCCTTCTATTATTATGTTAATCTTTGTTTTTTTCCTTCTATCAGCTTTTTGTAATGTAATTCTTTGTTTTAAGCATTGTATCACTTTCTCTTTCTGTCTTTCCTTATATTATTGTTTGTTTCTTCCTGCTATCGCCTTATCTTATGTTATTCTTTGTTTTAATCATTCTATCACGATCTCTTTCTGTCTTTCCTTATGTTATTCTTTGTTTCTTCCTTGTATCACATTCTCTTTTTGTCTTTCATTATGTTATTCTTTGTTTTTTCCTTCTATCACCTTCTCTTATGTTATTCTTTGTTTTTATAATTATATCACTTCCTCTTTTGTTATTCTTTGTTTCTTTCTTCTATTCTTATGTTAATCTTTGTTTTTTTCCTTCTATCAGCTTTTTTTAAATGATATTCTTTGTTTTAAGCATTTTATCACTTTCTCTTTCTGTCTTTCCTTATATTATTTTTTGTTTCTTCCTGCTATCGCCTTATCTTATGTTATTCTTTGTTTTAATCATTCTATCACGATCTCTTTCTGTCTTTCCTTATGTTATTCTTTGTTTTCTTCCTTCTGTCACCTTCTCTTATGTTATTCTTTGTTTTAATCATTCTATCACGATCTCTTTCTGTCTTTCCTTATGTTATTTTTTGTTTCTTCCTTCCATCACCTTCTCATTCTTTGTTTTATTATTGCGATCTATGCTCAAAACAGCAGTCGACAGTCGGCCGTAAACAATTCCAAAAAGCGCGCGCCGAAGTTGACCTATACTTCCTGGGTCAAACTGCGAGTGTGAGTCGCAGTGGCTGGGCTCGAAATGAGCTAGAATCAGCGTTGATGAAAAATCGCTTGAACGCTAACCGCAGTGACCTTGTTTTTTGTAACGACGTTTTGATTTGTGATTCATGTTTGTGATTCTAGCTTCGAAAATTTGATTGAACGCACCCTATAAATCATATACGCTATTTATACAGGGAAAGTGAAAGCTGAACAAAAACAATTGTCTACTGCACTTAACTATCTATAATCATATTAAATTAACCACACATGAGAAGCAATGAAAGTGGATCTTGTACTTAAAGACAAGTGGCCTATTTAAAGGCATCATTTATCAATTAAATCTGAGATGCTTGTGAGTACTTGTTATCAGTGTCTGTGATATGGTGTAATATTGAAGCCCTACAAATATCGCGCTTCAAAATGATCATGAAGTGCCTCAAAAAAGTAAAAATCTTTGAGTGACCGGTTTTACCATACTCATTTTCATCACTAGACTAGTGTTATTAAAACCGTTAGGATAACAAATTTTGAAATTTTGATTTCCAATCATAAATATCTTGATAATCAAACAGGCAATCGGCTTGTAAAAGTCTTTGGATTCCTGACTGACCTAACAGGTTTATAAATTGCAGCATGAGCTAACTCCAAGATTTTGTTTCAGAATCTGAGGCAATGTTACCTAGTCACTTTAAAGACAAGTGGCCATCCAGATTGGTGCTACTACAGTTTTACTTTCAATTTTTAATTTGGTTGATTCCGTGACAGAAGTGATATTAGATTTGCGCTTGCAGCACTCGCTCTGGGCTTTAATCCATCAAAGATATAGGGTTAAAAGCCTTGTTCAAATGTTCTACGGTAAACTACTGTATATTCATCCAAGTTTTTTATCTAGATGTAAAGTGTATTACGCCTCACCTTTTTGTACCTTATAACACAGAGCGAAGTGTAGGACCTTTGTTGCGCACATTTGCCATTTATTGATCCATTAATTTTTGTAATATTTTTTTAGGCGGCTTCATATCATAACTAGCTTTTAAAGGGATTGGGTATCTTTGCCTCAGATTCTAAACAAAATCCTGGATGTAGCTCATGCTGCAATCATAATTATAAACCTTTGAGTCAGTCAGGCATCCCAAGACTCTACAAACCGATCGCCTGTCTGATTATCAAGATATTCAGGTGGGCTGTATAACGTACAGACCACCTTATAATTTCGTTAGAATTGCCTTTATTATATATTTTTCTTATTTCTAACCACTTTTTTGTGAACAAGATAACTTGGAAATGGCTCAATCAAATGCCTAGAAATTTGGCACACATATGTATAGACATATGTACAAACACAATAACGTTTTCAACATTGACCTTCACTGATGACGTCATCTAGGCGCCATTTTGTAAAATTTTACGAAAATCAACTCATGATCATATCTTCATAACCAAAAGGTATTTCTCGTTCATATTTATCATGATCAAGGTCAATATCCGTCCGGTCAATGAAAGGTCAAATAACGCGCGCGTGCGCGTACGTCCGCGCGTCAATGCGCGCGCAAAATTTTGAAATGCTCAAAATCGTCTGAAAATCATTTTGCATACGTTTTAGCCCATTCTAAGCATTTTATAAAAAATCGCGCGTACGAGCATGCGCGCGCGTTTTCGCGCGTAAAACTTTTGCACAACATTGAATTGCCTTTTTTTTTTCTTTCATAATATACCACATATATTTACAAACATATTGATACCATGTTTGTCTCTTTATGACTATTAATAACGGAATGATCGACCGTTTAACATAAATCTCCATGCGCGCGAGCTCTTGTAATACATAGCATATATGGGCAAAAACACGCCTATACAAAATCCATTGTAGCTCTTTAGGATGCAAGGTGACCCCAATTTGTTTTCATATTTTAAAAGAGTATGATTCGGAAATATTGTTTCATGTCTCATTTGACCCTCAATTAACTCATGACGTCATCATAATGGCCTCCGAACTCAAAATTCCAATTTGCATATTATGACGTCAGCATATTTATGGAAAATTGATTGTATCTCTGTAAATATTGATCAATTTTCTTCCAAATTTTAATATGTTCTAGCTGAGACAAATTTCTACAAATGCAGTCAGTACTATTCTTCATTTTGACAAAGGTATCATGGCGTATTTTTGCGATTAAAGGAGGCATGTCAATTTTTCACATTTTGCGTGTATTCTCTATGGGACATGACTTTTTCTCAAAACTCGATTCTACATTCCCGTCTTTCGCGGGCAACATCTACGTCATTTTAGCTTCATTTACGCTGAACTTCGAGTATGATGTAGCTGAGACAAAAAGCTTTCTCAAATGTGCCCTTCATTTTGTCTAAAATGTTAGCTGGACCAGCCCACCTATACTTGTACCAAACAAGTATTTTACAAATCTAGTTAAATATTTTTCTTATTTCTAACCACTTTTTTGTGAACAAAATAACACAAAAATGGCTCAATCAAATGCCTTGAAATTTGGCACACATATGTATAGGCATATGTACGAAGCACAATAACGTTTTCAACATTGACCTTCACTGATGACGTCATCTAGGCGCCATTTTGTAAAATTTTACGAAAATCAACTCATGATCATATCTTCATAACCAAAAGCTATTTCTCATTCATATTTATCATGATCAAGGTCAATATCCGTTTGGTCAATTTCAGGTCAAATAACGCGCGCGTGCGCGTACGTCCGCGCGTCAATGCGCGCGCAAAATTTAAAAATGCTCAAAATCGTCTCAAAATCATTTTGCATACGTTTTAGGCCATTCTAAGCATTTTATAAAAAATCGCGCACATGCGCATGCGCGCGCGTTTTCGCGCGTAAAACTATTACACAACATAGAATCGCCATTTTTTTTTCTTTCATAATATTTCACATATTTTTACAAACAAATTGATACCATGTTTGTCTCTTTATGACTATTAATAACGGAATGATCGACCGTTTAACATAAATTTCCGTGCGCGCGAGCTCTTGTAATACATAGCATATATGGGCAAAAACATGCCCATACAAAATCCATTGTAGCTCTTTAGGATGCAAGGTGACCCCAATTTGTTTTCATATTTTAAAAGAGTATGATTCGGAGATATTGTTTCATGTCTCATTTGACCCTCAATTAACTCATGACGTCATCATAATGGCCTCCGAACTCAAAATTCCAATTTGCATATTATGACGTCAGCATATTTATGGAAAATTGATTGTATCTCTGTAAATGTTGATTGATTTTCTTCCAAATTTTAGTATGTTCTAGCTGAGACAATTTTCAACAAATAATAAAGTCACGATTTTTCATTTTGACAAAGGCATCATGGCGTATATTTGCGATTAAAGGTGGCATGTCAATTTTTCACATTTTGCCTGTATTCTCTACGGGACATTACTCTTTCTCAAAACTGGGTTCTACATTTCCGTCTTTCGCGAGCAATATCTCCGTCGTTTTAGATTCTTTTACGCTGAACTTCGAGTATGTTGTAGCTGAGACAATAAGTTATCTTAAATGTGCCTTTGATTTTGTCTCAATTTTAGTTGGACCAGCCCACCTATACTTGTTCGAAACAAGTATTACAAATCTAGTTAAATATTTTTCTTATTTCTAACCACTTTTTTGTGAACAAAATAACACGAAAATGGCTCAATCAAATGCCTTGAAATTTGGCACACATATGTATAGGCATATGTACGAAGCACAATAAGGTTTTCAACATTGACCTTCACTGATGACGTCATCTAGGCGCCATTTTGTAAAATTTTACGAAAATCAACTAATGACCATATCTTCATAACCAAAGGTTATTTCATATTCATATTTATCATGATTAAGGTCAATATCCGTCCGGTCAATTGCAGGTCAAAAAACGCGCGCGTGCGCGTACCTCCGCGCGTCAATACGCGCGCAAAATATTAAAATGCTCAAAATCGTCTCAAAATCATTTTGCATACGTTTTAGGCCATTCTAAGCATTTTATAAAAAATCGCGCACACGCGCATGCGCGCGCGTTTTCGCGCGTAAAACTATTACACAACATAGAATCGCAATTTTTTTCTTTCATAATATTCCACATATTTTTACAAACAATTTAATACCATGTTTGTCTCTTTATGACTATTAATAACGGAATGATTGACCTTTTAACATAAATTTCTGTGCGTGCGAGCTCTTGTATTACATAGAATATATGGACAAAAACATGCCTACACAAAATCCATTGTAGCTCTTTAGGATGCAAAGTCACCCTAATTCTTTTTTCAAATTGTGATAGAATATAAATTGGAGATATGATTTCATGTCTTATTTTACCCTCAATTAACTCATGACGTCATCATAATGGCCTCCGAACTCAAAATTTCAATTTGCATATTATGTTGTCATCGTATTTTTGGAAAATTGATAGTATCTCTCTTAATATTGATCAATTTTCTTCCAAAATTGTATATGTTTTAGCTGAGACAATGTTCTACAAATGCACTGTTCACAATTTTTAATTTTGACAAAAGCATCATGGCGTAATTTTGCGATTAAAGGAGGAATGTCAATTTTTCACATTTTGCGTGTATTCTCTATGGGACATGAGTTTTTCTCAGAACTGGATTCTACATTTCCGTCTTTTGCGAGCAATATCTCCGTCGTTTTAGCTTCGTTTACGCTGAAATTTGAGTATGTTGTAGCTGAGACAATTAGCTATCTCAAATGTGCCATTCATTTTGGCTAAAGTTTTAGTTGGACCAGCCCACCTATACTTGTTCCAAACAAGTATTACAAATCTAGTTATGATTGGAATTAGAAATGTCAAAGACTGTTTGCTAAATGGTTTTGAACAGTCCATTGGGGAAAATGAGTGTGGTAAAAACTGATAACACATACATGTAGGGCCATGCATCTCAAATTTGTAAAACTGGAAACATTGTTAAAGGGAAAGTCCACCCCCAAAATAAGTTTGTTTCGATAGAGGCAGAATAATAAGAAAATCAGGTGAGTGAAAGTTTGAGCAAATTCTGAATGAAAATAAGAAAGTTATGAATTATTGAAGTTGTGATCAATCAAATACAAATTGGCAACTCTGTGACTTATTATACGAGCTCTCCTTCATTTGCTTTGTGCATAATATTCCATAAAATCATGTTTTCTTCGTTATTGATGACGGAATATATATTTGTTCCTTGCAGGGGGAGTATAGAAACATATTTGCAATTATTATATTTAGGGTGCATTTAGTTGAAATTTAGTTGAAATTTTTCTTGAGGGAAAATGAAAATTTTAGATTTTTTTAGTACTGAGCAAATGGAAGTTGAGCTCGCATGATACGTCATAGAGTTGCCAATTTGTGTTTGATTGATCACAACTTCAAAAATCCTAACTTCCTTATTTTTAATCGGAATTTGCTCAAACTTTCACTGACTTGTTTCTCTCATTTTTCTACTCCTATTAAAACTAACTTAATTTCAGGGTGGACTTCCCCTTTAAGCAATGCCTTTAAGGTTGCAGTTGGTGATAGGTTAGGTTTAATGTTAAGGTTAGGGTTTTGGTGTAGTGTTAATGTATGTCCAGGGTTGAAGCTAAACATGCACATGTACATACATGTAGGAAATGACCACGGATCAGACGGTTGCCGGAGCATGCTGATATCATACAAGTTACCTTTACAATCTGATTCCCATCATTACCAAAAATGATTTACTTAATGCTCTCTCCAAATCCCTCTAGTTTAAGTGGGATTGAATGTGGCTAGCATGGGGTAATCGAGAGTCACAGCCGATGGATGGGCAGCCATTGACTCGTAAAGTCTTTTTTATGATGGATGTGGGTTGTTTACGTGGGTTGTTTACGCTGAATATAAATCCTGGGCAGCTAATGGGCAGCTCTTGATGATGATCTGTTGTCATTAGCTTCATTCACACTGCAACAAAAAGGTATTTCTCAGTTTTTGTCACAATCCGGTGTTTCGGCCGTAGTTGCAAATGCGACAGAAAAAATAAAAATTGAAAGACCCACAACTGGAGTGTGGTTTTTTTAACCATTGTTTTTTCAGTGTAAAAGCAAATTTGATGAGATACAGGTTATTCATCCCGTGACTCTCCTTGCGCATGTGCACTACTCGCCAAAAAAAAACATGGTATGACTATGAGCAGTTTTTTCAATTTTCATGGGTTTTTCAAAATGGTCTCCTGAAAGTGTAAATGGACCTAGATGTCTCTGTTTTATTAAGGCATTGATCTAGCGTTAATCTTTAACTATCCCTGTCCCATCATTACAAAAGCCTTTAATGTAGGCCTTGGGTAGTAAATCACAATTTAGCTTTTAACTCCATGTCTTATTGAGGTGAAAAGAAGGCCATTGAATTCAGGAAACGCCTATTCAACATGAAAGCCATACATGACATTTTGTACACAAATTTGTGCAATTATGCTAGTGAAGAGCAAATTTGGCATCATTGTTTAGTAAAATAACCCTGCAATTCTGCTAGATATACGGAGGAAACATGCATTTAGAACATTAAAAACAAACTCATGATGATATCATGATAATTATACAGAATTTTGTTACTCCCTTCTACATGAAAGATGTTTACAAAACATATTAGGAATACAATGAAAATTCAAACTTACAAAATCGGCATTCAAGATTCAACGATAGTATTTTTACCTGAAGCTTTACAGTAATCTCTTTAGGCAGTTTAAGTTTTAGATTGAAGCATATAACTACTTTTTAGATTTGTACTAATATGTTGAACATAATATACATGATGCTAAAAACTAAGCATATACATGTAACCTGTGATGAATTTGTCCATCATGCTGTTAGTACATTATAAGACATAAAAGTACAGTTTTATCTTCATGAGCTATCTTCTCTGTTATACTTTACATGTATAAATATTTACAGTTTATTGCTACAATGCAGATAAGCTTTATTTTCTTTGCTATTTTTATTTTATACTGAAGTAATATAAACATTTCATTAGACTTCGATCCAAATACACAAGATCTTCAGGGAAATAATATCATGTATTAAAACACTTGTAACAAGATATCAAGTCTAGTCAGAGTCTTGTTTCATATCTAACAATTGTTTGGAATTCCCTTCACTTTATATCAAACAGGATTTTCCTGTTTGAAACTGCATTTCCCTTTACTTGTGTCAATATTTTAATTAGTTTTCAGTAATTACATATGAAGATGCATGCAGGATCCAGGAATTTCTTTTTTCATTAAAAAAAAGGAAGAAAGTCAATATTAAATTATTAATAAGTTATTTTCTTGAAGCATTATCCACTAAGCCTTGTTCAGTCATGTTACACTAGGCCACCCCCTCAAACTATTCACTGCTGGAAAAATAATAATCACACCAAACATAGTGCGCAGCACAATAAATTAGGTGCACTGCAGTATGAATGCATGTTATTCTAATTGTTGAATCACAAGACACTTACATTACATAATGTAGTTCACATAAGAATAAGATCCTACACATGTACTTGTATGTTTGCATTTTGAAACGTATTCTTTTACATGTAAAAGGGTTTTATTTTGCAGCAATGGTTTTCTTTCAGTTAATACTTTGACTGTGCCATGCTTGAATGGTTGGTTGTACAGTGTTACACTGTACAGTATGATGTTTTGCCAAAGGTTCCTTAAAAATAATTAATCTGAAATGTTCATTATTCAAAAGGATCAAAATTGTAAAGGTTTCTAATTCCTGAAAATTCCGGAAATGACACAGGGTTACTAATTCCAGAAGTTAAAATAGGGTTCACAATTTTCTACG
This sequence comes from Strongylocentrotus purpuratus, assembly GCF_000002235.5. NCBI lineage: Eukaryota > Metazoa > Echinodermata > Echinoidea > Camarodonta > Strongylocentrotidae > Strongylocentrotus > Strongylocentrotus purpuratus. The sequence goes on from NW_022145521.1 coordinate 198,427, forward strand.
TTCACAAGTTTGGAAAGTAAAACGGAACCCTACACCAGAGCTGCCAACCATTCCGTTGTTCCGCTGGAATTACTCTGTTTCTTCCTTCAAATTACGGTAGTACGGTTTTTGTCTCGCCTGCGTAGCAAAAAGCGAGACATAGGCGCCGCTTTTCCGGTGACGGCGGCGGCGGCGACGGCGGCGGCGGCGTCAACATCAAAAACTTAACCTAAGGTTAAGTTTTTGAAATTTTGATATAATTTTAAAAGTATAAATTCTTAGTCAATGAAACTTTGACTATAAGGTAATCAAGTATCCCCAATCATGTGAGTAGAATTTCAGATCACAAAGTCAAGGTCAAAGGTCATTTCAGGTCAACAGACTTGGACTACATGTATGTTGTAGCATCATCATCGAAAACTTAACCTAAGGTTAAGTTTTTGAATTTTTGATATAATTTTGAAAGTATAAGTTCTTAGTCAATGAAACTTTGACTATAGGGTTATCAAGTCGCCCCAATTATGTGAGTAGAATTTCAGGTCACTAAGTTAAGGTCAAAGGTCATTTAAGGTCAACAAACTTAGACTTTGTTGTGGCATCAACATCAAGATTTTCAAAATGCTTCTTCTTCGTTATTTTTCAACCAATTTTGATTCTGATTGTTTCATATGACAGAGCTAAGAAAGGGATTTATAATTTCTACACAGAATCGTGAAATTCATTATCTATGCTAATTTATGCAAATTTATTCGAAATCACAAAAAAGTCTTCTTCTCCTTCATTTCTCGACCGATTTTGATTTGGTTTGCTTTATATCGTACAGCTAACTTTGGTACACTAAACTTCTACACAGAATTTTGAAATTGTTATCCATTAATTAATTATGGTAATTTATGCAAATTTATTCCAAAAATAACTAAAATTGCTTCTTTTCCCTCATTTCTTGACCGATTTTGATTTGGTTTGCCTTATCTGGTAGAGCTAAATTTGGCACACTAAACTTCTACACAGATTTGTGAGATTTTGCTCCATTGATTATTTATGGTACTTCATGCAAATGAAATGGAATTACTTCCCTTCCAGGGCATCAAATTTTTTAATTTTTTGACCAGTTCAAAAGTGTACTACATAAAATTTACGATATTTGTTGTTGCGAGATGCGGATGAGTGCTACGTCATTGACGTTCTGGTTTATCATATTGAATTGCGTTATGCAGGCGAGACCGCCGAGAGCGTTTCCCTTGTTAAATATTTGTATTTATTTATTAATTTTTTTTACATACCGCACGTCAAACAACTGCCCTAAAATGTTATTTTAATCACAAATTCAATAGAAACCTATTGTCAAAACATACTTGAAGACAAAAATATTCTCGAAAAGAATGAAACGCCGATAATACGAAAATATCAACAACGAAATATCTACTTGAATATAAATTATAGGTCCTAATATGAAAAAACAGCATGAGGAATAGACATTTCTGCATTGGAAGTGTGTCGCGCGTGGTTGTAAGTTTCGTTTTAATGAATTCCCCTTTTTTGCTTAAAATTACTTTTTTTTGCCATCATGGTTACTCTTTTTGGTTGTACAAGGTTGGCAGCTCTGATACACGTGTGTGTGTATCATTTTCAGAATTACAGACCTTCAAAAAAGAAACCTTTGGAAAAAACAAATGCCCTGTCTCAATAGGGCCTCAGACTACACATAAATTTTAAAGATATTTTCTTATTTTCTGTCTCAACAGTTTGAACTGCTCATCTGTATACAAGACGAAGAGGACGAGGCAATAAAAGTTGTTAGGCCGCTCATGGAAAAATACCCTCATGTAGACGCAAGATTATTTATAGGTAAGTGCCAAAATGATAATAATATTATCATCTGCTTGGCACAAAGGCAATAGAAGCAGAAATCCTAATAATTATGTGTCTAATTTGGAAATCTGTTTGCTTGTGCCGTTCTGCTAAAGATAATGATGTTAACCATTGTATTTAACTGTACAGTATGTGGCTTATGTATGCACATAAACTCTTATGTGAAAATTGTGTAAAGAGAAGGTTTAGTTCTTGGCAAGGTGACAAATATTTTGTGAGCTTTTTCATTCTTTTCATGTTAGTGTGGAAGATTATCACAGAAATATATATGTCCCCTGAAAAGGATGGCTCTTCAAATGCACTCATACTCAACATTTTATGACAGGTAACGTCTAAAGGTTGCGGAATGCAATTTTCATGTCTTATGTTTTTGTAGTTCCGTGTAGACATTTCTGTGTACAGTTCATGTGACTCTTCGCAAGACTGAGCCAATTTGTTATCATTTTGATGTTTCCAAACCTGACAGTATACTTATGTACTGATGCGCTACATGATCAACCTTTTCCCTTCATATTACAATTGCATGACCAGGTCCCTGTTTTACAAAACTTACCATTGATGATAACTTTGCCATCATATTTATATTCATATTTATTTCATTTCCAACAGAAAGGTAAACAAAGATATTGCATTTTATTTCATCAATGGTAACTGACATGGAAATGATAATAATAATAATAATATTTAGCTTTTATATAGCGCTTTCGGCTTTATAATACAATGTCTCTATAAAAAGCGCTTTACAAATATACTATTACCCCGGTCATTGGATTCAGTGCTTGCTTGCACACACTGTGTGCACAATCTTGATTTTGATTTTGATTGGCTGTTGAGCCCTGTTACCATGGTAGTTGCCATTGATGGCAAAGTTACCATCAATGGTAAGTTTTATGCCAGGGGCCCAGAAAAGGAGTAAATGGTTTTTTATGTCTGAGGGGAGGGATTCTTCATATTCTCAAGGATGTCCGAAGCAAAGAATTATCTTTTGTGTCTGAAAGATAACGAGATGTCCAGTATGGCCGCACTCATTTGTCCATCTTTTATTGTACCTGTTCGTTGAATGGGGCAGCTTCAGTCACAGTTGAATGAGATTAGACAAATTCTGTCTGGTGACCTCAATACACTGGATGATATTCGTGGAATATGATTGGTTCTTTATCCTACATGTAATGTCCACTTGTAAGGATGTCACATATGATGCAATAGTGTTATGCAACGCTAAATCAACCAGTCTACCATTTATTCGTCAGTTACGCAAAACACACACAAACAACTCAAATTTACAAGGGTATGAATAATTTAGTAGTTATTGTAAACTGACATCGAATGTGTGATTTCACTTTGCTGGTCTCATTCAAGCTGCAGTAGGGCTTTCATTCTATACAGTCCTCAGGTACACAATTTCTGTGTTCAGACTTCTGAAATATATGGTATAGCAATGAGAGAATCTCATAGCTTTATGATAAGTAATTAAATTTTGCCAAGTCTAAACGTCATAAACAAATGTATAGCGCAACAAAATGTTTATTTGAGCATTGTTTCACTAACAAAACCAATGCTAAAGAATCAGGATCCCGCTCGGTAGCTCTAGTCTGGACGTGGTATCATATGAAAATCTAATAGCTGGTTTATAACGGGCGTATAATCGAGAGTATGCACTGTTGCTTGGCCAGGTGTCATGCCAGTTGACCTCTTCAAGACTTGTTCCATGTGATGTTATACAATGGTTTTTCCTAGTCTGTATGCTCCTTTCACTTCACGGTGATTTTTTATACGTCATGCATACATGTACATACAGTGTAGTAGTGTACGAGTTTCATATAAATTCTGTGTAGTCTGAACAGTTATTACTGAAGTTATTTAAGTTATTTAAGTTATTACTAAATTTTTAAATCGACTGTTTTTAATGCATTTTTATATGATACAATGTGAGCAATGTACTTTAACTTATTACTGAATTTTTAAATCTACTGTATTTAATGCATTTTATATGATACATTGCGAGCCAATTATTGTTAGTCTTTGGACTTTTTATTTGGTATATTTGTAATAAAACCGAAATTCAATTGAATTGAATTAACAGTCTATATGCGGTTGGTAACAGACCTGTACAGTATGAGACAAGCAGTTGTACAGTACGTGTAGCTTTCGTCAAATGACGGGAGTATACATGTAGCATCTTCATGTAGGCCTAGTTGGCCTACCTACCAGCATTTATCATTCTCAAAATGGGATGGCCATGTGATGTGTTCAAACTTCAATTCAGCAATTTCTTGGGGTAACATAAAAAATAAAAAGTATACCAGTATTTGCCTAGAGTCATAAATACATGTATAATACATGTACATGTACATGTAGCTACATTTGTACATACAGATAGTACACTGGGCATGCACATGAACAGTGTATGATGCCAATGTTACAGCATGAAAGGATTGTTTTAAAAAGCCAGATTGTTCAAAATTACTGTTTTGTTTCATGGGAACCTTTTTATTTCCACTTGTGCAAGTGTGATTTTTTAGTTTTTTACAGTCGATGCATGCATTGCAGACGCAGTGACTATTGCTTTGTGGTATTCAATTACAAGTCAACAATTGATATTGAAATTAAGTATTTATTGTCCATTCAGAAATTTGTTTTTCGCTGGTATATGTTTACAGAGATCAATTTACAAAAAAGACATTAATAGACAGCTTAATACAGTAATGGTAAACTAAGTTCATAACAGCTTTAGTTGGGTGAGGTTCATGTACATGTACAGTACATGAAATGAAATATATTGATAAATAATAGTATTACGTGAAATAAAATTGAATATTGAGTGGAGGAGCCAGCAGAGGCCAAAACCATTATAAAAACACCAACTTTAATTACAGTGAAACGTGCTTTAGTAATCACCTGTATAGAAACTTTTTCAGTTTCCCATGCAAAAGATTTTTCATTGAAATGTAAACACATGTACTATAAAACGAACGTGTACACTGTATATAAAGACCACATGCGTTTAACGGGGCATTGTGGCATGCGGCTGTAATCCAGCTAACAATGGATGTTACAAACTGATTCAGCCAAAAACACAGGTTAAAAACTGATTCATGTCTTTCAGATGGTGACGTTAAAAGTCGGTCCCCAGACATAAATATTCATATCTGATTGATACACGTCTGTAAAAAAAATTAATTACACACACAAGACCACTTTTGAAACTTCGAGAAAATATAGTTTCTTCCCAGAGCTTTTTCATGGCCCAATTATTTGCAATAATTTGAGTGAGGACATTCAAAAATGCAAAATATTATAACATATCAAACGTTTAAATATAAGGATTGTTTAATTGAAATTGAATAATATGTGTACACTTTGACTTTATTAAAACCAAGTGAAATGTGATTTCTCTCTTCTCTTCTCTCTCTACCTTTCTTCTGTCCTATCCGTAGTTACAAATATAATATAATTTGTAATGTTTACCATATAATTACATGTACATGTATGTGGCTTAAATTTTGTTTTGTTTTCATAGAGAATCATTATGAACAAGCCACTTTAGCTTTTACAATTTACCACTTCTCTTAAATCTGTTATATACATGTACATGTATGTACAGTAATATATATTTTTGATGTTTTTTAAAGAGAGAGAGAGAGAGAGAGAGAGAGTAATAAATGAAAAATGTAGTAATTCAGCTATTAACTGCAGTGCATGCTTGGCACTGTCTGGTACCCATGTTTACATTGTATTTATGAAAAATATTATGAAAGACACTGTTTGATCTGCGTCTGAAAGGTGCCTACCAGTACCATAAATACTGTCACGGGCTGATCAATCGAGTTATTCTGATTGTCATGCGTTACTTCTCTCACAAAATACAATGTGTTCTGTTTTGAGCCTCCATAAAGCTATGAGATGCATCGCTTCATCTGTAGTACCTCTAAGGTGCCTACCCGTACCATGCACATATACCGTCACTGTCTGATAGATATCCCGCTCGACACAGGTTCCTTAATTTGTCTCATAAAATACGGTAAAAACATGCCTACGAGTACCATTCATCAATGCCTGATCGAGATGTCCCCGATCGTCACAGCTTGCTTTTCTAATGAAATACATTATAATATCGTCCGTTTGGAGCCAAAATGGTATAAACTCTATGTTTTAGCACAGAGTTAACACCCTTCTGGCTCTGAAAAGACATTATGAAGGAGGCACTGAGGTTAATGGTTTTATGGATGAACTGAATGTAACATGGACATGTTTTATGTCTTGTGAAAGGCAATAGATAGGGATAAAATGTAGAAATCTATTTTTGTTCAAAATAATGAAAATGCAAAGAACTTTTTTTGAATATTCATGAAGAATTATGAGAAATTATAAAGGAAGTCTACTTGTGTGTTTATTAATGTCTTATAAATGTACACTGTACCTGTACGTTGATTATTGTGCTTGTGTTATCAAAAATCAAAATCTGTTTTTGCATTTTAAGAATTGCAATTTGTGTCTTATCAATTCTCTACTCGTTAGACATGGTCCTTTACTGTAGGCCTATGAACATCCTGTCTCCCATGTCTTTCATGTGATAATGAGATAGAAATCTATTTTACTCTTAAAGAATTAAGAATATTATGTTCAGTTTTTGAAAAAATGTAGATTGATTCATTCGTCAAAAATGATACTTGCAACCTGTTTGGTAGAGTATGATTTTTCATATCTGTCTTGTAGTGACATAATGATATGAAAGTCTATGTTTGCCTCTAAAGAATTTAAATGTAGTGTTCAATTTTTTTTTTAATAGCCTACACGTGTGTACAGCATTTTAATTGTGTTGTACTCGTCTCATAGTGGTACTGGTAGTGACTAGTGACATCATAATCTATTTTTAGTTCCAAAGAAAGGATTTGTATTATTCATTGCTCAACAATGATTGATCGTGCAGCACATGGTGTCTAGCATCATTGTCACAAGACTTACCAAAATGGATCACATGATGATGATTTCAGCCGACTTTAATAATAAAATCTTTGTTTATTTTAATCTTGAGTGTTTTTTTCCCCTCTAGTACAATAGGCGTGTCTGCACTATCTCGAGATTGCCAAATATCCAGCTATTTGAATTATCCCGATCGCAAACTATCCAGCTAATTTGCGTCTTCATTAGACCGAAGTAGCAAATTAGCTGGATAGTTGGTCGGGATAATATCCCAAGATATCTCGGTCTAGTTTGCGGTTTTCTGTGTTTACTAGCTGTACTAGCGCGGCGCTGAGCGGTATAGATCACATGTGCGCGGAAAACCGGAAATCGTTGTGCATGATGGGATCGGGATATTTGACTCCGTACTTCGGTCTAATGAAGACGGTCACAAACTATCCCGCTAGTTGGGAAATAGTGGGATATTTTGCAAACTAGACCGAGATATCTTGGGATATTATCCCGACCAACTATCCAGCTAATTTGCTACTTCGGTCTAATGAAGAAGCAATTAGCTGGATAGTTTGCGATCGGGATAGTTCAAATAGCTGGATATTTGGTAATCTCGAGATAGTGAAGACGGGCCTATAGAGCGATTACACACAACGCACTGCCAGCACCATTCGTGCATCAGGCACTTTGGGCGTGGATGGTTAAGACTGTTTTGTGTCTTTCTGGCACCAATCAAACATAGGGGATGTTTCATTAAAGGTAAAGACCAGTATTGGTAACGCCCCAATTTCAAAAAATGAAATGGAAGCTCTCATTACCAATCATGTGAAAGAATATGTTTTGACTAATACATGATGATAAAAAATTTGCCGGGAAACCGCCTACTAATTCATATATTTGGTAAATTTATTTCTCTCATGGTCGTGTGAGAGAGATTGGGTAGTCCCATATACATCTTTCTGTGTATAGTGCTTGTAACTTTACGAAGAATGGGCCAAATTTCTTATCATTTTGATGATTCCAGAACCTTGCAGATGCTAGATGCTAGATGATCAACCTTTTCTGATCGATTCCACAACGTTTCTTTCACAATGCAATCGCATGACCATTACTGGTCTTTACCTTTAAGCTGTTCGTAAAGTTATGCATGACTTTACGAACGACTTGTATATGAAGTGCCAAAAGGATGCCCAAAGTTTTTTCTGATATTTTCAATAAACTCAATTAAATTATGGCTAAAAAATATACTTTGCATTAAAAATGTTTGTTATAATAAGAATGTTAATCTACATCAGCACAGTTCAACTTTAGTTGATGCAGTTAATAATGATTGAGCATCTCATTTGGCTTTTCATATACAAGTCATTCGTAAAGTCATGCGTAACTTTACGAACAGCTTAATAATAAAACACCCCCAGTTTATATTATTTTAGGCCTGCTTGTATTTAAAGATAGAAAATATGTGAAATTCCCCAGAATACTCTTCTTTAAAACAGTATTGAACAATGTTTCTGTGCGATGGCATCCAGACGCAGGGACAAGACGCGCATGCGCACAACTCACCAAATAACCAGAGCAATAAACACTGATGTGTTTTATGGGTTTGTCCAGGATTGTAAATGGTAGTTAAAGGTAAAGACCAGTATTGGAAACGCCCCAATTTCAAAAAATGAAATGGAAGCTCTCATTACCAATCATGTGAAAGAATATGTTTTGACTAATACATGATGATAAAAAATTTGCCGGGAAACTGCCTACTAAGTCATATATTTGGTAAATTTGTTTCTCTCATGGTCTGTGAGAGATATAGGGTAGTCCCATATACATCTTTCTGTGTATAGTGCTTGTAACTTTACGAAGAATGGGCCAAATTTCTTATCATTTTGATGATTCCAGAACCTTGCAGATGCTAGATGCTAGATGATCAACCTTTTCTGATCGATTCCACAACGTTTCTTTCACAATGCAATCGCATGACCATAACTGGTCTTTACCTTTAAAAAAAACTGTTGGTTCTTCAAATTGTTTTATCTGCAATGTAAATTTGCCTAGTGTTCTAGCTAAAAGCAAACAATGCATGTATGATGATTCACACAAGTATGATATCACTGATTATTTTTTCCCTTTTTTCTCACCCCTCTTACACACACCTTACTCACACATCTGCAGGTGGGTCAAAGGTCGGCATTAACCCAAAGGTCAACAATATGCTTCCAGGATACAAGGCATCAAAGTATGACATCATCATGATCAGTGATAGCGGTATATCAGGTAAGGATGTATACATTTTTTATTTGATGAACACATTCATACCAGCCACACGTAGCTACATGTGCTGCATGTATCTGCAAAGTAGCCACATATGTTGCAGCTCATTTGGGCGATTCCTATGCACTGAATCTTGAAAAGACTTGAAAATATCAAATTTATTTCATCTAGTCTGCAGAGACACAGACTCAGACTCTATTTACCCCTTTCATAGTGGCCTGATTTTCATTGGATGCATCCGATGAAAATCAGGCCACTATGAAAGGTTCAGAGGAGAAAAAGGCGATAGAATAGCAGATGAAAAGAAGATAGAATAGCCGAAGAAAGAAGAGAAAAAAGGCGATAGAATAGCAGATGAAAAGAAGAGAAAAAGGCGATAGAATAGCAGATGAAAAGAAGAGAAAAAGGTGATAGAATAGCAGATGAAAAGAAGAGAAATAGGCGATGAAATTCTCCTGCTCAAGCAGCTCACAAGCGATTGTGCAATAATGCTTCACTTCCTGCCGGAGCTCGGCACAGCGAGTGAATTTCATCGGCAGTATGAAAGAGAGAGCAGGGAGACGGGTGGTTCAAACTTTGTTTACATTCAAGGCAAATTCTATCGGTATTTTCACCAGTGCGACTCCAATAGAAGCACTATGAAAGGGGTATCTGGCTTTATAAGATGATGACGTGGATCCTAATCAAATGACCGGTTGAAAGTGTACACTTACATGTAAATATGCATTTATTTTGCCTAATACGTAATTTGGATAATGACCGGTCATTATCAAAATCATGTTATAAAACATATTCTTATAAAACAAATAATACACATCATTGTGTTCGGGCATTAGTAAAATTACCCACACAAGGTACCTTTGGAACAGTCTAACAAGCCTGAGGCGATAGCCGAGGGTGTTCGGACTGTTTTGAAGGTACCTCGTGTGGGTAATTCTTACTAATGCCTCACTGCTATGTATTATTTGTATATTGTCCTTGCCCAGAGCAGCTAAATAACAGAGATAATGTCATGTGTGACACATTGCACAGAATCAACTTTTTGCGAATACACTGTGAATATTTTACAATCAACTTCAAATATAAACGTTGCCACTGACTAATAGTGAATATTGCTATATTTGGCAACCTCTTGGGTATACAATGTACCAAGGCCAAATACAGCAATACTGTAGATACCTTGTATACGGTGCTTTCTTAGGAATGGGGTCAAAATAACCAATCAATCAATCAATTAATCAATTTATTAGCTGAAGAGCAGCAACACTTCGCGGCTTGTGCATTGGAGCAGAACGCTTGATTCATAATTATACTGATCAGGCCGTTCTTTATGACATAAATTGGTATAAGCGCTTCACATTTCATTTGCAGCTAGTTTTAGCGCATCGTATGTGGACAAGCCTTCGGTAACTGTCATATATATATGACAGAGAGATGAGAACACACTGTTATTGTGATGTCATGTATCATGTGATTGTGATGTCATCGTATGTGGACAAGCCTCTGTAACTGTCATGTTTAAGTTTCAAGTTCATTTATTTCACTTTATCAAAGGTAACATAATTGAACATAATGAACTTAGTAATTATTATAACTAAACATACAATATAGAAAACATAATGTACATGATAATAGTTATAACAGAGGATACAATCATATAAATCAATCAATAAAGTGGGGATCTACTAAAAAGCAAAGCTTGTATTATATAGGTCCCGGTTCATAGGTTTGTATTTAAATTAGGGTATCTGAATTATCATATTTACATATGATTACACGAGGGTTATCTTTCATGTGTCAGAGATATGACAACATATTTCTATTGTGATGTCATGTATCATGTGATCAACCAACACCACTTCAGAGGACTTGCATTAATACAAATCTACTGCAGCAAGTGCCAACTGTACTGCAATGTACAGGATGCATTAGGCAATACCAGGATATTGCTGTAGCATTGTGGTATATTGCCTTTCTGGGATGGGAAATGGCTATGGGAAATTGTTTACAGATCCTAGCATCGTTGCTGTATTACCGTAAATCTCCGTGTATAAGGCGCACTTTTTTGCCGCCGAAAAATTTTTAAAGTCGGGGGTGCGCCTTTCTAATAGATGTAGTTTATAATAATAATTCCTCAATTTTTGTCTATTCATATCATGCATGACTATTGATGTTTGGCATAGAACATAGTGCTTCTGCTAGGTGATGTGATGAGGCTGGTGTGGGACACTTGGTATCATGAAGCCTTAGAGTATGGACCTGTTTTTAATTTACATTAATGATCTTACACATTCTTCTACAACGACATTGTTACTATTATTTGTGACAAGTTCACAACTTCAACTGCACCTCGATATAAAATGAAGGTCCTTCCCCGCATGGGTTTTCGGCAACAAAACAACAACAACAACAAAACAAAAAACGATTTTATTTTTTTTAATTTATTTATTTATTTATTTTTTTTTTTTTTTGCCCCCAAAATAGGGGTGCGCCTTATACACGTAGATTTACGGTAATGTATGAACAGGGCTATTATGACGTCATTAATCTTGTGATAAACCAATGGATCAAGAGAACGGAGTCCACCTGAATGGACCTTGGCCTTCTGTAATTATCCATTGAAGCAAGAAAGGTTTAATCATGTGAGATGATTGCGTTTAATGACGATTGCATTATACACCTGTACATTGCTGCAAATTAATGAAGTGTATACTACCAAAACATATTAGGTAATTAAAAGCCATTCTGTATAACTCGCGTTACATTTGGAGGAAATTTCTGCTTGAAATCTTCTTATAAATAATCATTGAATTTACCAGCGAGATAGGCTCAACATGAATTAATTTTACAATTTTATTGATACCTTTAAGTTTTTAGTTTTGTTGGAACATTTGAAGGCATTATGCATACAATGGGCTCAAATAGAATCTTCCAACCCCAGTGAGAAAAAAGGAATACATTTACATGTATATGCTGCAAACTCTCTTTAATGCCTGTGCATTATTAAAAATCAATGCAATTTCAATTGAATGTGATAAAGGTACTTCATGTATCTCCCATTTGCAGCCAACATCAAATTCTGTAGAACTTTGCAGAAATCAAGAATATGTCACGTACATGTATGTCCTATCTGTGGAATTTAAACGTTAGCAGTGCTCTAGTATTCAAATTGTGCATGGAAAAACGTTTACTTTGTAGACTTCAATGTCAGACATTGTTTCGAGTGACTGATTGACTTTTTCTTTGGTAATAACACACATAAAATGAGCATTTGGATCAATAAACCACTTCTTGTAATGGCTAGAATAAAACTGATTGAATCTTTGCGCAGCACAAAACGTACACCATTCGGTAAACGGTTCTGAAAATCAGACTATTTACTGAAATTATTGCAATCCCTAAAATCCCACAAAAAGACATTTTCAAGCCCCTTCGTTTTGAAGGAAGTTCTATTAAAATTAGTGCTATCTTTCAAATGCCGTTGGAATTTAACCTTTTCATTTTTTGGCCTGCAAATGGTGAATATTTTAATTATATCTGCTTATTCTGGTATCATTTGTAGCCCCACTAATGATTACCTCTGTTTACCTGTACCATTAGTCAACCCATCAGTGGATGACGTCATCAGCAAATTCCAGTGCCCTATTACGATCAAAGTTCATGTTAAAAATGTGATTGATAAACTGCTGTTATTAAAGGCAATTAGCAGTTTTTATAATTTGATATGAATATATTTTTCATGTGCATGTATGTAATATGAATGATGAAAAATTTCATTCACCTTTCAATAATAGTTTTTTTTATTTTTATTAATGGCCACTGTATGCAATTAGACAAACTTTCACTACTGTTGATGCTTGTCAACAGGATGACACATCTATGAAATTTGCATAGATTCCAATCACAGTAAAGATAGTTTACCATTTTTTTTGTGATGAAAAATTCTGTCAAGTTGATCATTGTCAAGGAAGTTTACCACCCCCCCCCCCCCTCCACCACCCTAACAAACAAAAAAGAAGAAGAAAGATACTTCTCACAGGAAATGAAATTTGTTATTAATTATTAATATATTTTGTTCTCCAAATGCATTTGTTAATGCATGATGAACACATTGTAATCAAAAGCAAACGGTAACATTTCCTTTCTGCACAGCTAAAGAATATCTCTTGATTTGAATTTGACACTTTGTTTTTACACCACATCATAATAGATTTGTGCACAAATCAAACAGTTTCGTTATATGATTTTAAAAGTGTGGAATGGTAGGCTCCATTTCCTGTTAATTATAAAACCCCTAAAACAATCCTGAACACAGAACAAAACGACAAAACTAAACAATAGCAAACAAAAAAAGGCGTGCTTAATCAAGAGATAGCGGTCAAGTTAGGTCAAGAGCATTGCCCATAGGGGAATTACAAATCCAGCCTTATCTTCTAGATAACACAACAAAGTTAATATTTGAAAGCTCTAGGTGTGATATTGAGTACATGTACATGTATAGGTCATGCAGTTCTCATGTGAAAGAAACTGTATAGAAGTTATCCTGATTGTTTGTAGGAATGGACCTGTATTCAACTTTAGGATTTGGAAATTATCAAAATGATAATTAGTTGACTGAATCATGCTAAAAATCATCAGAGATATGGATGTATGGGACTACACAAACTTATGAAACTATTCCTAGTGGTACTTAATTCGATATTCAAAAGCATTCCAAGGGTAATTCTTTTCAGGCGACATATCTACTGTTCTTTCTTACTGAAAGACATAGAATGAGAAATCTCACAGTCTCACTTTCACCAGTTCTCAACTGTCTCTTTTATATTGTATTCAATCTAAGCTCTTCAACTATCAATATTTATGTGTTTTACATGTACATGTTTGACATAATATGGGTTGTTCGTTTTTTTTTTTCTTCCAATGATACTTGCAGGACCCTCAGTATGAATAGCCAAATAGACAATGCTCTGTGAAAACAATTTCTTTGAAACAATAAAATGTCAATATTTTTATTTTTCAGTGTCACCAGATACTTTAACTGAAATGGTATCAAGGATGTCACCAACTGTGGGCATGGTCCACGGCCTGCCTTTCGTCCGTGACAGAGCTGGTTTCTCGTCAACGTTAGATAAGGTAATTTACATGTACTTGACCTGATATAATATCATTTGGCCCATGACAGAGCTGGTTTCTCGTCAATGTTAGATATTAAGGTGATTAACATGTACTTGACCTGATAACAAATGTTTGGAATAGATTTGAATTGTCGGTAATGAGCCTGAAGTTAAAAAAACCATGAGGCACATTAATCATGTCAATGAAAAAAAAGTGGCTAATGGCATAGTATTCATGTAAATAAAAAAGAACTGGGCCTAAGACAGATTCTTGTGGAATGCCACATTTGGTTTGCAGAATATTCTCATTAAATGTTTCCCTCATTGGCCTATAAAATTGGAGTCAATTATCAAAATGACCTCAAAACCACTGTAAGAAGGAAACCTTGTGTAACAGTACAATTTATTTACACCTTTTTATTCACGTTTCTTTCCCAAAGGTTTATTTTGGTGGAGCACATGCCCGGATGTACATAACGGCATGTGTTTTTGGAGTAAACTGTGTCTCAGGAATGCTCAACATTGTTAGAAAATCAATCTTAGAAGAAGCGGGCGGCTTAGTAGAATTCGCCAAGTACATTTCTGAGGACTATTACATGGGTATAGCTGTATTAAAAAGGTATGTGGATACAAATTTCATTTTTTTAAAGACTGTATTAATTTAGGACATCTATTTCAATCACATCATTATGATTAATAATATATCTGTAAAGCGCTTCAGCACATTGTTGTATTGATGTATTGGGCGCTATATGAAAGCGGAATATTATTAGTATTATTATTATTAAGAGATTTTGGGGTATTTTAATTAAACAATGTCAAATCAGACTAACGGCTAGTATGCATCTCTTGTCTTTTCACTTTCTGTACTTTGTGAGGACCCTACATTTGCTTCTGTTGGCTAATCAGTCTGTTGGCTAATCAGTCTGTTGGCTAATCAGTCTGTTGGCTAATCAGTCTGTTGGCTAATCAGTCTGTTGGCTAATCAGTCTGTTGGCTAATCAGCCAGTAGGCTTAATAAAGAATTCTTATTTAGATGATGAACTCCTTGATGTTCTTCGTATGAACGAACGATTTGCTTCTGCGACAATTGCTTCAGACTTATTTCCATCAAAGATGTAGGGTTAGGTTTGCAGTTGGGTTTGAAGCTAGGTTTAGGGTTATCTTTAGGATTATATTTAGGTAAAGCAATGCTCCACACTTACTTTTTTGGAAGGGGGTCCGGGTTGAACTTTTTACAGTCTGTATGTATGAACCCAATGTTTAAAAAAAAAGAATTTAAATATAGGTGTTCAGACTTAAATTTTAGGGGCCCATGTGTATAGGGTTTTGTAAAGGGTTTTGTCCATGGTTGAATTTGGGAAATACGGAATCATAGAAAATGGACATCTTCAGGCTCAGAGCATGTATCGCAGGACCGTACTTTGGATCAGGTGCAAAACAATGCATTTGCTGATTGGAGAAAAAAAAGCTTGATTTATAAGCCAATCTTTTCCTGTCAAAAACCTGACAAGTGCAAAATAGGGGTATACATCACGCTGCCTGTCTCGTGACTCTTGGCTTCCTATTTCCTCATAGATAAGGGTCCTAGGAAAATATGATTGATGGATCTGTGGTGATAGTAGTTACTGTAAGATCTATTGGAAAGTGTGATAAGATGTCCTGCATACCTCAAGAAGATGAATTTGCCAACGACAGTCTTTTTCTGTTTTTGTCAGATTAGCAATGAATTTCTTTCTTTTGAACATTTTCTCTAAGAATTTTCTATCATTATATGTGAAATCATGTTAAAATGTAGCAAAATAAAAAGGAATATGCTCAATTTTTTTACAGGAGGAAAATTCATGATAATCCATGAAAACTTACAGTTAGTTGGTTAGAACTCTCTCACTCACTCTCTCAGTCTATCGATACATCTCCCTCTATCTTTGATGAGTATGTGCATATAAATCATTTATTCATTTGACTTTCATTCTTTGATATTTTCTTTTTCTTCTGCAGTGGATTTAAGCAGAGGCTGAGTTTATTTCCTGCAATGCAGAATTCAGGCAGTGCGTCATTAGCATCATTTAGGAAAAGAATGGTCAGGTATGGATATACATGTAATGTTCCTCAAGTAACATTGGTGTAATTCATAAGCCAAAAACACATTTTTCACACAAAGTGATTTTAACCCTTTATTCAACTCTTACTATTCCTTCTCTTAACTACGGGATCCTATCTTGGAGTAACTCACAAACAACAAAATCAAACAGAATATCACTACTGCAAAAACAAACTATGAAAATAATAGAAAACATTCATTTCGGCTCACATACAGATCCTTTATTTCTTAAAAACAAATTACTAAAAGAAAATATGACCTCTACCTTCTAAACCTGTATTCTGAATTTTATGTAATATATGTATTATTTAATTAATTGGATTTTTATTTAATTATTCATTCATTCAATAAAAGATGTGAATGTATTGCTTGGATATTTAACTAGGTAAGAATGACCTTTTTTGGGTAAGATGCCAGTGGGTACTAAAATAAACCATCAATATTGGAACACAAAGGTAAAACCTGTAAAGTTTCCTTTTCTTATAAACTGTGTCATTGTTTGTTTGTAAACTTTGGTATGATTTCTATTCATGTTCAAAAAGTTTAATTTCATTTACTTCTATTTTTCATCGAAATGGTGAAGCAATAAAACACACAAAAAAAAGATTAATGCCAATTGGAATAAGAAAAAACTCAGTCATATGTCAACCTCTATAGAAAACAGAAACGACTTCAATTATCACTAGACAGGCCCTAATATGGAATCCCCAGGGAAAGACAAAGAGAGGCTGGCCACGAAAAACCTGGCGACGAGATCTCCAGGCTGAGATAAAAAGATGGATTAGACCCATACATAGCTGCATTGTAATCCTGGCTGTGTATTAACATTTCGAACACCACTGTACAAAAACTGATTTCACAAAAAATTGGTACTTTAGTGACTATTGATGACACCTAAATCGCAGTAAAATACAATTTTTTCAACTTACCAATGTTTTAGAAAGAATAATTTAAAAATTAAAATTGTAAATCTACTGTTAAACTTTGCATACAGCCGCATTGGCATGATTGTGTGCATTTGTGTATTATGTGTGTATTGACTATTCATGTGAGCAAATGCTGCCTATTAACACGTAGTGCAGTGCTAGAGGTCAATACGCATTAGCATTGACTCTCTATGCTTTGCTGGAGTGGGTTAGACCTGGATTCAGCTCGAAATGAAAGCACAGGACAGACGACCATGGAGATCTCTCGTCCATGGCCTATACACTGGAGAGGGATGAATAGGCCTATTAAAGGAAGAAAGAACTAAACCTCCTTTTCCTGAATAGATGGCTTATTTAAACCTGCTTACATTTTGTTTATTGTACCTAGGTGGACCATGGTTAGAATAAGCACAGTACCTGTCACGCTCATAGGGGAACCCATAATGGAGTGCCTGGTGTTGGGCGTGGCTGTCTCATGGGCGGTCTACCACCTGTTCAGCTGGGATCCTTGCATCATCTTCATCTGCCACACCCTTCTCTGGTTCATCCTGGACTACTTTCAACTCAAAGTCCTCCAGGTAAGTGCATCTCTCGCCCTCACCCTTTAAAGCCCCACTGCTCTACTTATAGCTACTTGCGCCCTCTATATAGCAAACAATGCCTATTCGGTGAACATTGGTCCCCCATGATTCCCTTTTTCTCTTTTTCTCATCGAGAGCTGATTTGATGAGATAACCACCTGCCAGTGGCCATGCAGGATGGTCTAATCCCTCCTGGCCAAACTAGTGCAGTGGGGCTTTAATCCTTTCAAGACTGTCATTCCACATTATGTGGTTTAGCTCAATAGTCATGATTCATAGCCCTAATAATATATGGGATGCATGAGTAGAAAGGGCAAAAAATTGCTTTCATTTTTGTTGATCCCATGAATGATGCCATGAAGGAGAAATAAACTTTAATTGGCAACAAAGTTAAAAAGTTAAAAATCATTGTGTTTCGATCTTAACTGGCCTTTTTTGTCGACCAAGTGATTGCCCATATTCATATCGGTTTTAAAAACGTTACATTTTATTCTAACAGAGTAGCAATAAAACGAAAATGTTGAAAATTTGAAGAACGTGTGATCGATTTAGTACATCAAAAGTCCTGTCTTAAGAGGGATAAAAATATTTCTGCTGAAGATAAAAATTCTTCTCATTCTTTCTATGTATGGGGTCATGAATTTGGTTCAAATGAACATATTGGAAACATATGCGATTTTACAATATTCAATGATTGTTGTCGCGGTTGAAATTGAGTCCAAAGTGATGAAATTATGAATAATAAACTCTTTATGTTGTATAGCTCCCTCTCAAGACTGATATTACTTAAGCTTTAAAAACAATGTTTCTTGACTACAATCAACCAATTTGCTAATCCTGTTTGAAAATTATTATCAGAATTGCATATTTGGAGATTTTCATGGTCGCACCTACCATGGAATGGCCCAAGACGCTATTTGAAATATTTGAAATTTACCGGGAGCACCGGTAAGTTTTTGATCATTCAATTTCTCAAAAGCAGAAATGTTTTAGGGGCTTAATTTGTTAGTGCTTATAATACATCCACAGGGGCATCCAAATATGTCAAAATTATAAAGAATTACTATCCATCCAATTTTCAAAATTTCCCAAAACTTTACATTACCTTTCAGTGGATTGCAAATTTATATTCTCATGCTTCTATTTCTTTCTTTCCTCTTTATCACCTACGCAGCGAGGTCCCCTGAACTTCACCAAAGTGGACTATGCATTGGCCTGGTTCTACCGGGAGATCATGTTCATCTTCTACTTCCTAGAGGGCGCTCTAAGCCAGACGGTCACATGGCGGACGGGGACGTATCGTCTCCGGTGGGGCGGGTACTTGGAAGAATGCTGACACCAAACCTACGAATCGTTGTAAGAATGCTGACACCGAACCTACGATCCGTTGTAAGACTTTGAATGAACAGAGAAAAGACGGTGCTCATCGACTGAAAGCGTTGTCCGCAGAGGTTCCAAAACTTCTTCACCCGGTACCGTTTCCAAAGAAACATTGTGCAATGAGGGCTGTAATAGTTTTAGTATGGTTGTGTTAAACTCTACAAATACGCCAATTCTGTGTTTGGCATGAGACATCAGTATTGTCATACAATGAGAAACAGAAGGACGTTAAATCAGTTTCATTTTTTTTTCTTCCAATCAGTGTATATATCACAATACATTTTGTCTTACAGTGACATACAGAAAGGCATTAACTCAAGTTTGAGATTTTTGAAGTATCATTCCCATCGTGCCCATCTGATTTTAGTAATATAATGTTAAGAATGATTTGCTCATTTCTATATCGTCAGTTTTGGGCTAGAATGGTGTTACTTCATAGCATTCAATGCCAACTTAATGACAAAGGATAAAGGTAAGGCTTTGAAAGGCTTCAGCTACAAAAGTGATCCATTTGTCTGTTGGTATTCAAGATCCAATCCAATCCAGGAATTAATAAAGCGCCAATATCTAGTTGCCTAATCAAAGGCGCTGATGAGACTGAAAAACTACCAAAAATTTCTGTTCATGATTCTAACTTGGAAAGACAATTAAGATCATCCAACCATTTTCATATCAAATTACTTCAATGATAATCTTCCTTAAGGAAGAAGAAAAAATAAATTTGAAGCTCTCAGTTATTTGTCAGCTTTATCAGTACTCACATGTCTCTTAATAAAAGGAATATTTTCACTTCAGCAGCCACAAAATTACAAAGATGATTCCCACGGCTTTCTTGCATGACAAGACATTGTACCCTTTCAGCTCCCGCAAAGGTCTTCAGAGGCGGGTTTGCTCAATTGCTAAACCATCTACCCGTCAAACCAAAGATCATTGGTTCACATCAAGCAGAGGCAGAGGATTGAAAACCTTTGGGGTGTGTGAAGCTGCCCCAACATTTGTTCATAGACACACGCTAGGTTGCAGTGGGAACAGGCTCTGTCCCTCGGATAGGACTTTAAATGGAGGCAACGTGCGGGAGAAGTGTCACCACCCTAAATACATGAAGAAGTGAAGAACTCACTCACTCCCTAGAATTGGGGAAACCTGGGACACATTTCACAAAGCCTTTTTTTCAAGGACAAATGACAAAACTCAGTGACAAATCTGCTGATAACCAATTAGAAGCAAGGATTTCAGTAGCTTATAACAAAAACTGTCATTTGTCACTGATGACAAGTTTTGTGAAACACTCCCTGGTGTAGCGGTACACCTGCACATCCCAATCAGCTGTACAGGGAGGAAAGACCTTGGGGTCTCAGTGATTAAAAGATGAAAGTTGAGTTTAGGGCCCCGTCTTACAAAGAGTTGCGATTGATCCCAATCAATTGCATTCCTACAATCAATCGCAAGTTTGCAGTCTCCTATCTCTTATGTACATAGTTGAGATTGATATCAATTGCAAAGAAGTTTTGATTGATATCAACTCTTTGTAAGACAGGACCCTGGTCAAGCAATTTCTATGTGAAAGAAGCAATTGGGACATTGCAACATTATATAGCACATAGAGATATGTGTAGATTGTGAAGTTTTGAAATGGTCAAAATGACCAGAAACTTACTCACTCCTCCTGAAAGCTCTGTGCACTGCACACAGGAATGCATCTATGGGACTACACAAACTTGTGGCATTGAAGTTTGGTCCAAAGCTTTCAGCTGTTTCTCGTAATATATCGTACAGCTCCTTCTTCTGGATTCAGGACTTTGTAATATGTGACCTCATGGTTTTCACTGTGCGTTACGTTATCTTCAAGCCTAAGTTCAAGGCTAAGTACAAGGTCAGTACTGTACTATACAGTAAAGGTGAATCAAGTATCAATCAAATATAAAGTGTCTTCAGGGACGTTGTGGTAACTTGTTGGAGTTTTTCTGTAAATCTATATAAATCTATTATAGAAATTTATCTGTGAATAATAGTTTATGGAGGTAGAAAAAGTTTAAATGTACTTCTAGCTCATGAATGTAGACTCATTTTTGGTCTAGACTTTGTTTTAAATCTTAATGACTTTTTACTCTATGTCGTCAGTGAAGCTTTGGAGTAACATTTTGTTTGTTTTGTCTAATGTCGGGTTATTGTTGGAAACTAGTAGTCTTATTGATCAGTAATAATACTTGTCTTTACTACAGGGTAGATTCTAGTGCTGATGTTGATGTTCACAGTAGGAAATTGGATCTTCGTTGATAACAATGAGTTGGCAGAGTTGTCCAGTCAGCTAATTTTGGAAAAAGATATGATATAGGAGGCAGTTGTTCTTCTTAAAATGACTATCAAGCTTATTGGCACATGCTTTCAGAGAGTCCTGAACAAGCGAAGATCGCTAGATATGGTAAAAATAATTATCCTAAATTTGTAAGTTTGTTGACTCGGTTTTGTCGATAGTGTTTAAAGCAGGAGGACTTCATATTGACATGTAGACAGAGAAACCGAGATGATTACCGCACAAGAAAGTTCATCTTTAATCAATGTATCTTCATGTTCATGTTATGTCAGTGTGGTGTCTAAGACGTATTCACCCACCTTATATATTCACGCTTGCTATGCTATAGCATGCAAGTTGACAATGTAACAAATGTACAATCCATCTTGTAATGCATTTGTCACTGCCCTGTAGTCATGCGTTATCTTCATCCTTTTTTCTCTGTGTGTCTTATCATCTCCTATTAAATTGAGCAGTTTCTTGCCAAATTCCTATTTAAAGTCATTACATGGCCTTATTGTACATACATGTATATGTATCTATACTTTATTTACCAAATAAGGTTCCCTGATCTGTTGGGCAACATAGTTTATCCATTTTTAAAATTAGAGAATCTTATACATAATACACTTAATAGATGACGTTTCAAATGCATTACAATATAACATTCAAAGGTGTAGTGTTTAAAATGTGAAACTAGGAAGTTGAAAGAAATTTTAATCATAACAAGCAAGAGAAATTGATCATTTAATCCAGGAGTGTAATTGATTGCA
The DNA here is from genome assembly GCF_000002235.5 of Strongylocentrotus purpuratus. Taxonomy (NCBI): domain Eukaryota; kingdom Metazoa; phylum Echinodermata; class Echinoidea; order Camarodonta; family Strongylocentrotidae; genus Strongylocentrotus; species Strongylocentrotus purpuratus. The sequence continues at coordinate 220,631 of NW_022145521.1, forward strand.
ATTACATCAGCTCAGGTGAGAGATGAGTTAGATGGATGGGTCCGTGGTTATTGAAGGGGTTATATGAGAAGTGTTAATTAAGAATAGGGGGTGTTTCACAAAACCTTTTTTCAATGACAAATGATACAAATCAGTGACAAATCTGCTGATAACCAATCAGGAGCAAGGATTTCAGTAGCTTATAACAAAAGCTGTCATTTGTCACTGATGACAAGTTTTGTGAAATGGGGTCCATGTCTATGGGCAATTCCACATTATTTTGTTCCATACCTAACAGACCACATCCAAGAGGTTTACATGTGTGATGATCGTGTTGTGTACAGTGTTGATTTAGAAACCATACAAGAGCTTGGATCAGGGACCCGTTTCACAAAGCCTTTTTCAAATGACAAATGACAAAAATCAGTGACAAATCTGTTGATAACCAATCAGAAGCAAGGATTTCAGTAGCTTATAATAATAACTGTCATATGTCACTTGTGACAAGTTTTGTGAAACGCCCCCCAGACCTAAGGCTAAGGTCAAGTGAAATGATACTTTTGATGACAAAAAACCTTGGATATGCCCCTTTAGATGTCGTCGGTTTGGAGCCAGAAGGGTGCTAACTCATCTTATATACTTTAACACAGAGTTAACATCCTTCTGGCTTTGAACAGACGTGGAGACACTGCGTAAGATACGTTTAAGGTCAAAGTTGAGATAGGTATCAACAGAAGGTTATTAAACTCCAACCTACCTGCACATATCCCCCTATACTCAACTTATGTATGCTCTTAATCATATCATTTTTAATTGTATTCAATTATCTATTTAGTTATTCAATTATTCAATAACCAAGCATGCTACATGGACTGGTTTAACCATATTTGATACGAAGTCGGCAACAATTCGCTGATATATGACTATCAAAATATGGATATTAATCATCTTATGCGCAATCACAGAGACCAATGTAAATCTGAATTATTTAACCTCATATGTTTAATAACATGATACCAAATTGACAAATGTGTAATCAATTTTTGCTTATTTCAACCCAGTAGTACTACGTTGTTATACATTTTTATTTATCTTAGTTGTGAGTAGTATGTGGTCTTTCATTGTGCTATGTGATACTTAGATGTGATTTTTAAAAACGGAGGTTCTGCTAGGGTACATTATCAAGGGCCTATGATGGAAATTGTGCCAAATGGCAAAAAAATTGAGAAAATTTGAAGAGGAAGCTTGTTAATTGCTTTGGTAAATGAAGCTTTTTTGTAGAGCTTGAATACTTTCCTTACATTTTTATACCGTGGGATTGTGCGTAGTTGAGTGGATTACCGTGTACTTTCTATAATGAAGTGCTGAATTATTTTGTTTATTGTTGCAAAACCAATTTTTAATTCTGACATGCCCCCAGGATACCTTGTTCCCTGTTTTGCTATGTAATATGCATCCAGCCACTGGGTTCAGAGGGTTGGGGGGGGGGGGGGTACAACTTGCCATGTACCCCATCTGGAAACCCAAGTTGCATACTGTTTAATAGGTCTTATAAGTCCAAGTTTTATCAGATAATTTTGAAGTAAAAGGACACCAAAAAGTTTTTAATGATGACCTTTCTTTGCATTGAGTAACAAGATCTCAGTCATTTTGAAACTTAATTTTCTCCATTCCTCAGTTCAAAGGAAAAGCTTGTTTTCATTATTAAATGTATTCATATGAATTCTTATCCATTTCCCCTATTTTTTGTTTTGTAAATACATGTATGCAATGGATTAAGAGACATCAATTTAAAATGTTGGATCTCATGATATAACTATAAAAGCTCCTTCTCCCGAGAGAAAGTCACAAACCAAAGGATAAATTTACCTTTTGATGATTAGACCCTCTGCGAATTGACAGTTGTATTTTTTTTTTTTGGGGGGGGGGGGGGGGGAGGGGGGAGGAAAAGTAATCCATCTCAAATTTGTGTAGTCCCACATGTAAAGAGTGAGGAAAGTTACAGTTTATTTGGTGGTATATGTGGTTAATTTCCTGATGGTTCTTGTTTGTGTACAACTAGTGATATGTATTAGCATGAGGTATGAATTTGCGGTGTTTTGTGGTAGACTCTAAATGATTCTCTGCTAAATGGATTTGTGGCGAGATTAACAAACAGATAATGTATCATTAGTATTTTGTAATTGTATGTACATGTAACTCATTGGTTATGACTATTATTTTTTTTCAATCCTGAGAAATACCAAATGAAAGTAAATGCTTGGTGAATTCAAGTGAGATATTTGATATGGTATCATGAAGGCTCTCTTAATATGTCATTTTAACCCCTTTGACCATGAATTTCTGAAATGTATTTATTAAATTATAACTTGAAGTTGAAAAAACCTCTGTGGCAATTTATATAAATGGTAAACGAGTTTTCAATTAGTATATAATCATTGTATTTTGTATGCGGTAACTTAGTTTAGATTTGATTGGAAGGTATGTAGTAAATCTTTGAATATTTTGATGAATGATTAGAGATACAAGCTGTAACAGTGATTTATGTAACATTTGTATACACTTTTTGAATGATTTTGTACAATATTCAAATTTTATTATTGATTTGTTTGATTGCTATATTAATAGTAGAGGTACTTTAATCGACCTCTTCCAAATATTATGTAAGTGAATGAAGGCATTTCTACTGTAGCCACTATAGGGCTAAACTAAAGGATTTTGCTTAGAAATTCCTACAAATCAGGACTACAAAATGGGTTCATAGATTGTTTTATTGAATCCACTCTGCGCAGCACACTATAAGGTATGAGAAACCTGCTCACGTGGTATGCCTCGACCCCCGAGTTCCCGGAAGTACTGTTTGTACTTGTGAAGTAAAAATAATTATACCTTGTAAAAATCTACTTCGACTGTTTGCTGCATTTTGATCTCATTTCTAAGTTTCCTTCACTGCATGTGATGCAATGCTGCTTATAAAATAAAAGTCATGCACATGATGACAATGTTGGTTGGTCTGATGCTGCGAATGTATGCAAAAATTCTCTATATCATCCGCAAAAAGCCAGAACGGCGTTGACGCTGATATTTTTACCCAGAGATAATGCCCTTCAGGGCCGGTATTCAATTCAATACCTATGTCAGAATTAGGAGTATTTTGATACCGGTAAGTTTTCTTGGCTTAGATAAAATACTTGGCCAAATGTGATATTCAGTTGGAGCTTTTGGCTAATCATTTTACCTTTAAGACGTTCCCTTGCAGACTGAAGCCAATTATTTTGGAGGTCCATATCGGCAGTCATATGGTTATCATAAGCAGTTACCTTAAGCTGCGCACAATTAATAATGCGACGCATTAATTTTGCATAGTTTAGATTAACCATGTGATGTCACAATGCTTATCAGTAAGTCTTTTGCTGAAGTAGAATGCTGAGGTATGATCTGAATAGGAGTTGAGACATATTACTAAGCCAATGACGATTCTTAGTCAAATATTAATTTGATCTGCGTACTGAATTGAATACGGCCTCTGGCTCTTAACAGACAGTACGTTTTCTGATAGTATCTAGCTAGCTGCACACATATCTTGGGGCTTGCCTAGCCAAAGACTTTTTGATTACTGGTATTTATTTTTAAATCAAGCGCTAGGTCAGGCACATGTAGTAGCAGATTAGTATAGGGGTAGGGTCCTAGTAGACTGCATCTCGCCATTGCTCTTTCAACCTCGATGCATATCAATGCCAAATTTCTATGTAAATCCAATTTCTCCTTCTAAGTTAAACAAAATGTAAATAAGCTCCGTACAGGTTTTGATTTAATTTTAATTTTATGTCACAAAAACCAGCTGATTTGACCCTCCTACCTTAGTGGAACATCAGTTTCATTCCTGCTAGTATTTGAGTATTTATGCATGATAAGGAAGTTTGGGTATATTTTCATATTTCTCTTGGGAAAGAAGCATGTTATTACCCCTGCTTCCCTAACCAATTTTTTTTTTTTAATTAAAAAAAGTTAGAATTGGTTGGTGGTGGTTATTTTACCTGACTGCTAAGAAAGCATAAATGCTTGTAAGTAAGCGACCAGACGGCCGACGGCTTTAGGTCCTCTCCGAGGGACCTGGTATGAATGATTAATGCCTTACCAAAGGGCACTAGCGCAGACCACTGCTCTACCGACTGAGCTATCACGCCTCCATATTGTGATTCTGTAATCATTCATTGAAACCCCACTACAGGTGTTGATTGTAATTATTCAGCAGTATATTTATTGATAAGTATTAATGTGTTGACGGTTCAAGATGATTCATTGAATAATTTCATGTGATCATTCGGGATACGCCCCTGGGGGGGGGGGGGGGCTGGTAATTTTAACCATTTCATTCTTGAACAGGGTTTTACTTGAAACAGTACAGTGTTTTGCTTGGCAGTTATTTGTGAGTTGTGTGGTTACTAGCCTGCTGTGCTCAACATGGGTTCTCTAAAGAGTCGATCCGACCTCACCGATACAACGAGAATTCATTCTAAAATCTCTCCCCTTGTTGTCTATAAATTTGCATGCGAAGCTCCAAAACTCTTTTATTTGGGTGACATTATATTTTGGTGTAGCCTCAGAAATGTATCAACTGTTTGATACATAAGGGGAAAAATCTAAAAAATCAAAATCAAAATCAAACTTTGGATTCCTCAAAAAATTCTGTCTTTTGAAAGCAAGGTCCTGTGGGGTTGTCTTTCTAGGGTTGTGTCATTATGTATCACAACGATATGAGATACAGGAAATCTATATTTTGATTTCTTGACTTGGGCCAACACTGTAAATTACCTCAATTTTGTTTGATTGCGAGGGAAATATACTGTTTATTTTGTACATATTATGTAAATAAGAAGAAACAAACATATTTACCAATTGAACGACTCTACAGGTAAACCGACCTCAAACTAATCATCATTGTGATTTATAAGTCTTCGGCGAAGGGTTGATACTTGTATAACTCTGCAGTATTATTTCAAAATTTTATGCCCAAATTTATGAAGAGGTGTAAAAAGTTCTATGAATTAACACTGATGCCTGCAGTATTTGGAAAAGGGTTGTTTAATGCCACTTGTTTCAAACATTGTGAAGGTTATAAGTGATAAGTTTATTCAATTTATGTGAAATTAGCTCTCATACTGCATAATGTTGACAGTGATGGATTGGAAGGCTAACATGGAAATATATTATGCTATCATGATTTTTTTTCGTAAAACACATTTCTTGCAGGCTTTGTTTGTAGTGTCCACTGTGATAAAGAGAGAGAGAGGGGGGTGGGGGGGGGGGGGGGGTGGGGAGGCATGATAAATAAAATGAAGGGATGAACGAGAAAGGGATATGGAGAGAGTGGGGGTGAGAGGAGAAAGAAAAATATGGGATAGGAGAAAGGAAAGTAGAGAGAGAGAGAGAGAGAGAGGAAAAGGGGGTTAGGTTGGGAGTGTATGAGAAGTAGAGAGGGGGACAGTGGGAAAAGACGAGGAGTGGGAATAATGAGGATGGAGAAAGAAGAGACAGAAATATACGGAGAGGATGGATAGGGAAAAGGAGAGAGCGAGAATAAAAGAAGGAGAGAGAACTTTTTAAAAATATATGGCTGATTCATTTTGGGAAAGGGGCACAGGGGCATTTCCCCCGTCAAATTTGTTATGTATCTTAAACACAAACAACAACTATTTGCTCCTTGTAGGCCTCCCCCGGCAGGTTTTAAATCAAAGGGGCGCCTTCAAAAATAGAATGTTATCGTTATTTTATTTTATTTATCTATTCAGTTGGTAATGCTTACACGCCGGCCTTTTTGGGAGTTGTTTCACCCCCGGCCAGATAACATCCTTGTTCCGCCATTGATATGTCAACTTAACTTTCCCAAAATATAGAATTTCGTTTTATACTTTGACAAGGGCCCCTATCTCTTTTTACCTCCGATAAGTGCCCCTTTTATTTTGACACGTGCCCCTTTTCTTTCGAAAAGTTTCCACTTTCCTTTGCAATAAGACATTAGTGTCCATATTTCATTCTCATAAGTGCCCCAGTCAGGTACGAGAGTTTACTCCTTTTCACTTCAGATAAGTGCTCCTTTTACCTCCAAAAATTGCCCCTTTTTAAATCTGAGAGATGCTCATTTTACTTTGACAAGTGCCCCTTCCCCTCCTGATGACTGCCCCTTTTATTTTGACACGTGCCCTTTCCTTTTAACATGTGCCTATTTTTCTTTTAAATAAGAGCCACTTCCCCTCCTCATAAAAGCTTCCTTAAACCTCCGATAAATGCTCCTATTAAAATCTGATCGGTGCCCCGTTTCTTTCATTAATAATTGCACATTTCTCTTTATTAGAAGTGCCACTTTTTCCTTTTTATATCCGGTCAGTGCCCCTTTTCAGGTGCGATAAGTGACCCTTTTCACCTCTGATGATTTCCCTTTTAACAATGATACGTGCCCCTTTTCCTTTCTAATAAGGGACCTATCCCCTTTTCATAAATACCCCTTTTCACCTCTAATAAATGTCCCTATCGAAATCTGATGGGCGCCCCTGTTCCGTCGACAAATGCCCATTTCCGAGTCTCATAAGCAACTTTTTTCATCAGTGGTGAGTGCCTCTTTTCAGGTGTAAGAAGTGCCCCATTTTCACCTCTGATAATAACCGTTTGTACTTTAAAACGTGTTCCTTTTCTTTTCTAATAAGTATCTTATCCCTTTCGATAAGTGTTCCATTTCCCTCTCATCATTAAAATTACCCCTAATTTAAAGCGACTAAGAGCAATTTACCCCAAACCTCGCTCACATTTTATTGATGAGATAATTATGTTACTTATCAAAGGTCTTTTCAGTCTTCTGGTAGAGAATGTGCTTACACCCCCACCACGATCCCCCTCTTTATAAGATGTAATTTATCGCACTGCGACTTCATAAATGTTAAAATTAATTATCCCTCGCTTCGCTCACTCGCAACACACCCCCGGCTGCAAAATATTTTATAAGATGTATAAACAAATATTGAAATCATCCCTGATAATGTAATCACAATGTAGGGGTATATACCAAAGTCTATAAAATTGTATATTTTCGTCTTGAGATTTCCCTTTGCAGGTGCCCTTTTTTGTTGATGCATCTCCCCTCCCCCACTTTGGAAGTCGCTCCGCCGCCCCTGCTCGAATGATGTGAGAAGCGTAAACGAGCAGATCGAGCCGGGGTATTCAATAGAGCCGAAAATATACACAATGGAAAATTCATAATGCACTTTTTGTGTTCAAGAATCATTTGAATACAGGCCTTACTTTATTTGAATAATATTATATACGGTGATATAATATCATTTAAATAAAGTAAGGCAAGTATTCAAATAGCGTACTGACAGGGATGCTTAGGGGCTGCTGTCCCCTAAAAAAAATCCTTTCAACCCCCCCCCCTTAAAAAAAGGGGGAAAGGAAGAAAGAAACAAACTTAAAGTTTTATCTTTTGAGGGTCGATATCTTTTTAATAACATTTACATTTTAATACAACTTTTGATTCTAAACATATAAACTCTATATGCCTCTAAAAGGTATACTATAGGCTTTACCCATACATATTCATATCCTATTACAATAGGCTCTATAAAAAATTCCATATGGCTGAATTTTCTGAAGGAAGGAATTCCTCAAATGTAGAGGCGGCACCCCCACTTTTTCAAGTACCCCAAAAGTGCCCCCTTTTACATATAAACTAAACATATAAACTATATGCTTCTAAATGAGTATACTATAGGCCTTACCTTATACAGAAAAATACATATTCATTATTCTAGGCTCTATAAAAATAGCTTCATGGCTAAATTTTCTGAGCCCCCCCCCCCCCCCCCCCCACCCTCCAATACTTTCGAATGCATGGAATATTGTTTGATCACGAGAGAATGGGAGGTCTTCTCATATCCCTACCATTCCTCTTTATTATAATAGTTCGTTCTTGTATAGCGCTTTTCAGGACCGCAGGCCCTCTCAGACTTACCCTCACATATTGTATGCACATTCTCCACTCCATGGGGAGCATTCCAGCCAGGCATCATATTTACAAGCGCATACTAATGTCTTGTTCATCTAACCAAATTAACCTTTCGCATCCTACCGGGTACCCATTACACATGGCAATGTACGGTAGATCATTGTCTTGCTAAAGGACATAAAATTATAGTGCCGGGGCGAGACTTGAACCGCGGACCTTGTGATCCACAGTTCGGTGACTTTATGGTTTACTTTCTGTAGTCCAGAATCCGATTTAATTTTGGACTCCCCCCGCTCCCCCGCTCCCCCCGCTCCCCCCGCTCCCCCCGCTCCCCCCGCTCCCCCCGCTTGTGATCCACAGTTCGGTGACTTTATGGTTTACTTTCTGTAGTCCAGAATCCGATTTAATTTTGGACTCCCCCCGCTCCCCCGCTCCCCCCGCTCCCCCCGCTCCCCCCGCTCCCCCCGCTTCCCCCGCCCCCCCCCCCCCCCCCCCCCCCCCCCCACTCAGTGTTATTTATGGTACGCATATGCATGTTCCCAGTGACCCTCCCCTTTCAGCAAAAGTCCGGTGTGTAAAGTCAATACGGGGCGACCTTTTTCTTTTGTTATACGAGCCTTTTTCAGCACCCCCCCCCCCCCTAGTTTCAGCAAAAGTCCGGTGTGTAAAGTCAATACTGGTAATTTTTTTTCTTTAGTTACGAGCCGGAGTGTTTGGGAACACGCTTGGTATCCCTCCTTTTTCTGAGTCCCCCCCCCCCCCCGGAGGCGTTATTTTCTTCTGCGGCACAGATTGGGGCTTTTTTTTTTTTTTAAAGGGGTCTTGATTTAACCCTAACCCTAAACTTTCCCATAGGCTCAACACGCACCTTACCCCAATCTGTGCCGCCGAAAAAAAAATAACGCCCCCCGGAGTGGGGGGATGGGGGGGGGGGGGGGGAAACTACACAACACCAACACAACGCGACCTCCCCCTACTTACCGGCTCGCTGCCAGCCGAAGATTTAAAAAAGAATTTTTTTTGGTCTTATTTCAGATTTTCATATGCAAAATGATGAAGAGGAACATAATTATTCTTACAATATAATCATAGTACATTTTCTCATACATTTTAAACACAGACACTTATCTTTAAAATATTTTTCATAAGTATCCAAACTAATATATTCAATCAAGTATACAAATTGTGATACAATTCTGTAATTTGGGAGAAAAAAATAGATTTTTCGATATAGAAAAAAGTTAAAGGTGACGGTAATTCTTCATAATAATATATTTGGATACAACAGTATAAAAAGGATTTTTTTTTGTACAGTATAAACATAATTTATCTGAAATGGAAATGGACTCTTTTTTTGTGTTTGTGTGCGATCAGTGCTTGAAAAACACCCCTTTATTAAAGGAAAACGCAGACCATGCCGTATATACAGCTGAAAAAGACACCATTTCGACGCCTTTTCTGGATGCGGGTGCGTATAACCAGTCATATTGGGAGAAAAACAAAATCTGCCTTAAAAAAAAGAGAAATTATATAATTGGAGTGATGTTGCCCAGTGGCGTACCTGGGGTACTCCGTCAGGGGGGCAAGCGACCGAAAAAAAAAAAAAAAAGGCGATGCTAATTTTCACTTCTGGCGAGCGAGCGAGCGAGCAAAAAAAAATCTTGAAGTAACGTTTGGTATATAAACTGGTATTGTTGCAAGTTGGGGGTGGGAACATTCAATTGTTAGCGACGTTAATTTCATTTTTTTGCAAACTAGTGTAGCGAGCAAGAAAAAAATCACTTCTTTTTTAATAATTGCCACTTAAACTTGGTTCAATTGTCCCATGCAGGGCGCGGGAACAATATTGTGTTTAGGGTGATTTTATACCCATTTTAGCTAGCGAGCGAAAATACATCTTTCTCTCAATGAATTGCTATATAATTTTTTTTTCATTGTTGCAGGTAGGGGCGGGCACAATCGTGTTTAAATGTCAATCCCATTTTGGCGGGCAGGCAACCCCCTACATTTCTCTTTTTAATGATATTGTAGCAGGTTAGTGGTGGGCACATAATTCCACGAGCTAGCGAGCGTAGCGAGCGAAAAAAAAATCACTTTTCTTTTATAGGGAAAATATGGTACATAAAACTTGGGTTCATTGTTCCATGTCAGGGACGTGATTATTAAAAGCGGTGTTAATTCTATTTTGGCGAGCGAGCGTAGCGAGCGAGCAAAAAAAAATCACTTCTTTTTATAGGGAAAATATGGTATATAAACTTGGTTTAATTGTTCCATGTCAGGGACGTGATTATTAAAAGCGGTGTTATTTCTATTGTGGCGAGCGAGCGTAGCGAGCGAGCAAAATTTTTGTAATGATAATTGGTTCATAAATTTCAGATTTTTTTGTTGCAGGGCAGGGCTTACACAATCATGTCTAAGGTGATGTTAATTCCGTTTTGGCGAGCACGAGCACACCAAAACTTCTTTGAATAACTTTTCGTCCATAATTATTAACTGGTTGTTGCAGGTTGGGGCGGGCACGTTAGCGGTGTCAATTCCATTTTGGCGAGCGAGCATAGCGAGCAAGCAAAAAAAATAAATTCTCTTTTAATAGAAATTAATAAATAAACTTGTTTTTATTGGTGCAGGTCAGGATGGACGCAATCGCGTTTAACGCGATTCAATTCCTTTTTGGCGAGAGGGCGAAAAAACTCTTCCATTTTTAATGATATTGTTGCAGGTCAAGGGTGGGCACAATTGTTTCCAAAGCAATGTCTATTTATTTTATTCGCGAGCGAGTGTAGCGAGCGAGAAAAATGAATTAGTCTCTTTTAGTAACATTTGGTACATATATATTGTGTGTTATTGTTGCCATGGTTGCAGGTCGGGGCCCGTCGGGGCAGGCACAATAATTATTCTAGGCAATACTAATCCTTTTCTTTTTTCAGGGGGACGAGGAAGTGAAAACATTTAATACAAAATAGGCTAGCAAGCAGTTCGCGCCAGCGAAGAGTTTCAAATTAGTTATATCACTTATATTTTCCTATTTTCATTTGTTTTAATTTTTCAGGGCCGTATGCGGAATATTTTTCTGATGGGGGAAGGGAGAAAAATGCGTTAAAAGTTTTCGAAGAATCTCAAAAGCAAAAGGAGTGAAGGGAGTTCGAGCGACCGAACTGGTCATGAGGGTAATTTTGCATTTTCAAAAGTAGAATTGAAGGATTTGGTATAGGGCTACACTACATTTTCAGGAAAAAAATTGTACGATTTCAAAATATCTGGGGTCAACTGCCCCCCCCCGGTGCTTACGGCCATGTTCTTTATTTTTTTTCCCCATTTTTATTCCTTTCCTTTTCTTTTCCCTTTTTCTTCCTTTTCTCTTCTTCTTCCTTTTTTCTTTCCTTTTTTCCTTTTTTCTCTTTCTTTCCTTTTTTCTTTCCTTTTCCTTTTTTCTTTTTCTTTCCTTTCCCTTTCTTTTCTTTTCTTTCCCCTTTTTCTTTTTTTCCCCTGGAGCCCGTCAGGGGGGGGGGGCACTCTGCCCCCTGCCCCCCCATAGGTACGCCAGTGATGTTGCCCACCAAAATTGGAAGGAAAACAAATCTAAATGATGGTTCGGACGCTGCCTGTGCAGGCGCAGATCTACGGGGGGGGGGGTTTAGGGGGTTCAAACCCCCCCCCCCTTGGGCGGCCCCCCCCCCCAAAAAAAAAAAAAAAAAAAAAAAAGAAAAAAAGAAAGAAAAAAGAACGCACGCTGGAGAGAAACCCTTTCAAGTGCAAATATTGTGAGAAGATATTCAACTCATCTGGTAACTTAACCAAACACATGATAAAAAGGCTGGATATAACTGTGTATTAAGCTGTTACTTGATTTAAAAAGACGTTATCATGCACTGCTTTTTATGGTCTCCATTGTGTTAATAGATGCCAGGAAAACATCACTTACGGGGTTCAAATAAACACCCCCCAAAAAATCGGCTCGCCGCTACGCTGCTCGTGGACGATGCTCTGCATCGTCATTATTTTGGTCAAACCCCCCCCCCTTAGCAAAAAGCTAGATCCGCCCCTGCTGTGATCAAAAGTGCCAAAGTTGCTAACTTGAAGATGATTTTTTTTCTTTCTTTCTCGAAGACATGGATTGATCTATAAGAGCGTCAGCATAAATGTTATATTTGTGTATAATTATATAGGAGAATGCAAAGCCCCCCCCCCCCGCTCCCCATTCATCAGATTAAGACTCAACGTGTGTATGCATTGCATTCCTTGGCTCAAAATCTTTGGCTAATTACACAGCTGCCGCTGGCGCTGTTCTTCTTACCCATTTTCACCAAACAAACTTTCATGAATATACCGACTTCATTGAAGAGCCTCGATCCATGCGCCTTTGATTAAAACAAAACAAAAACAAAAACACGCACACAGGGATATGCATGGCGCCATAGCTGTAAATCATCATACCGCTCAGAGGCGGATCCAGCCGGCGGCAGGGGAGGGGGCCAAAGAGAGGGCCCAATTCGTGAGAGAATATTTAGCCGGCGTAACAGCCAGCCGGTGAATAAGCAGGAGGGGGGGGGGGGGGGAGGGGGGGGGGGATGCCTGTAGTGAGCACTAACTTTTTTTTTTGGCTCTCGAAAATTTGAAAAATCACACCCCCCTTGAGCGCCAGAGGAGGGGGCCCATCTCCAAAAAAGGGTAAAATTATCGTGTTATTAACTGTATTTTTTTTCCCAGGGGAGGGGGCCCGGCCCCGGGCCTCTTGGTTCCCGCACACGATGTAGCCGACGAATTAAACCAAATTCCATAGAGCATACATAGGCCTACCAAAAGAAATCAAAATTAGGAAACCATATAGAAAAAAAAAAATAATTAAACAGTATTAAGCGATATATAGAACAATGCCCCAATGCGTTTTAGTAGGTTAAATTTGGTGAAGAAAAAAAGAAAGAAAAACCCAGTGAACAAAACAAACAAACACTGAACTAAAGAGAACGTACTCAAGCAACAAAACAGCACGGAAATGTCCAGGGGAAATGTGAACAATATTCCAAACCAGGTTTATAAATAACAAAAGGAGGTTTGGCGAAACAAAAGGAGGTTTGAGCTCAAACCTTGGTCTGAGCTCAAACCTTGCTTTGTGAATTCGGGCCGGAGAGTTCAAACTAAAGATAGAAAGAGAGAGAGAGAGAGAGAGAGAGAGAGAGAGAGAGAGACGGTCGATGAAAAGTAGCGGTATACCATGTAGTAGGTCCAAGGGTATACTCAGAAATTATTAAAATTTGATTTGCCGTATTTTCAATTTCATTCACTTGAATAAAGTGCGTGGTTCCGGTACTGATAATTTCTGTTGTTGTTAGGAAATCGTTAAACTATTGTTCAAACGCTAAAAACTAGCAATGGTATATATAACAACCTGTAAACAAACACACCTCTCATACAAAGTATGAAACATATACTACTAGCTTTTAGTTCACTTTGCTTTTATCATTGCCATAATTTGTTTTGAATTGTAGACGAATAAATATCTTATCTAATTTGCGAACAATAACCACATAGTATTTTACCTAAATACAAAATACTATGGATCAACCAGCTTCTTTCTTGAAATGCTATCCTGCTAAGACATTTAAAAGGCTGTATTCTACATTTACACTGTTGGAACCTACATCTAACAATATAAAATTGTAAACATAAGAATACTGATTAAAATGATTATTTCAGACAGCTTTTTTCCACAATGAAGTCACTTTTCTACAATTGCAAAACAAATGTATACGGTATTTCACTTCTGTAAACTATGCACTGATAGGCTCTAGTTGAAATTATGGATCGAGGTGTCAGAAATAGTGCTATTTCTGTCGCCGAGGAATCCATAATTTTACTAGTGGCATGAAATTAAAAAAAAGCTTTATCTGTCTTATCTGCTCTATGATTCTGCCACATGTCATACGTGCTGTAGTGATTTCATTGGATTGATGATTGACTTCCGCATCTGGGTCACGAACTATCGTCGCTGCGTGGTCCGCTGTGATTGGCCAATACTTGACCCTCCTCTCTAGTTAACCAATCACAGCTCGACATTTGGCCACAGTTTCACGTGTACGTCTACCACCAAAACACATTGCCGAGAGAGGTGCGAATCACCCTGAAATCGTCTCATTTTCTCTGTTCCTTTCCAGCGGCACACAGTCATATCATATCTATTGATATAATACTATTACAGCTTCAAAATGAGGACAATTTTAGCCTGCTTGTGCTTGATGCTTGTTGCATTTACGAATGCAGAAGTATATTTCGAGGACCAATTCGCCGACGGTAAGTTCTTGCCCTGGATCTCGGGGAGTTGCCCATCCCACTCCCGTACCGTTCCGTAGCGTGTGTCTGCTGAGTGCCGTACTGACTGTGCTTTTACTACTAACAAGTTAGACTGTAGATTACAAGTTGTACTGAAGTGAAGTGATGATAAATTGATATCGAGCGAAATCGTGTATGTGTTTGTCTGTTCTTGTTGTACTTGTACTAACTGTTAGTAGATTCTAGATCTAGAATAAGTTAAAGTTAGAAAGTTTGCTTTGCAGTCGCAGCAGTGTTGATCTGTCTGGATTTAAGAAAATTTGAGGGCAAAATTTGAGCTTGAATCTTCGAAAAATCAGCTAGATCTAGTTTAAGTAGTTAATCTACCCCTTGGCCTTGTGCGTAGTGCAAGATCATTTTGAGTATCAGTAGGGGCGCTGGTCAGGATCTTCCACATAGGTCTAAATGAGGATATCTTCGTAAAAGCGGACAAATCGCGTCCTAAAAAAAAAGGATCGTCCGCATTTTTGCGGACTGGTAATGAGGATTAATGCCTTACCAAACCCTGTGGCAAAGGGCGCTAGCGCATCGACTTGGTTTCGACTTGGTTTCGAATTGATCCGCTCCTGGCGATGCGAAAAACAGATTCCGCGATGATGCTCCATGATGCAGCACAGAGACTTTGATTAATGATTAATCCTAAGGAAGACGGACAACTGGTAAAAGTAGACGGTAAACTGGGGCTATTGTTAACGCGAAATCCGTTTTTAGCATTGCTAGCATGGATCGGTAACCCTACACCCGCAGAGCGCCGAAGAAAAAAGACGTCCACGAAAATGTGGATGATCCTTAATCTCGGACTAGGGCCCCTACTGTGGATGGCATGGGGAAGGTAGATGTCGTTATTTCACACTACAACTTGTACCAGTGAAGTGACAATGTGCACTAGCACTGACTTTTCAGCTTCCCCCTTCTAAAAAAATAGAGTAAAGGAGCCGGTAATCGGCCAGCTCCAGTTTTCGGCCGATTGGTTGGATGCAAGGTAAAATACATCGCATAATAGCATAACACATATCCCACACATACCATACCATGCCAGTGTCACTGAAGAACCACATTTGCAATGAAAAATATATCCTAAAATATCACATTTTAGGGATGTTATCGGCGGTCCCGCTACCCGAATCTGAAAAATCGAGTAGATTCTATCTTACACGTGTCTGTAAGAAATATGGGTACCATAAAATGAGCTTTATTTCAAGTATATTTCGGATTTAGAGCCCGATTTTGTGCTAGTCGCAAGCTCAAAAGTATTTCATCGCATGTATTAAATCAATGCAGCCGCACATCGCAACGCACACACGATATCTCTGTCTAATTCAGATTCCAATATCCGATCACCGCAGTACTAGTTTTCGGCCTGGCGAGCTCCGGCGTGGGATATCTGCTCCGCCCGCTAGTGCTATAGATCAGCGCGGAAACGCACGGCGCGTGCGTGCGCTTCCTATTGACTTTGTACATGCGGCCGAAAACTGACTCCGAAACAGTGAAAATTGAAATGAATATTGTCATGGCAATTCGTGATTTTTTTCTGGGACTCTTGTTTTTTTAAAATAATAATATTTGCTTCATGATTTGAACAAAAAATGATAATAAATAGGAAGTAAAGGGTCCAAAAAATAGGATTTTGTCTTAAGTGGCCGAAAACCGGCTCCTTTACTCTACTCTTTAAATGTTGAGATTTGTCAAATATAAATCTAAAGTGCTATTAATTTATTTTGTTTTTCCATCCTTTTCTCTTGCAGCTAGTTGGGAATCTCGCTGGGTAGAGTCTGTACACAAAGGCAGTGATGCTGGAAAGTTCAAGTGGAGCGCTGGAAAATTCTATGGAGATGCTGAGCAGGATAAGGGTAAGCTTAAGGCCTTGTTCAAACATGATGCTGCAACATCAAAGCATTTTTTCATGATGTAAAATGTAATACACATCTCATTTCTGTATCTTATGATACAGAGCTAAGTCAATATGCATAGGGCCTTTCACACATAAAACAAAAACACTGCTTTTTTTCTCTCATCAATATGTTAATTTACATTGGTTAATCATTAGCATAGTCTAAATGTTGTGTTCAATAGATGTGTAATGATGAAATGGCATTAACCAAACCATCTTTCGGGGCTGAGCAAATCCTGCTGAGAAAAATGCTTTCTGATAACATCTGTTTACCGGTATGCTAAATAATGCTAATCTTGACCACAGATGATTATATTTCATTTGTAAATTAGTGTAAAGTGATTCTTGTTCATTTTTAACTGGACCTAGTTTTGATGGTACATACACATAATAAGGGCGTGCAATTTTCAGTCATAAAAATTGTCATTCTAATTAATGATTCCAAATCCTCACCGTAAACACTGATTCATGTGTTCTACACATCGCCCGTTCAAAGTTGTTTCCAGACAATTTTATTCACGATATTACCTAAGGCTGCGACGGGTAGTCGAATGCTCGAGTACCTGCACGGTTGACAACTACTCGAGTACGATTTCTCGTACCCGAATATTCGGCCGCAAAAAAAAAAAAATGTCCAGGCCCACGCTTACCCGTGCCAGGGAGAGCGGCCGCCGCTGGCATGGTACCGTCGATAAAAATGTTTCCCAACTCAAGCACTGTCAAACTCACCTTTCAGAAACTGGGACCAAATGTCCAGATTTCTGTTTGGACTTGGAGGAAAATGGATTATTCTGCCATCTTTGGTTTTTAAAACAGTATTGTTTACTGTTATTATTCTTATTAAATCGGCGTCTTCAACTGCAACTCAACGTAAAATTGCATGCGTTTTCAGCGAGGGACCTGGGAAACTGCCGAGTGGTATGGTAGTGGCAAAAAAAGTCAAAAAAGAAAAAAAAAGTCAAAAAATCAAAAAATTAAAAAAAAATCAAAAAAATTTAAAAAAAATCAAAAAAATTCAAAAAAATTCAAAAAAATTCAAAAAAAACATGGCGTCCGAATATTCGAGTATTCGCTTGTGAGCCTGAGAGTGTACTCGGGTACCTCATTACACTGTTGTGCACAGCCTTAATATTACCGCATGCCAAGAAGTCACCCTTATCTTTAATCAATCTGCAGGTATCCAGACCAGCCAGGATGCAAAGTTCTACGGCCTCTCTGCAAAGTTCACAGACTTCAGCAATGAGGGCAAGGATCTCGTCATTCAGTTCACCGTGAAGCACGAGCAGAAGATAGACTGCGGAGGTGGCTACGCCAAGATCTTCCCTGCCGACTTGGACCAGGAAGATATGCATGGCGATTCTCCTTACAACATCATGTTTGGTAAGGCCAATTTAGCATTTCGTTTTCTGCTCTGACTTTTGCCATGGTGACATATTGTAAACCCAGAATAATTTGTGAATTACAAAAAAATAAGGTTACTTCAGGGCAGGACACTGATGAGATAATGCCTCGTGGCTCTCACCAATATGTTGATTTAGATTGGTTGGTTATTAACATATCCTTTATTTGGTGTCTAACAGATGTGTAATGATGAAATGGCATTAACCAAACCATCTTTCGGGGCTGAGCAAATCCTGCTGAGAAAAATGCTTTCTGATAACATCTGTTTATGCTTAATTATGCTAATCTCCAATTCAGCTCGTTTTCTGTGCTCGGACTTTTGCCTTAAAGACAAATTGTAAACCCAGAATCCTTTGTGATGATACTAGGAACAATTTTCAAGTATTCCGTGCTGTGTCGCTTGTGATTGGATCATGTTATGCAATGAAACTGTCCTGAATCTTATTCCCTAGCAAAGTTTGTTTACAGTTTGTGCACACACAAGTTTCTGATGCTACATTTGGAGTGTAAGCTTGTGACTAGGAATGCGCTGTATGTTAGGTTAATGTCCAGTTATCAAGATTAACTTACCATTGGGTTCAATTGTGTTGTCTGTTACATAGACTTTTACATCAATTAATTCTTGAATCTGGGTAACATAAGGAAATATCAAAGGAATTACATAAGAGCAATGTCCCAAACCTAACAGAAGAAAGAGAAATGCAGCTGACTGGTAGAGCGTTAACCTTTGGCCTGAAAATTTATGTGGTCCTTCCTCATTGACTTTTTACTGGTTCCTGGTCGGTTAAGTGGAAAGAAAGATGAGGGTGGGGTGGGGGCTACAGTAACCTTAGGCAGGAAATCACATCTTGGTAATCTCCAATTTCCTCATCTGCAGTACATCCTCAATAGCAGTCATAGGCTTTCAGGAATCCAGCTTGTACTTGGGCAACATTACAGTAGCTCAATTTATATATTTTTTAGCACTTATTACAGAGCCAATTCTTAATAGATTTGTTATGAATGAACAAACAGAAGCAATTTTTCTTTAAAACTTTGTTCCTAATGATGGACATATTTTTATCTATTCATTTATTTCTAATCTTTTGTTTGGGTAGCCCATTCACCAATAAGAAGTGGTCTTCCATGGGGCCCTGAATAATTATGAACATATAAAGCAAAATGTTTAATACAGAACATATTGATATGTATCATATTTTATGTATCATTTTCATTTCATTGAAACAGGATGTCACTGGAGAGTAGTACTGCTATCCTTGTTAAATCGATTACAGCGACGCATTTTCAAATAGATCACAACTTGACAAATTATTGACTGTGTTTGACTAATATTTGTGTTTTTTTCTCTTGAATAAACAGGGCCTGATATCTGTGGACCTGGCACTAAGAAAGTTCATGTGATCTTCAACTACAAGGGCAAGAACCTTCTCATCAAGAAGGACATCCGATGCAAGGTCAGTATACCTTCAGCTCAGACGTTCATTAATGCATCGTTTGCTGGGAGCACAAAGGACACTTAACCCTTAACTAACGCTCTATTGACTCTCAGCATAATCTGTGACCAACTAACACTATGAATATGACTGACAAAGAAAGCGGACAAAATATACAGTTCCTCAGGTAGATAAAGGAACATCCCTTCACTGCTATTATGTAAAAATGTGTAGAACAGGTGAATATGCATGTGACACCTGTTCTACACATTTTTACATAATAGCAGTGAAGGGATGTTCCTTTGTCTACCTGAGGAACTGTATATTTTGTCCGCTTTCTTTGTCAGTCATATTCATAGTGTTAGTTGGTCACAGATTATGCTGAGAGTCAATAGAGCGTTAAAAAAATATACACTTAAAGGTAAAACAAAGTTTTGGGGGATTTTGAAAATTTGGTAGATAGTGATTCTTTACAATTTTTCATATATTTGGATGCCCCTGTCAATGTATTAAAAGCACTAGAAAATTTAGCCCCTAAAACACTTCTGCTTTCGAGAAAAATTGAGTATAAAAATTTACCGGTGCTCCCGGTAAATTTTGATAAATTTCAAATAGCGCCTACGGCAGTACAATGGTGGCTGCGGCCATGTAGTTGTGATATATAATTTCCAATATATTGACCTTGAGAGGGAGCTATACAACATAAAAAGTTTATTATTTAGAATTTCATAACTTTAAACTCGATTTCAACTGCGGAAACGATCACTGAATATTGTAGGATCACATATGCTTCCAATATGTTCGTTTGAACCAAATTCATGACCCCATACCAAAACTTTGTATTACCTTTAATAGAGAGTCATGCTGTAACTTAGACTTATGCCCTTCTGCCATGCAACAGACGGCATGTCAAGTTACATTAGTTGATCATTAACAGATTATGATGAGAGTCAGAAGGGTGTTAACTCCTCTACTAACATGCTGAGTTTATGTCCTTTTGGCTCTCACCAGTATGTTAATTTACATTGGTTTATCATTAACATATACTTAATCATTAACATATCCTTCATTTTATGATTTCAACAGATGTGTAATGATAAAATGGCATTAATTCATTTTTTCATTTTAGTAAAGAAAAAAAAAGTTACATGATATTGTATTATTTTGTTGTATATATGTAAATACAAAACAAACAAGTTTTACATTCATATGTAAAAACAAATTAACAGAAAAAAATCTTGCCAAAGAATGGAACTAGGCTCGACTAGCACTTGTGCTAACTTCTAGTTCCCATTAACAACTTCACCTTAATCAACCATCTTTCGGGGCTGAGCAAATCCTGCTGAGAAAAATGCTTTCTGATAGCTTTCTGATAATGCTTAATTATGCTAACCTTGACCAAAGATGATTACATTTCATTGTGAATTGGTGATTCTTGGTCATTTATAAGTGGACCTAGCTTCGATGGCAAAACACATATAAAAATAAGGGCGTGCAATGTCCATGGTAAAATTGGTGTTCTAATTCAAGGATATTGCAGGTTTCAAAACCGAATCGGGCAATCCCTCAGGCCAGAAAATGACAAAGTTTCTTTCCTTTCGAGTTTAACACAAATTTGAGAACATCTACATCTAATGGTGCTTCATAGTAGCATTCGTTTGATGTTTGAGCATTACAGTGGTATTTTTTTTTTAATCTATCCCCCATGTGAGCAGGCCAGTGACGTATCCAAGTATGGAACATACAGAAATCCATGCCACAGCAAACTGATTTTGTTGGTCCATTACCACCCATGTGGAATAGACCATGTACCTGCTTCCCACCCAAACATTAAATGAAAGATCAGTTCTGGTCATGCGATTGCATTGTGAAAAAAACGTTGTGGAATCGATCAGAAAAGGTTGATCATCTAGCATATAAGTATTGGTGTGTACTGCAAGGTTCTGGAATCATCGAAATGATAAGAAATTTGGCCCAGTCTTGGTAAAGTTACAAGCACTGTCTGTACACAGGAAGATATATATGGGACTACACGTGTGTGACACGTGTGCGATATCTATCAGGTCCAAATAAATATAATAATTTACCAAATATATCAATTAGTAGGCGGTTTCCCGGCAAAATTTGTATGATCACGTATTACTCAAAACATATTTTTTTACATGATTGGTAATAAGAGCTTCCATTTCATTTTTTGAGAGGGGGGGCGTTTCCAAAACTGGACTTTACCTTTAATGACGAGAAGAACTTTAATTCCTAAGTGAATGTCCTTCTTCATCTTTCACTACAGGATGATGAATTCACCCATCTCTACACCCTGATCGTCAAATCTGACAACTCGTATGAGGTCCGCATCGACAACGAGAAGGCTCAAGCCGGCAACCTGGAGGAGGACTGGGACTTCCTTCCATCCAAGATGATCAGGGATCCTGAAGCTAAGAAGCCAGAGGACTGGGACGACAACGAGAGGATCGACGATCCAGAAGACACCAAACCAGAGGTAGGTTCAGGGGTTGCTTGTTCTGAAGAGGCAATGCTGTATCAATGACCTGGGCCCCATTTCACAAAACTTGTCATCAGTAACAAATGACAGTTTATTTTATAAGCTATCAAAATCCTTGCTTCTGAGTGGTTATCAGCAGATTTGTTACTGATTTTTGTCATTTGTCATTGAAAAAAAGGTTTGTGAAATGGGCCGCTGATGTTTTCTTTTGGGATATGAGCTCCTCTCTTTCATAGGGGGTCCAGATTGAAATGTGTAAAGGCTTGTTTGTATGGGGCCGTGGCCCTGTTTCATAAAAGCTATTATCAATAACAAGTGACAATAACTGGTAAAAGCTACTGATAGTGTGGTATTTGATTGACTGTGAGTACATTTGTCATAGATGTGTGGCAGTTGTATGAAAGAGGGCCCAGTTTGGAATATTGAAATTGTGGGGGTCTGGAGTTTGGATTAGGGGCACCATGTACATCGGGCTCCTGTCTAGCCCTGAATTAAGGTTGCGATTGGGATTTAGGTTAGCATTAGATAAAGTTGAGAAATCAATAAGTGTAGGACATTTACTGTGGAGCAATTATCACTGGATCTTGGATAATACCAATGCAATGTTGTATGTTTGATTTTACAATTGACTGCGACATTTCCCCTGGCCTTATTTTGTTATATAGAAATAGGGGTAGGGTTAGGGATAACATTCAGACCAGAGTTGAAGATGAGAATTTGTTTATTGACTATGGAATAATTATCCCTGAAGCATGTGTTGTACAACCCACAACAACACCTCTACATAAAGACCGCCAATATATATATATTTTTAATTTTGTGTAGGATTGGGAAGTGGCCGAATTCATTGCCGACCCTGACGCAGAGAAGCCAGAGGATTGGGATGATGAGATGGATGGAGAATGGGAACCACCAATGATCAACAACCCAGAATACAAGGTCAGTGAGTACCTCTCACAAGGCACAGTCAAACATTATTCTGGAGCCAAGAGAGGTTTAATTAAGCCTTGTGTGGTATTCTGATGTTATCTTTAATGTCAATGAGAAGTACAGTATGTTACCTGAATAGCTGCCAACGGTTCATATTATGGAGGAACGACTCCCTATGTTTTCTGACTTGAAACTAGTGTTAGGAACCTTATATTCCTTTCACATCTGTAGTAAAGCATTTAAAACACACTGTATTCCTTTTTTCGGCTTAGGAGATTGCTGTGGAAGGTTGGTAGGTTTGTAATTGTCATAAAACAAATCTAAAAGCGCTCGGTTTCTTCAGATGGTGCGCACTGTAAACGCACTGCAAGCGGCTCGTTCACAGAGCGGCACCAATCTAAAGAAACCTCGCGTGTACTGCATTCACCGTTATTGCACTCTGGGATGTGCGTTATTTGTTTTATAAAATAGCGACACAAATAGCAACAAACGAAACTTTAGATCTTAAGTTAGAGTCTACGAGAGTTCGATCTAGAGTTATGTTGGTTCTAGACTAAGACCTTGCAGGCTTACCAAAAGTCAATGGGATTCATTGCCTTGATTAAAAATAAAATCCATACAGTGGGTCTAGAGACGAGTATACATCAGACAGCTGAAATTCCTGGCTTCATTATAAAATCCAAAAGTCAAAACAGGCCTAAATCCAAGGCAAAAGTAAAATGAAATTTGCTTTTTAATAATACCCTGCTCTAAGCTCTTAGCTAGAGCTAAGCTATGCATACGCTGCCCTGGGGATCATGGTGGAGCGTACAATATTAGCTACGCGTAGCCTACAATAATTGCAATGCATTTATGTTAATATATCGTCTCCAAAAGAAAGCACTTCGTCTTTGTACACATTCACATTATTTAGCCCATACTGATCCAACATTTTGTAAACTAAAAACATTAAAAACCGCTGACATTCACAGTTTTCAAACTGCAATCTTTATGTATAAATGTTGGATAAATACTATACCTTTGGCATTTCGAAATATTTTTGTTTACAATAGTGATATACATTCTTATCCCACACGACACTCATCCGATTTCCACTTAACAAACCCCAAAATTATTATGGCCTATAAATCGATAAGACATCATGGTCCAGACATTTGGAATGCTTTACCTGACAATATTAAACACTCTGAAACTCTTTATTCATTCAAAGCATCGATGAAAAAATATTTAATATCTACATATTATTCAAAAACATCATAAGGGTCTCAGAGGTTTTGATTGTTTATTTAAATTAATTTTAGATGACCAGTTCATTAACAATACGAATCGAACACTTACTTCACCTGCACACACCCACTTGCACACACTTGCACATTTTTCTTCTTTTTTCTTTTTTCTTAATTTCTTTCCACTTTTTATTCAGATACTTTCTGAACAAAATCTTTATATGTGACTCTCTATTCCCCTACATTCTCCTAAAAACAGCGCCATGTACCCCCCCCCCCCCTTCCCGGCTGCTATCGCCTCAAGCTTCTTTGCTTATGATAGTTGGCCTCTGCATTTATCTTGATTATTTTTACTTACCTCCATACTTTCAAGCTTTCAATTATGTATTTTTTTTTTTTTAAATATTTTATTTTGTGTGTATTAAGTTGTCACTCTTGATGTAAATCAATTATATTATAAACTATTATTGTTATTTGAATGTTTTATATTTGATTTATCAATAAATGCAGAAACATCTGCTAAAAAAAAAAAAAAAATTTGAGGGAGCGCGTACTACACTTACGCGCGCGCGCTGGATATCCATGGTAACGTGTATTATAACTTTTTTTGCGCTTTTTTCTGCAAAATCGTGCTTGCATCAAAAATTTGTACATGTCATGTGACCCGTATTGACCAATCACGATGCTTAAAATACTAGAGCCATTTTATAAAACAAATTATTAGTCGTCACGTAGCTGGCTATTTATTTCTGTTTATGCATGTTGACGAGTTTTGAATTCACATTTTCTTAATCTATCCATCTATTCTCGATGATCGCAATATAATGTATGTTTTTCTTTTTTAAATCCCACAGGGAGAATGGGCACCTAAGAAAATTGAGAACCCCAACTACAGCGGAAAATGGGTACATCCAGAGATTGAGAACCCTGAGTATGAAGCCGATGAAAACCTTTACAGCTACCCAAGCTTTGGAGCTATTGGCTTTGATTTATGGCAGGTTAGTCAAAATGATGTCTCCTCACCCATACGTTGTTTCATTTCGTCTGTTGAATGCCAGAAGGGAGTCGAGTCCTATTATCATTCGACACACCCTTCTTGCCACACTCAACCCAGGTGATATAAATGGGTACCTGGCAGGATTTAATTCCTTGAAATGCTGGAGCGCTGTATAAAACGGCAGCTAGGCTAAAGCCGGAGCAATAATAAATGCGCCTCGGAATAGAATTATCTAGATAGACCCTGCTATAGAAATGCCTATTATTATTATTATAATTAACTGACGATAAAAGGTCCGTTTTTATGATGAATGATGATTTGCAAACACCCCCCTCGATTCCGAAGAAATCAATCGAATGTGTAAAGCAGGCTTTATTAGGTGCCCTTGACCTTCACAAACTGAGTCTAAGGCCAAGTATAGTGTGTTCCTCATTTTCCTAGTTTTGAAAGTAAGGAGGGGGGTTCCATTTCATTTGATATTTGTTTATATTTTTCCTTACATACAAATGCCATTGCGTCAATTTTAACACCGATTTTGTTGAATCAATTCCGTTTGTTGCACACTTTCACGCCACGTGTATGCTTAATCCCATATACACATTTCCGTGTATACTGTACAATACATGTGACTTACAGCAAGACTGAATATGTCTCTTATCACTTTGGTGAATCCGAATCTCGCAGTATACAGGACTCAATTTTTATTAACAATGGCTATGACATTAAAATTTTCAAAATTGCTTCCAGACAGTGTCTTTAACAATGCAGTCCCACAAACAGAACTCAGCGTTATCTTTGTAAGTCTCTCAAGATTCTAGTAGAGATGTCTAAGAGATGGTAACTTGTATCGCTTGTGATGCTTTCTCCCCCACAGGTTAAATCTGGGACGATTTTTGACAACGTTCTTATAACAGACGATCTTGAAGAAGCAGAGAAACAAGCAAAGGATTTATTTGAAGTCACAAAGGTAAATATTATGTGAATGAAATGAATCTATTAACCCTTAACATTTAGGAGTTTTCCTTCATTTCATAATTCTCATTTTCATTTCTTCTTGGTTGTTATAAAAAATGTATATTAAATGAACCAATGTGAATTTAAGATTGCCTGTTTATATGTGAAAAGAGTAATTATTAATTTTCACATTGTGTTGCCAATGTAGTGTCATTGATGATTATTTATGATCAAATGCTTCCTATTCATGAATGGCATGATGTACTGCTTTCCTGCTCCTGTATAGCAATTATAGTTCAAAAGATATCCCAAAAGATTTAAAGGAGACATCAAATCAGTATTGTACAACTCTTCTACCCTAAACCTATCCTAACACCCTATTTCATCCCAAAGCCTGACCCTATATTTTTAATGTAATAAAGGTCCAGAGCGGACAAAGGTCGGATCACATAAATAGACACCTGTCCCTTCCAATTTGCAAGTGTTTGGTCTTAAATGTTGGAACGCCAGACTTTTGTAACCCTCTTTTTGATCCGGTATCTTTGACATTGCAGGTAGCAGAAAAGAAAATGAAAGATGAGCAAGATGCGGAGGAGAGGAAACAGCGAGAGGAGGAGGATAAGAGGAGGAAAGAAGAGGGAGGCGATGATGAAGAAGGTGATGAAGACGACGAAGACTTGGATATGGATGATTTAGATCTGGACATGGGTGATTTTGAAGAGGAGGAGGAGGAAGAAGAGGAAGAGGAATTGCAAAGGGATGAATTGTAAAATGATCCTTGGACTAAAAAGAGACTTTCATACATCAAAGGGAGATTCTTGCGCAAAGATTAATTATTCCTTGGTTTATCATGATTGAACATGTGGGAGGGGGAAAGTTAGACGGTTTTGGGGAGGGGGTGAGGGGAGTGCACTTCATTTACATTCAACCTACTTTTGTATAGCAAACTTCGAAATATTTTATCAACTTCAAAATATTTTCTTACAGAACCAAGTACTAATATTCAGTGGTAGGTTCCTTCATTGTAAGTAAGTCTGGGTTTTTGATGTCGATGCTGGGAATGGACCGCAAGTGTCCATGTTGCTCTAGAGGTGGGACGTATGATTTGTAAACTTTGTGACGTTCTTGCTCAAGAAGTTGTTACCCTCTAATAACACGAACAAAAAATATTCTCAGTTCTTTTATACCTGTTACAGATTATTCTCAATTCTTTTATAACTGGTACAGATCATTCAGATGCATCCAAATTTCAAATTTCCTGTGTGAAATATGGGATTATAGGCTGTAGGATTGATGAGAAATATGTTCATTTAAGATATCAAAATGACTGATTGGATATTATGATGGTCCATTTCTACAGTGATACTATTAAAAAAGATGTTTCTTTGTATGGAATAATGGTAAATGGCATCATCGCATCGGGGGACATTTTATTGGTCTTTATTGGGGATTTGGAAGTTTACATCACTTATTTTCTTTTTTTCTGAAAGAGCAATACTTGTTAAATTATTATCACATTTATTGTCATGGCAATTTTTCCATGTTATATGAATCATGTAATTTCTGGCACTTTGCTTTCTCTCCAGAGGATGATAACCTCTTAACCAGTGATTTTTTGTACTGTTGGGATAGTGATCACTGCAACTCTCATTAATGTATCATTTCTACATTAAGAAGATGGGAGTAATGTATGCGCCTTTTTCGTTATGCATCCCATTCAGATTTTTGTCTTCTGCAATTGTCCAATTTTTTTATGCGTGATTGTTCTTTATTGAATTACAGATCTGTGATGACCTTTTTAATGATCTTATCACAAAGGTTTACATTTTAGTGTACCATTTTAACTTCAGAAAAAGGACTCTAAATTTGTGATACATATATTCCCCATAATTCATGGTATTTTCTTGTGTTTTAGAACTAGAAATTCTGTTGGGTCTCACTTGACCGATATTTCATTTTATTTTCTGTGTTGTGATTGCAGGAGAATAATTTTATGTAGGTATTTATGTTAGTTTTTCTTCTTTTTTTAAATTTGTCTACCAATCGCTGAGAGGTTATCTATTGAACAAGCTGCATTGTTCTGATTCATTCATGAATAAAATTTTATGTTAGTCTGGGAACTTGTCCCAAAATATAGTCGCCCCATTTCACCCATAAGATTCGACCCCTCAAAGTTTCTTAGACCAGTAGCTGTAGAGTTTAGCCCCCAGAGCCCCTGAAACAGATGCCAAAGTTGGGTCTGTTTTGGGGCTTTGGGGGTTGAACCCCACTGCTATGGTTGGACTGATGACCAATTTGTTAATTGTCTTTAGTAACTTTGAGGGATTAAATCTTATGGGTGAAATGGGGCCACTATTTCATGGCAGGCTCCTTGCCTGAAAAGAGAAAATATATGAACTGTTCTTTTGTTTTCATAATAAATGGTATTGTGATCATTGATGATGCAGCATTAACATTTTCCGCCTGTTCTTTCTTTTGGAAGTACATGTACCTGTATCCCCTCCCGGTCAAATACCCCAACCCTGGTTTACTACCCCCCCCCCCCCTCCCCCCATCCCACCCTGTACAATTACCCTTCAAAAGTTACCCCAAGGACAGCCCCCCCCCCCCCCATCTTGTGAATGACAGAGGCAGTGCTACACTGCACCCTATTTTCAAGAACCCCCTTATGGGCCCCTTTTCATATCTGGTGTCTTTTTCTCATCCGATAAGTGCCCTTTATTATCGGTATTTAGGAATAAAAAAAAATCACTCAACATTTTTAAAAAGGGGCACTGATCAGATTAAATAAGAGGCACTTCTTGGGGGTACTTTTGGGGGCACTCTGCCACCTTGCCTACAGGTAGCACTGCCTCTGCTCTTCATAAGATGGGAAAGGCAGTCCGGGGGAAATCTGCTCACTTTTAACTTCTTGTTTATTGAGCACTAATAGACCTCTAAATCTGTAATATATTCAATTTTTTTCTTTATTTAAAACATCCCGATTACTGAGACTGCTCTGTCCTATTAAAATTTTCATTTCATCAAACATGTCATCCTTGCAATTAAAAGGCGAGTATGTAACATGGAAATAGACCTAGAGTAAAAAGAGTACTTTGCCATTAAATACATAAATCAAACTACTGTAGAAATTGCTTTTTGCAAAGAAAAATTAGTGCCCTTCATTAGTTGAGTCAAAATGACATTCTGTGTAGTGTCCAGAACACAAACAATCATTTTTTCAGGGTCCAGAGAATATGAGGTGAACATCTGCTCAGGTAGCCGTGTATTAAGTGTACCTGTACAATCCTGAAGAATGTAATTGGAGAAGTTGTTTCTTTCACAGATCATCAATACCCAATTTGGTGTTTGCCTCGTATTCTCTGCTGTCAAAAAAACATTGTTCTAAGAAGTGTCGACAAACTATTCAATTTACATTTCAATTCTATTTCAGTTTTATTATAAATTTGCTTAGATCACCATAATACTTTATAAAGGCATAGATGAGAAAATCCAAAGTACAGTGTAAAGGGCTCTAATATAGCAAGGTATCTGCTATAACATGCTACTTTTACTGGTCCCAGCTCTTTGTTTTCTTACCCTGATATAACAAGGTGATTTCCATGGTCCCAACGACCTCGTTATACTGAGTTTCCTCTGTATTTGGTCATTGGCTATCCCAAACCTTACCAAGAATAGAGAGAACAAAACAAAAACGAACATTGAAGAAAGTACACTGTATCATTTTCCTTGTTATTTGGTCTGATGCAAGCTCAACTTGATAGAATCATCAAGTATACTAATATTTAGATGAGTTTAGTATCAAACAAAATAAGGTGGACTTGCTCAGATATCATTACACAACCTAAACATTATTCACCGTTTTTCATTGGCTAGCATAATCATGTAGAGAAAAAAGGAAATATAGAACTACAAATTACGCAACAGTCTGATTGTATGTACGGATAGAAACAAGAAAAAAGGAGTTTAGGAAAGTAAAGTACATTAATTTATTGACGCATGAAAACACAATATGGAAATAGTGGGTGATTTCCATAATACATTTATGTATCAGATTACACTTCATTCAGAGCACTTCTTTGCCAAACAGCAAATTTCTGATAACCGGCTTGTAATGTTTGATTGCCCTCTACGTGTTGCACCAATTTTTCAAACATGACAAGGATTTTTCTCTCTATCAAGTTAATACAGAAGTAAACAAGGATGGTAACTACCAAATTTGAGTAGTTGTGTATCAGATAAAGCTTATGGGTGGTATTCCGGTAGCGCGTACTAAGTTAGCGCGTACTTAGTTAGTTCACACTTTTATGGAGTGCCTGTTGCAAACTAATTTACCCTGTACAGATTATTTTAATCCTTCAATGAAAAGTGTCCAAAAAAATAGTTTTGCAATGAAATGGGAAGAAAAAGATAATATGAGTATGAACTGAATTTTAACAAAGTCTTTGGTAGATTATCTTTGTCATGAATATTGAAGGAGGAAGATGAAACCTAGCATTCCATAGAAGTGTGAACTAAAATTATTGTTTAGTCTGGACTTAGTCCCGGCTTAACTTATGAGAATACCACCCATCATCTTTAAAGTAAAAGGAAGTTTAATGCTGATGACTTTTCTTGCAAGAGTGAAAATCCTTTGTTTAGCAGAACAGCTACCGGTAAACACAATACGGCATTCTGCCAGCCGTGCAGCAACTTTGTAAGGATGGTTTTATCTCAGTGACATCATGAGGCTTACACTTGCTGTGTGGTCTTCGGGTAGACAATCCCAGAAATAATGTAACTACCTTTAAAGATAAAGGCCAGTTATGGACATGCGATTGCATTGTGAAAGAAACGTTGTGGAATCGATCAGAAAATGTTGATCAGCTAGCATATAAGTATTGGTGTGTACTGCAAGGTTCTGGAATCATCAAAATGATAAGAAATTTGGCCCAGACTTGGTAAAGTTACAAGCACTGTACACAGAAGGATGTATATGGGACTACGCACACGTGTGCGACTCGTGCATTATATCTATCAGGTCCAAATAGATATAATAATTTACCAAATATATCAATTAGTAGGCGGTTTCTCTGCAAAATTTGTATGATTACGAATTAGTCAAAACATATTCTTTTACATGATTGGTAATAAGAGCTTCAATTTCATTTTTTCAAAGGGGGGCGTTTCCAAAACTGGTCTTTACCTTCAAGGAACAATCCTCAAAAACCATCATCATAAAGGATGGCCTAAGCTGAGCTACTTGCTCTTCCCATCATGATCGTAAAAATGTCTTCTGTATCAAATTACTCCTCCAGGGTACCATGCAGCACAATGTCTGACCTATCATTTTTCTGTGTCCAGAAAACGAGGTGAACACCGTAAGTCTTCAGGTAGATCATCCATGGAAGTAGCACCTGCCTTCAAGGACAATCCTTAAGAAGCATCATCATCATCATGATTATGCAGCGAGATGGGAGTTAAGTCTTTGATGCTACTTGCTCTTTACCACAATGATCTTCTCCACCATGAAGGTATCTTAGGGAAGTCTAGCAATGTCTATCCTTGAGGACACCATGCAAAAAGAAAATGACCCATCATTCTTACGTGTTACGTGTCCAGAAAATATGAGGTGAACAACTACTGAGGTCTTCAAGTACATTGTAGGTGATCCATGGCATAAGCAACAGGTAAAATCCTTTACACACAATGCAGCAAAATGACCTGTCAATTGTTCCATATTCAGGGAATATGATATGAACACCTACTGACGTCTTCAGCTAGATGATCCCTGATAAAAGCATCAGGTTCAATCCTTGGACATCATGCTGCCAAAGGTCTTATCATTGTTCCATGTCCTGTAAATATCTGATGAACACCAACTAATGATCCATGGTGGAAGCAACAGGTTCAATCCTTTGTAGACACCATGCTGCCAAACGTCTTTCTCATTTGTCGGTGTCCAGGGAGTACAAAGCAAACACTTGTTCAGGTCTCTGAAGCGGGTGAGCCACCAGCGATGCCATCCTGTTGTAAAGATTGGTTGTGTTTCGTCCGACCTCATGGATGTAGGATGTATTGTTCTTGTCAAGGTCCAGGAAAACATCATAGATATCCTGCAAAGGTATAAACATTACCCCCAAAAAAGTATCAAATCAACATCATTGGTCACTCACAATCACATACATTCAACCCTGCCTTAGCAATCCCTGTACAGAAAGACCACCTATCTAAAAATACAATTTTTGTTTAATTGTAGGTTTTCCTTGAATAGTGTTTCTCATTGAAATGCATAATAATGGAATGAATACATAATGACCAACTGTCTATAAAGACCCCTTTTCTTTATCTCGCTTAATTTGTCTTTACAGGTTTTATTGTAATAAAAATTGTAGGAATTAAAAACTGTATATTTGGAACATGACCTACTACACAAAGCCAGCACATGAAGACAGTGCTGACTAGACCTTGGCAGTGCCATCTATAAACTCAGTTTTGGACCTCACATTCAGTCAGCAGCTACCTTATATGGTGCACAACTACAGATTCTTTGTGGGCCCACTAATTGAGCACATGCTACTGACCATGGAATCTGAGTTGGCCAAACTCTGTACATAGATTGCTCTGGAACTTGATAAGGTATTAAAGTGCTTATAACAAATTGAAATGTTATAACACCTACAAAATGGGAGCAAGATTTATGCCCTAACTGGTTAAAAGGTGGTGATAGGGAACTTTAATCTGCTTCAAATTTTATGAAAAGGACCACAATTTCACATAAAGTCTTGCACAAGAACAAGTATTTACAAAATTAAAGGGCCATGACAGAATTTACAATTAATAGTTTAACCATAAAGAAGCTCATGTGATTTGTTTTTTTGGATAAAAGACAATGGTGTAAGGAACTCAGAAATAGAATAAATGGGATACTTGTTTGATATGGGACCAAATCTCAAAGACTGTATAGCTGATTCTGAATAAATTTACCTTGCAGCAGTTTTCTTCGGACGGTGGTTCATGAAGATAAAACACATCAAAGAAGAAATATGGTGAGGCGGATAGCGCTACTTGAGCCTACACCAGGGGAAAAAAACAAAAAAAACATTTACACATCTTACAGAGTGGTTTGCTTATAAATCATAGTAAGTTAGTCTGTCATAAAATTACCTGCATGTGGTGGACAAATGAGCGTTCACGGTTTTGTTTTAAGTCTCATTCAAACTTCCAAATTTCTATGATTGTCCTAGCTGAGATAGGTTAAGTCTAGAGTTGCCATGAATGTTAGAAAATTGACTGCAAAGAAATAATTGCTAGAGCATGAGTCATTAAAGGTATAGACCAGTTTGGAAATGCCCCCCTCTCAAAAAATGAAATGGAAGCTCTCATTACCAATCATGTGAAAGATTATATTTTGACTAATACGTGATGATACAAATTTTGCCAGGAAACCGCCTACCGTATTTGCCGGCGTATAGGCCGCAGTATTTTTGGAAGAGAAAATATCAAAAAGTCGGGGTGCGGCCTATGCGGCGAAAGAGTAAAAAAAGTTTTTTTTTTTTTTTTTTTTTTTTTTTTTTTTTTTTTTTAGTTTCGATTTATGGCGCTATGCCTGGCAATGTCTCCCAGCTCAGTAATCAGTGTGTTGACTCACCACTCGG
Source organism: Strongylocentrotus purpuratus (assembly GCF_000002235.5). NCBI lineage: Eukaryota > Metazoa > Echinodermata > Echinoidea > Camarodonta > Strongylocentrotidae > Strongylocentrotus > Strongylocentrotus purpuratus. The sequence continues at coordinate 253,908 of NW_022145521.1, forward strand.
AAACTACAACAACACTAAAATTTGACTGTCATCTTGGTTTGAAAGTAATCTTTCTAATAGATCTCAATATGTAGTTTATAATAATAGTTCCTCAAATTATTTTCTATAACAAATGGTGTACCACAAGGTACACCACTGGTACCATAGGTACTTTATTGTTTTTAATTCACATTAATGATCTTACACATTCTTCTAAAAACGACATTGTTACTATTATTTGTGACAAGTTTACAAGCACAAATCAGCGCCTTTAACTGCACCTCGATGTTAAATGAAGGTCCTTCCACGCGTGGGTTTTCGGCAGCAAAACAACAACAACAAAAAACAACAAAAAAACGATTTTTTTTTTTTTTTTTTTTTTTTTTTTTTTTTTTTTTTTTTTTTTAAAATGTCAAAATCGGGGGTGCGGCCTATGCGGGGGTGCGGCCTTTACGCCGGCAAATACGGTAATAATTGATATATTTTGTAAATTATCATATCTATCCGGCCTGGACAGATATCGCATTGTCCCATATACATCCTTCTGTGTACAGTGCTCGAACTTTACCAAGACTGGGCCAAATTTCTTATCATTTTGATGATTCCAGAACCATGCAGTACACACCAATACTTATATGCTAGATGATCAACCTTTTCTGATTGATTCCACAAAGTTTCTTTCACAATGCAATCGCATGACCAGAACTGGTCTATAACTTTAAGCATACAAGTGTATTCAATATCTATTCACCAATCTACTTAAAATAATTTCAATTGAAGCTTTATAATGTCATATGGCATTATTGCAAAATATGGAAGCCACCATGCACTCCGCACAGTAGCACTTCATGGCGTCACATGCATTGGTCTCCTATTCCCCACCCCACAGACTCTACACACATACCTATATATGTGTGTGTGTGTGTGTGTGTGCCAATGAATGAGCGGTTTCTAAAACTAGATATGGCTGCTTCTACATATACAAAACAGTTACACCGGCACTCACCTCTCGGCCGTTGTCAAACTCGGGTATGAGAGCTGACCTTCCATAGAAAAACAGCGTTCTGACGATGTAAGGAGGAGGCAACACCTCGATGTCTTCAATCACTGGCAATTCTACTTTATGTACACTGTAGTAAAGAGAAGAAGATAGCATTAAGAATCTAGTTCCAGTCATTCCTTTATAAATGCCAAGAAGAATATTTTCTCAATGGTAAAGCAGTGTCTTCTTTTCCATCTTACATCTGACACATCTACTTAAAGGGATTGGGTATCTTTGCCTCAGATTCTAAACAAAATCCTGGATTTAGCTCATGCTACAATCATAATTATCAACCTTTAGGTCAGTCAGGAACCCCATGACCTTTACAAGCCGATCGCCTGTCTGATTATCAAGATATATATGATTGGAAATCAAAATTAATAAATTTTTATAACACCACAGTCTATTGGGAAAATGAGTATGGTAAAACCGGTCACTCAAAGACTTTTACTTTTTTGAGGTACTTTGTGATCATTTTGGACCGCCATTTTTTAAGGGCTTCAATAGTACAGCATATCACAGACACTGATAACACGTAGGGCCATGCATCTCAGATTTAAGATTGTTAAACGATGCCTTTAATGTACGCAATGAGCTTTCTAATTAGTGAAATGCCATAACTCATAACAGCTAAATGAAACAGTTCGTCACTACCCAAACGTGTACAAATTTGAATACATAACGATAATGGTTATTGACATTGAAATCAACTTCCAACATTTGGCATATTTTCTCAACTCCTGGGAAATTTTGGTTGTCAAAACTATTTTTCTATGTGTACTTTCCATCTTTATTGACATAGATATAGATATATTTTCTGGTATAGATATTCTTGGTTACCACACATATTTGGGGTTCTTAGCCAATCACTTTGTGCCCAGACCATGATTCCTCGACAGGAGCTTTTCCCAACTTCATTTTCTTGTAGATCCTCTTAAGAGCATTCTATTTTTACAAGTCAGAAACAAACTTTAAATTCTTAAAGAGCGTCCAACCATGCTCATATTGCACTCTTTCACAGAAAAGAAAATTGATTTTTGCCTTCACATTTTCAAGTTTTTATTTTATCTATCTATCTATCTATCTATCTATCTATCTATTTATCTATCTATCTATTTATTTATTTATTTATTTATTTATTTATTTATTCATTCATTCATTCCTTCCTTTCTTCCTTCATTCATTCATTTATTTATTTATTTATTTATTTTATTTCATTTTATTATATTTTTTATTATCATTATTATTATTATTATTATTATTATTACTATTATTATCTTCTTTTTTTTTTTTGAGGTGGGGGGGGGGGGAACACAGCATGTGTCCCCTTTGAACCCCACCCCCAGAGATGCCAACCTTCTTTAACAAAAAAAAGTATTCTTAAGAGCAAAAAACAGTATTTTTGAAAAAAATCTCTCAACTTAACATATCGCCCAATCGAGCAGCTTAAAAAACCCCGGCAGTACCACGTTTAAGTACCCGGATCGGAGCGCGACGTGCATACATTACATGTGGGTTGTTCGCAATGTGCGCAGTTTGGGGCCCGTATCACAATCCTGCGTGCATTGATTGAAGATGTAGGTGCATAATACACTTACGACACAAAGCCCATGATCAGAAATTAAGAAAAACGTCACTAAAAAAAAAAAAAAAAAAAAAAAAAAAAAAACGGTAACAAAACATACAAAAAACGTACTGCCGTATTCATACAAAAAAAACGGAACAAATACGGCAAAAACGGAACAGTTGTCATCTCTGCACCCCCATCTGCCACTGATGTGTCTTTCCATTCACTACCACAAATGAGTTTTAAATGTTGAAAGCCACTGCTCAACTTACATGGTTTCAAACAATGACGTCAGGTCACATGACTCACAATCCCGCGTCTCACTGGTCAGATCAAACATCACGTTGAGAAACTCCTCCACATCGGACGTGAAGTCTTGCAGCTTTTGAAAGCAGAAATAAAAATCAAAAATCAGGATGAAGAGGAGGAGAATGAAGTTATGTATGTAATCTTGACTATTCTTAAGGCATACAAAGGTTCAGGTTTACATGTTGGTGCTTATTTAATTTCTTACTAAAGCAGGGTTTTTCTGACAGTGACATTGTACTACCAAGATGCCTTGCATGAAATAACTGTTGTAGGGGTGATAGTGAGCACTAAAAAAAAGTATTTTTCCCCCCCTCAACCACGCCCCCCTTGAGTAAAAAAAGAAGAGGAGGATTTGGGGGTAAAAATGGCATCTAACAATATTCGCCCCCTTTTGAGTAAGAAACATTGGGAAATAAGAGGGAAGAATAGAGAAAATTAGGGGAAAATCTGGAAGAAGAAAGAAACAAAAATCTGGAAAATTTAAATCAGGTTTTTATCAGGCCTGTGATGACAAATTTACAACCAAATTATATAATTCAATGACTGATGACAAGTTTACAACCAAATTATATAATTCAATGACAGTTTGAACAGAATACAAAGAATTCAGTGCACCAACATTGTGCAACCTGTCTGATTTTTGAAAATGCCATTTTTTTAAAATGATCAATAAATGGAGACTTACCCATACTGCACTCTCCTGTAGCACCACCAATGCGAATTGGTGTCTGGGGTTGATGTTACTCTTGGTTCGTATAAACATACTCAGAGCCCGTTTTACCAGCTCAATGGGTAGATGTTTCGTCCTGTTAAAATGAAAGAGGGAATAATTGTATAACATGTACAGTATATGTAGTTCAGAATTATTTCCTTTTGAACTCTATGAATACATAAATTAATTAGATGTGATCTGTCTTTTTCCTTTCTATTCAAATGAATGATATACATGTATTGGTTTCATTTCAAGTAGTGAAATATGACCTTATAGTGAACAACTTATGATGGTTTTTTTAATGAAGTATACACAATTCAAAATATTAGGGCAGCATTTCATGAATCTTTTGCCGACATCCAAATTGAAGCAATTCATTTTTAATACACACGTTTCAAAGGGATGTCGGAAAACTTGTACTTATGACAGTTTTGTTGAACAATGCCCAGGACGTTATTCCTTTGTTTGTACTCACCCATCTCTCTGTAGAAAAGGCACTCTGTTGACTTCACTTGCAAGGTCTAAACAGATAATCTATGATGAGATGAATAAAACATTTCAATTAATTTCCATTCTTAAAACACATTTGAATATTTATAATTCCACGATATATATTCCCAAAAGGGTATTACGTAGATATTTCAAGTGTTTTTGTAATTTAAATCTCATGATAGCTCATTGTTAAGAACAAGTTTCCATCCTCTGGACTAACAAATAACTCCCCTGTGCTTCCAAAATTATTTGCAACTACCAGAGCACTCTTAAAATTAGTTTCATCTCTTTTAAAGCCCGTCTGCACTAGTTTGGCCAGGAAGGATTAGACCACCCATCATGGTCACTGACAGGTCTTTATCTCCAACTCAGCTCTCTATCAACATAAGGAAAAGAGGATCATGGGGGACCAACAGGCGCCGCTTAGGCATTGTTTTCTATATAGAGGGAGCAAGTAGCTACAAGTATTGCAGTGGGGCTTTAAACTGTTCACAAGTTTACTCCTTCCCAATGTATAACTACTGTACATGTCTGTTGGATTGTGTGTTGAAACATGTCTTTCCATTTCCTTTCTCCTTTTGTAATGCTCTGTCTTGTTCCTTTTGTCTTCATCTTAAAGGGATCCGGTAACTTTGCCTTAGATCCTTTAAAAAAATCCTTTAATTAGCTCATGCTGCAATGATAATTAATAGACCTTTAGGTTAATCAGGAACACCATGACTTTTACAAGCCGATCGTCTGTCAGATTATCAAGATATTTATGATTGAAAATCTAAATCAAACTTTGTGTTTGCCAAACGGGGAAAACGAGTATGGTAAAACCACTCACTCCCAAGGTTTTTACTTTTTTGAGGCACTTCTTGATATTTTGAAGTGCAATTTTTTTAGGGCTTCAATATAACAGCATATCACAGACACTGATAACGCATAGGGCCGTGCATCTCAGATATAACATTGTTAAACATATCCCTTTAAGCTCTTTTCGCTTCTTGCTCCCTCCTCCCACATAGCCTCTGCTCCCTCTCTCACTCTCCTCTTGACCTGTATATACAAACAATCTATATTTTCTCTGAACTCTTGACAGCCGGGAGCTTGGCCCTTCTCATAGGCCTGCCACTTCCCTTCCATTTTTGTTCATCTCTCTCGCTTGCCCCTATTTCACTCTCTTCTTGTTGCTCCTTCCCTCCCCTTATCTTTCCCTCTCCTCTTAATATCTAGACAGAACATCTCTTTCTATCTTAAATGTAGGCCACTTATCATGGGTGGTATTCGGGTAGCGCGTACTAAGTTAGCGCGCACTAAGTTAGTCCACACTTTTATGGAGTGCCTGTTGTCAACTCATTTATCCTGTACAGATTATTTTAATCCTTCAATGAAAAATCTCAAAAAAATTAATTTTGCAATGAAATGGGAAGAAAAAGATAATATGAGTATGAACTGAATTTCCAAAAAGTCTTTGGTAGATTATCTTTGTCATAAATATTGAAGGAGGAAGATGAAACCTAGCATTCCATAGAAGTGTGAACTAAAATTCTTGTTTAGTCTGGACTTAGTCCCGGCTTAACTTATGAGAATACCACCCAATGCCTCTACCATGCTCCCCGATTCCTCTCTCTCTCTTTCTCTCTCTCTCTCTCTCACCTTTCACTCTCTACAGAAAACCCCTTACTATTTTCTCTGGACAGTTGACTCCTGGTAACCTTGGTCCCTTCACAATACTCCTATCACCGTCTTCATCACTGGCCCCTGCCTCCGTCTCCGAAGGACCCCTTGACCTGAACTCTGACCTCCCGGCCTGGCTGGTCGTTCTCTTGGGCGGGGGCGGGGTCGGCCCCGTCTGGGCTTCGTCTGCACTGTCTGCTTGCAGCCCACTGCTGCTGGCCTGATCAATCCTGGAAAAGAATGAAACAAGATTTTAATAACATCAGCGACAGAACAATTGGTTACTGACACATCAAATTAATGAAGTTGTTCTACAAAAAAACAATTTCAAATTAAATCATAATCACATTGATTAATTTACACTAAAAAGGCCAGCAGGACATATCTACATTTGGGTCATCATTACATCATTTCATCAGTTGGTGCTCCCATGGTGAAGTCAACCATACAGCTCTCCACTCAGCAGACAACAAACAGATTGTTTTGTACATACCCTGTATATGTATACTCAGTTGTAACTGTTTTCAAAATGTGTGGACCCATTGAAATAAACTTCTGTTTGAAGGGTAATCAGCCCCTTATGTAGACATTAAAATGGAAATGGTAAACAAGACCCCTCCCCCTCCCCCTCCTCGGATCCTCCTCCTCCTTCTTCTTCTTATCATTATCATAAGTAATTTTCCATCAGCTGCACCACCATAATCCCTAACTTTCTTTTTAAAAGATCATGAATTTGGAGTGACAAATACAATGCAACAACATTGACATTAACACTGATAAACAATCCAACAATAAACAAAGAAAAAACAACAAGCAAACAAGCAAGCAAACAAAATAGTAAACACTTACACAACCTCTGAAGCATTGTCTGGTTCCTGTCTGTCTCTGACATGATCAATGTTTCCTGTATTCTCATCATAAACATCAAAATTCTCTCCAGATTCAGCTGGCATTTCTTCTCCTTCTTTCTCCATTTTATCCTTTTAGGTCCGTCTCAGGTCAAAACTGATAATGAAAAGCACCAATAAAAAAGTGGAGTGTCTTAATAATAACCTAACGTTAGATTAGGAGTTATAATGATAAAAATAAAACATAGACTAACAACAAATAAGGAAGAAAAAAAAAACCACTACTAATCAAATGAATCAATATTCTCATTTCTCGGTCACATCATGTGTCTAAAGACTAGCACATTATACGCAATGCATGAAAGCTCCTTCCAAAATGATGCAGCTAAACCGCGACGTTAGTTTAATATGATCTGATTCTGAAGATGTGAAGCCGTAAAGTGTAATACGCTCATGTCATATTTCTGCATGTTTTTATGTTAACACAGTCATCAATGACTATGTGAAAGTTAGCATGCAGTTACCATTCATTTACAAACCGCAGCAGCTTTTTGAGGCGATTTACTGTGCCTTACCTAAACAAGCCGGCTTTGGTCGTGCTAATAAATTGGCCTTTCAAAAAATAAGGAAATCAAAAATACAACATTAGACCTAGACTAGTCTAGGTCTAGAATAGATCTAGAGGTCTATGTGACGTCACGTTGAATTAATCATTAACAGTTTGAGTTTTACTTTGCCCAATAAAATATAAAATACCTAATTAAGATTAAAAATGATTATGTGAAAAGGAATTAGTTACAAGGGCGGTGTTACTTATAAGCCGTCTAGAGCGCACTGTATGCCTATACCGGAAATTTTAGACAAGAACTCGGGTCTTGCCCCACTGCATTACAATCACCGGTTCAGCGAGGACAACGTCCCCCAAACCTCCGGGCACAGAGCATGCTCACCACGGTGGTAGCCCATACAAACCACGCCCAATTTCCACCATAGAAAAGAACGTTATTAGCTGCCATCACACACAGAAATTATTATTTTACAATAAAATTATCGAAATTACACTTGTACTTCATACACAGGTAAACATAATATCACATACCTGTACAATTTAAACACTTTTCACTTACTCGAAAAAAGAAAGAAAGGGGAACTCACCCGCATCAGATTCTGTGTATGGTAGCGGTTTCGGTAAAAGTAAATGGGAAAAAGCTTCTCGCAGCATTATCCAATCTCGATTCTCGATGTGTCCCGACTCTAGGCCCGAATTCACAAAGGAGGTTTGTCGACAAACCTTGGTTTTCGTGCGTCATATGACGCCTTTTTACGCGTTTTTTTTTTTTTTTTTTTACAAACCTGGCTTGTAAAAACGCGTCAAACAAAGGTTTGTCGACAAACCTCCTTTGTAAATTCGGGCCTTAGAGTTTTCTTTTCTGGCAAAATGTTTACATGTGCTTCCATATGTCTACTCCCTGATAAATTCATATCTAATAATTTTTGTATGAGTAAATTTGATGCAGAATTTCATTCTTTGACGGGATTCAACCTTCATTGAATATCTTTATTTCTTTTTTGTTTGTTGCTCTCTTTCACTTCATATCAAATCTCTCCACAACTCTTCTTCCTTCCAAACTATCCCTTGTAATAACCTCAAGGAATTTTCATCTTGATCATCTACTCTCTTTCTCTTCAAAACTTTCTCTCAGCATCAAACAAAATACAGCAAAATACAAAGAGTGTATGACATGTAATAAATGCATATTTTAATCAGAGGAGAATTAATTAAGAAACAAAGAAAAAGTGTAATATTAAATTTTCTGATATCATTAATTCTGGCATAATGACAATCTGACAAAGCATTGTTCAGTCCTGTGGAAAGCTTTAACCGCATGTAAATAACTGACTTTTCATCTGAAGTAGTTTTATATAGTTACATTTAAAAAGGAAAGTTCCTAGATTAGGAACTCATCTGAATCTTAATAATGGCTTTCTCTTCTTTAATAGTGCATATTACAAGTCAAGGCATAGCTAAGAAAATGAACAATTTAAACCTAATAAGAAGATTTCTGAAAACCTGGCAGTAGCATCATGCAAGCTAGGTGACATGGAAATATGAAAGGATAGCATGTAAGATTATCTTGCAATTTGAAAATTCAAAATAATTAGTCCCTTACATTCAAAAGTGAATTTCGGTACATAATCAACTGCAAATACTATTTCTTGAAGGAAATCTGATATTTCTCAAATCAATACAATATAACCATTTAAAAAAGGAAAACTAAAAACCAGTGTTTTACAAGAACTATTCAGTAGAATAGGGTATATTCTGAAATTTCATCATACATGTACCGGTACATGTACTTAAATATCAGTACAAATTGGCAGCTCTAAAATAGAGATGAGTTATTCATGGAGGAAAAAGACAACCACCTAGCACCTTTTCATAGTTTGGCACCATGCCAAAAATATCTCTGTTCATTCAAGTTAATCCAGTTTGTGTGCAGATTTGCATGACATCGAATCAAATTAGAACATGTCAAGTACAATTAAACTTGAAAGAGCAAACTCATGTATGGTTTTAAAAGTTCTGATTTATTCTGCAGAGTTCCAGAATACTGTTATTCAGAAATGTTGTTTAAATACTGCCACTCTTTAGGGTGCAAATTCCATGAAAGTATTCATACTCCAATGGAAATTATGTATATATTCATCATATTACAACAAAATGGATTGCAGAAGAATTAATCACGAATGAGATAAAATCACATTGTGTACTAACTCTCCCTGAAAAGTAAGATTCAGCCAATGATTTGCATGAGTAGCCACAATTATTTGAACATGTTCAAAACAAGAAATATACCTTTTCTATCACACATCATACTTTGAGTGTCTCTTTTTATCAATATTTTCCTGCACCTACAGTTTATTTGCATGATAAAAGAATGGACAGCTATATGAAATGAAAAGACCGGTATATGCACAATGGAGAAAAAGAAGATGATTATATTCACCCTCGATAAAATATCTTGTTATTTTCTAAAGAAGGTGGCGGGGGGGGGGGGGGGGGGGGGGGGGGAGGGGGCAAGCTATTCAAACTAATGAAAATAATTGTAAAAAGGAAAAGTATTGCCTCTGGCTTACATATACACTATACTCAAAGAGTTACAATGACTATTTAAGAAGCACAAATAGCAAAATTGCCCCAAGGCCCTGACAAATTTGGGTGTTGTGTTCTCCGATTCTTAACCTTGCTGTATCAACAAATTATGTTTACTTATACTTTATCTATTACAAGGTACTCTTCTTTAATACATATGCAAATGAAATATCTCCTTTAAAAAAATACTATCTAGGGGCTGGATGAAATGCACTTTACTTCAGGTCTGAAATACTGGAACAGAAATATATTTGAAGGCATAAGCTATTATATATCCATTTTCCTTGTTTTTCCCTTGTTCATACAGGCCAGTTTTAAACAAATAGAATACAAAAAAGCAGAAAGATTACACCATAATCTTGCTAGCACCATACTAACAATATATGAACAATTATGTTCAAATTTTTCTCATCTTTTCCATTTCAGAATTATATCACAGATTTGAATGCTAAGTATCTTATCCCATAAATATAGTGTATCCTTTACAAAAAGTAATTAAGAAGAAAAATTAATGACAGTACAAAAGACGACAACTGATAATTTTGATATTTCTGGTAACAGCTTTATCTAAAATTTTGTCCTTAAGAACTACGATTGTTATATTTGGACTTACCGTATATTGAAATAAAACAATGCCAAATTTTTCATACACATCATTTTTAGTTATCTATTTTTCCCCTTTGAATAGTGAACATAAATCTTGATCAAATGGTACGATATTCTGTCCTAAAACTGAATTAGACTCCATAGATTGTGTCAGTGGAATAAAAACGGACCAACAACAGATGGAGGGCCCTACAACACAATGTAAACACTGCCGGAAATGGAAAAGCCCAAGATGGTGCATCCAAAGTCAATGTTGCCAGTTAAAATAAACAGGACGTAATATTGTGCCTGGGTCTTTGACTAAAAGAGAAGTTCAAGACTTATCGCGTAAAGGAAATGCACAGACATTTCTTGTGATACGTACATCATACAAATGACAATATTAAACTTACTAGTACAAAGGGGGTAGGCAATGAATGATGTTCGTTGTTGACTTTAACCCTTACTGTACTGGGCTATTTTGAGCACCTCCTGACTGGGGGGGGGGGGGGGGGGGGGCCTGGGAGGCCCCCCCCCCCTATGATCTCGGCCGTCGGATGTCCGATGAACACGAAAATTTGCATGTTTGTAGATATTTGTGTAACGAACAAGATGGTGTAATTAGTTTTTTTCGAATATGCAAATTTTTGTCGTTATAGCCTAATTAATTATGCAAAATGCTAATTTTATGCATTTTACAGAAAATGTGTCAAACTCCACTTTTTGAATGTTGAAACTCATTATTCATATGAAACTTCTTTTCTAACACAAAATATTTATTTTGATGTAATTAATAATGATAATTTATGCAAATTTGATGCGATTTTCAAATATTTATTTTCTTATGTATTTTATTGTTTTTTTATTTCTTATTATATCTATTGTTTTTATTTCTTATGTATTCTTTTGTTCTGGAATACATCAAGATACTTTGAGAAACATATAAAAGCAATTCAATATCAATTCATATCACCCACTTAGAAAGGAATACATCTAAACCTGTATTCACATTTCTGCTTGTACATGAATATATGCAATTATGGCATATTTTTGATGACATGCGCATACTAATTGTTATGTAACACCTCACAGGTATATCCGATTGCGACGAAAATGGTATCAAAACGTGCGTAAGACTTGAGGGAAAAAAGTCATGAAACGACAATTCAAAATTTCAAGCGGTTGCGGCGCAATCTCCGAAAATGTCGAGGGGGGGGCCTCCCAGGCCCCCCTCCCAGTACAGTAAGGGTTAAAGATACTATAATGTCCCTTTTGCAGCAACATCAAATTCTGTAGAACTTTGCAGGAATTATGAATATGTCATGTATGTCCTATCTGTGAAATTTAAACGTTAGCAGTGTCCTAATATTCAAATTATGCAAGGAAACCTGTTTACTTGCTAGACTTCACTGTCAGACACTATTGAGTGACTGACTGGCTTTTTTTTCTTCTTTGGTAATAATATACACAAAATGAGCTGTACATAAGCATTCGTCTACATCAATAACCCACTTCTTGTAATGGCCAAAATTAAAATGATTGAATCTTTGCGCAGCATAAAACGTACGACCATTCGGTGCAATGGTCTAAAAATCAGACTATTACCGTACTTACTGGCTCTATAGCTCTTAAGTCAATTCGACAACTTATAGTCGTTATTTTCCCACATTTTCAAGCCCCCCCCCCCCTTTTTAGGGAAGTTCTTAATTAGTATTCTTTCAAATGCCATTGGAATTTAACCTTTTCATTTTTTTGGCCTGCAAATGGGACATAGTACCTTTAAGAGCAGCATAAAGCTGGACGACCAAGCTTAAATGCAGGTATAAGATCTAACAATTTGATTTATGATAATTGCTTGTGGAAAATTCAGATCGGTGAATTTTGAATATAATATTCAAAAGAATCCAATGGCAATTAACAAAGTGCTAATTTCATGAAAGTGACAATACATCTTGTTTTTAAGCATGTAAAATATGAACAATTTTAAAAGTAGAGTGTGAGAATGGCTTACTTATGAGCGTCAGGAGAACTTATTTAGCTACTGACACCTAATGCATTTGACACTAGTATTGGACTAGAAAATTGTTTTAAAAAAACGCATACTGGATGCAAACCATTGCAGGAAGAAAGGCAAGATGCAAGTCACCGACATGATTCAAAACATAAACTCCAAGAAGATATATCTATTGATTTGAGGGAACAAGGTACCCTTTTCTGGTTTATTGACTTGTTAAGTGTTACTTACCACTTCCCTAAATGTGATTTGATTAAAACCATATAAATGTATTAAAACCTCAAAAGTATCGCTTTGAAATATAGTCGAATGCTCGAGTACCCGCACGGTTGACAACTACTCGGGTACGATTTCTCGTACCCGAATATTCGGCCGCAAAAAAACAAAAAAAAAAACAAAAAAAAAACAAAAAACAAAAATTTAAATGTCCAGGCCGACGCTAACCCGTGCCTGGGTGAGTGGCGGCCGCTGGCATGGTGCGGTCGGTAAAAATGTTTCCCAACTCAAGCACTGTCAAACTCACCACTCAGAAACTGGGACCAAATGTCTGGATTTCTGCTTGGACTTGGAGGAAAATGGATTATTCTGCCATCTTTGGTTTTTAAAACAGCATTGTTCACTGTTATTATTATTATTAAATCGGTGCCTTCAACTGCAACTCAAAGTAAAATTGCATGCGTTTTCGGCGACAGAACTGGGATACTGCTCCAGTGGTATGTATGGTGGTGGCAAAAAAAAAAAAAAAAAAAAAAAACAATTTAAAAAAAAAAAAAATCAAATTAAAAACAAAACAAAACATGGCGTCCGAATACTCGAGTATTCGCTTGTAAGCATGGGAGTGTACTCGGGTACCTCATTACACTGTTGTGCACAGCCTTAATCAATATAGCGTTTCAAGACAAATAAATGAAATATATCAAACACTGAATAGGAAAGCTAAATGCCTCCACGCATTTTTACTTTTGACATACCGGTACTGCTTGGCATTTTTTAAAGGTATTATTTCATGCTGAAAGTACAGCTCGTTACTACAATGATAGGCATAATGAAGTTTAGTGCATTTGTTCTCTTTTGAACAAATACATCATCTCTGTATTAAATGCATTACAGCCCGTTACCACAATGACAAGCATAATGACGATTTGGTGCATTTGTTTTCTTTTGAACAATAAATCTGTGTAATGCATTGATATAATTCAATGTTTATTACAATATTTCAACATTTAAATCCCCGGTTTCACCATCGTAATCAGACATCCTAGATTTTAAGCATATGAACACAGTAGAGTTCATGAATCTGTTTCTTCTCACTATAGAATAAATGCATCTTTCAATAACAAACAAATTATTTCAAATCATCAAAGTTTCATTTCAAAGAAACGTAATTTGACTGGTTAGATATATATTTACATTCCCATTTCATACCTAAATTATCAATAGAGTTTATACTGCAGAAAACCTCAGATTAACCAATACTTTTAAACATACTGGTCAACTCTAAATACTGCTGAAGGCAGGGTATTACACTGACACTTCTTCAGATCTAAGTATACTGCCATCTGCTGCTCACAATGTCCCGATGTGTCAACAGCCATGTCCCACAATGCACCACTAACTGCATGACCCAAGCATGATGATGCTTGGGTACAGGAACCGAAAAATGGAACTATTGAAAATACAACATAGCAGTGGTAGAGACGTCACTAAAATACCCTGTATATAAAGGTTCTAGTTTTAGTTGACTCTTTTGAACTTTTCTTTGTGTTAAAAGTCATTCTAAAAGAAAACTGGATATATATGATGAATCATACATGTATATATAGAGTGATAATTTTAAGAAACTAATATTATTCCAATTGAAAAACAACATGACCTTTGCCTATATAAAAGACTTCTTAGGACTTTCAGGTATTTTATGTTTTTACACACAAAAGCCAGCTTGGCAAATATTCATTGTATGTCAGTTTGGAAAAAATATCACAGTTGAAATGTCCCCTGAAAATTATTGATCTTCTTGTGCCTTTAAGTTCAAAATATGACAACAAAGAGCTTCAATGTTTGGACTTTCAAGCCATTATAGTCACATCTATCTATTTCTGTTTTCCCAATTGCATGAACAGTACTAAACTTTATCCTAAAAATAGTACCTTGGCAAAGAGCAGTATTGGTTTCACTGAGGTTTTCTGCAGCAGAATATGATCTACCTATTCTACAACCTAATCCCACGTTGTTTCCATTGGGACTGGCTTTATATGCACCTTGGAGTACTATCAGTGTTCTTCAACACTAGATTTCATGGCTGCAGCACTAGATGCTTGTGATATACTTTGCAATAACATAGAATCCTGAAGCGCATTACTTGGCAAAGGTTGAGTTGTAGGTAAAAGGTTTTCACACAACGGTAACGTACTGCTTCCTTTCGACGTATCAAGTCTACTAGAGTCTGATTGGCTCGTATTCGATGATGAAACGGGATTACTCGTTTCTAGTTGAGGGTTTTGCAACAACGAAGTGTTGCCAATTTCAGTTTCTCCTTGTGAGGCTTTGCTTTGATTGGAGTTACTAAGGTTTGTAGCAGCTCTGCTACCGGGGGATTCCCCATTTAGACTATCGTCTGTATTTGTTGTTGCATGAGTTGCTGAGTTTGTGGTTGATGTTTCTGCTGTAGTGGTAGCTACCCCAGTTTGCTGGCTAACCCCAGCATTGGCCGTTCCTTGCCGCCGATTTAGTAGCGCCCCAAGGTACATGCTGAATAGCGTGCGACGTTGCCGCCACACTGGACGTTGTACAGCAGCGACAGCAACAGGTACAGGTTGCGCAGCTTGTTGCTGCTGCTGTTGATTTGGCGTGCCATTTGGTGTTGCGTTACCCCCTCCTTGGTTGTTGGCCTCCCCTCCGTCAGTGGTGCCTGGTTGTGGTTGCTGTTGTTGCGGTGCATTCTCTCCAAGGTTGATGTTGATGTTGATGCGTGGATGCATGCCACCGTGCTGGTTGCGTTGCAGTAACACTTGTAGCCTGGCTTGCTGTAAGATGGCAGGTAACTCGTAGTGATGAAAGAAATAGATCATGGAGTGCTGGAAAATGCACAAAAAATAACAAATTTAGTAAAATTCCACAAAGTTTTTAATCTATTACTATTCTTATGATACTTCATGTAAACAATGACCTATTCTAAATTCTGATTCAAATCATAGTTTGAATATAGGATGCAGGTATTCTTGAAAATTTCATCTGTTTAACTTTAATATCACAGGTCAATCTCATGCAACAGAAATCAAAAGGTGATAATTTACTATTCATCATAAAAATTAACAAGAAAAACATGGAGCAGACACATGACAAGGTATCAACAGGTATTCCAACATACTCAGCACAGAACAAATTCTATAAGCTTTGTATTTTAAAATTTCAATTTATCATTTTATAACTAGTCGCTGGAACCATAACGTTTTAAGTGCTGTCATCACAATCCCTTAAGCAGATACCATAAGTTTTTAAATCATTTCTTTTATCGCAGTTATTCTATAGATGCTATCCATAATAATAACACAAAAAAACAAGTTACCTGAATAAAAAGCCAAGATGTAATGAGTGCCAAGCCACTATACTGCCCATTGAAGCGATAATGGTATGCATAAAATGCAAAATGGTATAGGTAGAAAAATCTGGAAAGGAATAATAGAACAGCACAGACAAGGTAAATAAATGGCAAGGATTGAATACTGGCACTAAAATATAATTTTGACTGTTTATGATCTACATATGACCAAACTCTAAATAAAAAGAGTGAGAACTGAAAAGGCTTAAAATGTATTTTAACGATAAAGGTGAGTTCTGGTCATGTGGTTGCATGAAAGAAAAGGTGTGGAATGGATCAGAAAAAGTTGAGCATGTAAGTATTGGTGTGCACTGCAAGGTTCTGGAGTCATCAAAATCATAATAAATTTGGCCCAGTCTTGGTAAAGTAACAAGCACTGTACATAGAAAGATGTGTATGGGACTACACAAATTGTGTCGGGGTTACCTACCTTGATTTCCTTATCTTTCTATGCTCATTACTCATCCAGTTCACATTTTAAACCAAAATTGTTTCGCAAATAACATTTATTTGTAACCTTGAACATTCAGTGTAAGTTTTGTTTGATTCTGTGAGAATTCATTTTCCTTTTTATACTAGAACTCAAGTATATCTTTCAGTATACAACACATTGATGCATAATATATTTACTTGGAACTATGAATACTGGAACTTAAAGTGGGTGGTTCAGCAGCTTCCATGAGCAGAAGGTCATAATTCACCGACACCAGACTTGGGGGAAGTACCATTAATAGGTGTATACAAGTCTGCACACAGCAAACTCGTAGTCCACTCAACAAATTACCTCTCGTCTCGAGAAGAGTCTTTGGATGGTGCAAATGTGAGATAAGAACTTTACCAATATGGGGAAAAGACAGTGAATAACATAAATCTACTTGGTCATAACATTGAAGGCTAATCTGGTGATTGATAACACCTATTATTTAGTGAACCCCAGAACGGTGTCAAATTCCCCATGAGACTTCATTTTTATGTGCCTTTAAACACAATTTTGACTGTACATGATCTACAAATATTCAAAGTCTAAACACAACGAGTGAGAAATAGACGGACTGGAATCTTGCCATCGGATTTTACCTTAGCCAGTGGCGCTTGGTGATCTGAGTATGACAACAGATGGCATCATACTGGTCAGCCACCCATACAATGAGAATGATGTAGAAGGCTGTGGTCGTATCATTGAAGAACTCGGACATGATCGCTTCCATACCTGATACACAATTAGTGGAAAGGAAGTGATCAATTTAATTATATTTCATACAAGAGGATATACAATATACAGAACTCTGACATGATCGCTTCCAGGCCTCATACACAATCACACAGTCTATCTATCTATCTGAGTATCTTCTCCCGGTTTCGGAGGTTGGTTGCAACATCTTTCCATTTCACTCTATCTTCTGCCATTCTGGTGCACTCCTGCAGTTTTAGTCCACTCCAGTTCTCGACATTCTCTTCCCAGTTGATTCTGGGTCTCCCTCTAGGTCTACTTCCTTCCACTCTTCCTTCCAATACATCCTTTAAGAGGCTTTGGTGCCTTTTAACGTGACCAAAGTATTTGATTTTTCTCTCCTTAACTAATCCTACTAGTGCAATTTGTTTACGCCCTGCCATGTGCAATATCTCTTTGTTGGTTTTCATTCGTTTCCAGGATATTTTCATCATTCTTCTGTAGATCCACATTTCAAAAGATGTTATTCTATTTTCCATGGCATTGTTTATTGTCCACGTTTCTGCTCCATACAATAGGACAGACCAAACATAAACAGTTTACTAGTCTCAGCCTAAGTACGCGCAGTATTGTATGAATATATGAAGGGAATGAAAATAAGAAGGGGGTGAAAGCTCAAACTGCCTAGCATAAATCCCCTGAATGTCTGCCTTTTTTTATTCGGTCTACAAGTATTCATTGAAGGCCCTAATTCAACAAAAAGAAGAAAAAAATCACACATCATATTTACAAGGTGTATGAATAATTTATTTGCTAACTGTATATCAAAGGAACAACAACTAAACAAGAGCCACAAGTTACAATGTACTATGTAATAACACTCCATGTACTATGTAAGAACACCCCATCTTGACCCTTGGGCCTATCGTATCCATAATTCCTAGCCCTAACCCTCACTAAAACCCTGATTCACTATGTATATAATGCGGGGTTGTATATTCTGTACTTAAAGATAAAGTTGAGTTCTGGTCATACGATTGCATTGTGAAAGAAACGTTGTGGAATCGATCAGAAAAGGTTGATCATCTAGCATATAATTATTGGTGTGCACTGCAAGGTTCTGGAATCATTAAAATGATAAGAATTTGGCCCAGTCTTGGTAAAGTTACAAGCACTGTACACAGAAAGATGTATATGGGACTACACACACATTTGGCATAAAATTGCATCCCGATTTTTATGATACATGCCATATTTAGAATATTAAGGCATTTGAAGAGCCATGCTTTTCAGGGAACATTTTTTATCTGATGTTCTTCCACACTCGCATAAGGCAATGATAACGCTCACAAATTATTTTTCACCTCAGTCTTCCCAGAACTCAACCTTCTCTTTAAGCCAAATCAGTAGGAACAATCCAATGTAAGGGAGGTAATCAATTAGATTTTATTTCCTGTGACATAATGACTGAAGCTTCTTCTGTTACCAGGAGGGACTAATACTTACAACAGGCAATTACCTGAATCCAAATCCCAGTATTGTATAAGAACATGGAGGGGTGAACACTTACAATGCCACGCATAAATCCCTTAGATATCTGCCATTTTCTTTTCAGTCTGCCTTTTGTCAAACCTTTGAACTCTTGTAATTGTTTATGACAACGTATTGCAATAAAATCCACGCAGAAGATTTTGGAAATATCATTAAAAAATCTCTAATTATAACAGAATTTACAACTTTGGGGTATGTTTTTGTCCACGACGTGAGTGATTAATACAGTTTGCACGTGGCGACACTGATATGACAGGTCTGTGGTTATGACCAGAGATTTAGTCAGGTCAAGAATTCAATAGCATGTTTTGGGAAGAAAGGTTTGCATGAGGTATCCCTACTTACCAACTAAAGCTAGGATGACAGTGAGGAGAGGAGCAGCTGGGAAGGCAATTGTTGTATTCATCTCTAGCATCTGAAGAAGATCCACTGTACAAAAAAAAAAAAAAAAAAAAAAAAAATCAGTTATAAATCACAAATTAGTTGGAGCTAGGGTTCAATATTTGACAGATGCCTAGGATACGTGAAAGTGTATGTCTGGACCGCATTATTTCCCAAATGTTAACATAAGGCCCAAGCATACAGACCAAAGACATTTCAATCCGAATCCCCTACATCAAATGTAACTAAGCAGCCATCGGGTGGAGCTCAGGGAAATGAAAACATAAACAAGCAGAATTAGATCAATAGTTTACTATGTATCTAAATTGTGAAAATTCCAAATTGTGGTTCTACTCACCGATGAAGACGAAGATCTGGTGATGAGAGTATCTTAGCAGCATAGAGATGGAGATGGTGAAGATGAGCATGATAAACCCGGCAGCGATGTACGAGGAACGAGCCATCCACATGCTCACAAAGCGGTAGTGCTCTCCAGTCACAACATTGCGCAGGTAACCTGAAACAAAAATGTTTAAAAAGGAGAAGAAGCTAGAGATGGTGAGATATTTTTTAAATATTTTAAACTGAAAGTTGTGCAAATAAGAAACTGCTATTTAGCTAGAGGAGTAAAACAAGGTCCTAAAAATTCTTAAATAAAAAATAACTTGAGAAAGAAACTTGAATTAACCAACATAAATAAACTATATTTCATTTATGGTCACTCTGCAAGATCACAATTTTAAAATGATTAATGATGGCCTGAAAGCCATTGATAGCTAACAAGCTGAGCATAGGAATTTATTTTAGATCTAAAATTTTTAATTTAACTGCTTTCACTTATGGGACCTGTTTACTAACTTGCCACAAAGTATTTAAAGCCTTGGGGATCTGAAAAGAAGCATTTGACTACAGGAATTATCAGACCCTTGTGTCTGCTTTGCAAACAATCATTTTGAACATACCTTTATTGTCTTCATACTCTGCCAAGCTCTTAACACTGGACATCAGAATATCATCGTAACCAAGGAATTCATCCAAGAGGAATCGACTCAGCGAATCACCAAAGCAATCGTCTTGTGTGGGGTCTAAGAATTGTCAACAAAGATTTTATAAGACATTAAGATTCCATGTTGAGCAAAACAGCATAAACTTCAGAAAATGTGGTTATCTATACACTAGAATTATCAACAAAGAGATTTTCTGATGTTATTCCATTAAAATATTGAAGCATATAACTCTTGTTTCCTTTCAATTCATTACTTAATAAAATATTGTCATTCATACATAAAAACTGCATGATTGTAATTTCAAATCGAATCAAAGAAAAACAACATTAAAAATGACAAGTAAAAGTAATGAATCAATTTATGATAATCAAAATATTTGCTACACGTAGTCAAATAAACTTTCATGTATTGGCATAACCTCATGAAGCTGTTTGCACGACAGAAAGCATATTTGTGTCCCTGAGAAATAAATACATTACATGACATACACAATGACATCTATCTATCTGACCAAATAACAAAATGATGGCTTATTTAAGATACTATGTCCTATCTGTAAAATTTAAACGTTAGCAGTGTTCTAGTATTAAAATTGTGCAAGGAAACCTGTTTACTTTCTAGACTTCCCTGTCAGACACTATTGAGTGACTGACTGACTTCTTTTTTTTTGGTAATAACATACATAAATGAGCTGTAAAGGTACATGGGCATTTGTCTACATCAATAACCCACTTCTCGTAATGGCCAAAATTAAACTGATTGAGTCTTTGTACAGCACAAACTATATGACCATTTGGTACAAGGGTCTGAAATCAGACTATTTACCTAAGTGATCGCAATCACTTATGTCGATTTGACAACTAATCATCGTTATTTTCTAACAAAAAGACATTTTCAAAGCCCTTTCTTTCTGACAGAAGTTCTAAATTAGAATTAGCTTTTAAATGCCATTGGAATTTAACCTTTTCATTTTTTTGGCCTGCAAATGGGACATACTACCTTTAAAGAGGGAAAAGCAATATCATTCTATCTCTATTCAAATACTATAACAATTATCCAAGGTGATCTGAGGATGAGTTCTTTTCAACGAGTCTTACCTAGTTGAATGACCATAACAGGTATTCCTAGTCTCTCCCTTGTACCGGATGATAGCCTCAGGAAACCATATTCCAATGAATACTCCATGATGTACTCATCCACAGGCCAAACTGCATACAAAGAAGAAAAAAAAGACATTAAGTATATATAAGAAAGGACAGGATCTCAAAGCATCAGACAGCACAAAACTGTTAGGAAAATCACTTGGCTTATTACATGTATGTCCACACAAGTAGATAAAACTTGTCCAGGAAATTTGTAAAGATGGGATTAGCTGAAACTCCAGGATACCTCTAACAAATGAAGTTTCTGTATCAAGACCTACTTCAAAGCATTAGAAGTTTTATTTATAAAAAGAATGAGTACAAAATTCATGTATACCAGATTTTTTTTTAAAAGCTTTTGGAAAAGTATCTAATACTGTAGGCCTAACTGTCATGTAAGGAGAAGAATAAAGAGTTTTAATTTTCAGTAAGATGACATATATTAATTTCTCGCAGTCATGTGGATAGTTCTAGTATTGTTTCAAAATCAGAGCTTTCAATTACATACTGTAGGACAAGAAAGCATGTAAAGGCTAGTACCTCAATCACACTGCTAAATCAACTCCAAACTGACTCTAAACTGACAAACTCTTGGCCATTACGGGTATTGTCACTTAATTTTCAATCTTTTGTTGGATTGGTGTCATATTCTTAGTATAATTGTGTTATTATCAAGAAAGGAAAAGTAACATGAAGTTACCTGCTCTTGTAAACATTTCAAACTCTGACACTGTCTCCCGGAACGGCTGCATATTCTTATCGAGCTTCTGCGTGGAGGGCAGATCGATGGTGATGTTCGTCGTCTGCCACGAGAGACCGTTAAAGAACGACGTCTGGACGGTGTTTGCGCTCTCTTCCTCCCGCCTCCGCAGCGCGTCCTCTGCTTTTAAAATGTCCGGGTATTCCCAGTAAGGCGGCATCATGGTCATATTGGCATACTGCGTCTCGTCGTCTTCAATCTTTGTCATGCCTCCTGTAATGGGCGAGTTAAAAAAGAATATTACCACGGGTGATCCATAAACAAAATTCAAACATGCAAATTTGTAACATATTGACTTAAAGAGAAGGTTGAGTTCTGGGAAGTATGGAAGTATGGAAGAACATCAGATAAAACATGTTCCCTGAAAAGCATGGTTCTTCAAATGCCTTCATATTCTAAATATGACGTGTAACAGCGTAAAAATCGGGACAGATTTTTATGCCACATGTTCATGGAGTCCCATTTACATATTTCTGTGTACAGTGCTTGTAACTTTACCAAGACTGGGCCAAATTTCTTATCATTTTGATGTTTCCAGAACCTTGCAGTACACACCAAAAATTATATGCTAGATGATCAACCTTCTCTGATCGATTACACACCGTTTCTTTTACAATGCAATCGCATGACCATAACTCAACTTTATCTTTAATATGTTGCATATCACTTACAATAAAAATAATCTACATAGATAAGTTACATGGGACTACACAAACATAGGGCATTCAAACTTGGTCAAAACTTGGTCAAAGTTGGGAACTATTTCTAGCAGTACAGGTATTTGCAATATATGAGTGCTTCAGGAGAAAAGACCCTTTTCATTGAATATAACTATTACAATATTTTTGTACATTGGAATGAAAATAATAAGAAAGCTCTATTTTTCACTTTTGCTACATGTAGTACACAACATTCTTTTGAACATGTCTTCTAGCTGGATAGATAGGTAATGTCGTTCTTATTGAGTAATTGTAACAAAACAAACAAAAATTAACATACATGTACAGTGTACATAAAAACTTGGACATTACTTTTATCACTCTACCCCTTATGTTGCTCAAAACCTTGCCATGTTTTCCCCCAACATATTTGAATAATTTAAAGTACAACATTACCACACTAGAAGGCTTAGACAAATGGCAACTTTAAATTCACATACCCAATTTTCTTCTCCCATACGAGACTTCGTAGATGGGACTTTCATCGCTGCGATTCCTCACGATTTCCACTCTAAGGATACCATCACGTGGCCACTTGTCACGATACTCCGCCAGGCAGTTGATTGGTGAACGAGAGAATGTTCGGTGAATGTACGCAAGGACAAATAGGGCTGTCAAGGCCTGTTTTAGGGATAAAAGTTAAACATCAGAATTGTTGGATTGCTGTCAATTAAACTGTCCGCAGTTATATATTTAAAACAAATCCCAACAGGATCAACATAAAATCTTCATAATGTAAATTCCATGAGACTTTGGTCATGAACGATAATGGAAATAATAAATTATAACATTTGGGTAATATGAAGGATATTAATTAGAAGGAGAATGAAGTCATTAATGCTTTGATATTTGAAAATATGTTTGGTTATGATAAATTGATAGATTCCTAACATGTTTGTTTCCTATGCTTAAATATCAGGTCTATAATTGCAAATTTCAGAACAAATCCCCTAGTTTTCATGGTATTAAAGCTTACATTGTTACCTCTAAAGATCTTGAATACCGAATAGCAAAAAGGATTGACACACTTGCCTCTCATTTTTTGTAAATAGAGGTTTGAAATTGAATTTCTTTTGTGGCTGCCTGCATCCCTGCTATACATCTATCTTTGATCATTGTTACAATTAAGGCTCTGACATTTATTTGTCTTAAGTTTTGTATTGTGATACTCTTGAATTTTACTGACTCATAAGAGCATGTTAATTTATCTTACTATACCTTGAGGAGGATAGCAAATTCAAAGAATCTTCGAATAGATGGAGGGAACGCTCGGGCATAAGTGATAGCAATCTTGAAGAAGAGAGCATGAAAGAGACGATCCCTCACGTTGAGAAGAGGGTTGTTGTTGTTATTGTTGTTGGCTCGGGCGTTGTTTGCGTTCTGTGCGGCTGGGATGTTGGGCAACGCCTGCTCCGCATCGACTTGTGGTGCGGCGGTTTGTTGAGGAGGTGGTGGCGGGCTCTCCTGTTGTGCCTGTTGTTGCTGATTGCCAATTTGAGGATTGGATTCTGGAGTGTTGGATGACGAGGGTTGCTGGTCCTGTCGTGGTGCATCTGGACCTGGTCCAACAGATGTATCAGTGTTTGCAGACATTGTTGAAGGAAATAAATCACACCCTGGAAAAAAATTGCAGAAATTTCGAGTAATTGCAGTTTCTTTGGGAGGGGGGGGGGGGGGGGCACGGGGGGCACATCCCCCCCCAAAAGATTT
This sequence comes from Strongylocentrotus purpuratus, assembly GCF_000002235.5. Lineage (NCBI taxonomy): Eukaryota > Metazoa > Echinodermata > Echinoidea > Camarodonta > Strongylocentrotidae > Strongylocentrotus > Strongylocentrotus purpuratus. Next base: position 278,311 of record NW_022145521.1, read on the forward strand.
CCAAGATCAGTTGAACTTTTTTAGACACCTCCCCACGACGTCGATCAATTACATGTATGTGCCCAACATCAAACTCTGGCTACGGCCCTGTACTTCCATTTAACTTCATCCACCCCAATCTGCATCTTCTAGCCACCGCAATCTCACATCCACCACCACTGTTTGTTGTATCCCCAAGATGACAAAACTTTTCAGTAGGGGCGCTGGTCCTCAAAAATAAGGATCGTCCACACTTTCAAGGATGGTTCTTATTTCTAATCCACGTGTTGGCGATGCGAAAAACGGATTCCGCAATGATTTTCTCAATGCACTTCACATTGACTTTGTACAGAGACTTTCACGCTATGAGCGCTAAATCCTCGGGAAGACGGAGAGCCCATAAAAGTAGACTGTGAACTGGTGGTATTTTATTATGAGGAATCTGTTTTTTCGCATTGCTAGCGCGCGGATCAGGAACCCTTCACGCGCAGAGCGCCAAAGAAAGAAAAAAAACTTTTTTTTAAGGACCCGATTTGTGTGCGTTTACGAGGATAACCTCGTTTATGCGGACAATCCTCAATCTCGGATTCTAGATTCTAGACCTACTCAAAGGTATTCCCCCTTTTCATTGGTTAATTAATAGATCCAACTTATATCTGCCTAACTCAAGTTAAAACAGTTTATGAACTGAAAATAGGCAGTCCTTGATCTACCCGATAAAATATCAATTTCATTAAAGAAAATAAAACCATGAAAAAAAGAAAGCAACAGAAATGATCCCCTGTCCCTGAATCCTGAGTTAATAAGGATTGAAATATTATTATTAATAAATCACATCATTAAAATTACCGGGAAAAAATGCAGCTGATCAGTTCTCTTCACCTGTAAGCTTTGTAAGCAATATCATCACTCAAGTATGAAGTATCAATTAATGATTAGAACGATGTCAATAAGTGATTGGAATTGCATGACAATTTACGATTGACTTTATGCACAATGACCTGACACTGCACAGGCTGTGTAGTGCAACTCGCGGAGAAGGCGAGCAGTGTGTTTACAATATGTAGAATCTCTTCGTCTACAACCTATGGAATACTGTGTGCGAATCAATGAATGATACGTACCGATAAGCCGATTGCCGCTCCTCTTGCTTGTTTTTCCCGAATTACACTAAAAAATAGACTTCTGGCTTCGATAAAGTGGCACAAGATGAGAACATTTCTTACAGAAACATTTAAGGGAGACTTCCTGGAATAGAGATATTTCTACTCAAAATCAGGTGCTTTGCCTACTGCTCGTTCTAATCAGTGGCCATTTTGCGTGTGAAGACACTTCCACTATAAGAAAAGGGTAGGCAGCTATATTTTGCAGAGGGATATGTATGTGACCAAAAAAATAATAGAAGAAGAAGGGGTAGGAGAAGGAGGAGAAGGAGGAGAAGGAGGAGGAGGAGGAGGAGAAGGAGAAGAAGGAAAAGAAGGAGGAGGAGGAGAAGGAGGAGGAGGAGGAGAAGGAGGAGGAGAAGAAGGAGAAGAAGAGGAGGAGGAGGAGGAGGAGGAGGAGGAGAAAGAAGAAGAAGAAGAAGAAGAAGAAGAAGAAGAAGAAGAAGAAGAAGAAGAAGAAGAAGAAGAAGAAGAAGAAGAAGAAGAAGAAGAAGAAGAAGAAGAAGAAGAAGAAGAAGAAGAAGAAGAAGAAGAAGAAGAAGAAGAAGAAGAAGAAGAAGAAGAAGAAGAAGAAGAAGAAGAAGAAGAAGAAGAAGAAGAAGAAGAAGAAGAAGAAGAAGAAGAAGAAGAAGAAGAAGAAGAAGAAGAAGAGAAGGAAGAGAAGGAAGAGAAAGAAGATATTTAGCTCTTAAAATATTTTTTATCCCCCCCACCCCCCCCCCCCCCCCCCCAAAAAAAAAAAACTACACCTCTATATATATGAAAGATAAGATATATGATCAAAATATATTTGTCTTTTGCAACTAATTCTTCAATTTGTATATTTCTTTTTCTCATTCTTAAAAAAAAAAAATTCTTCATGTCCTTTATGTTGTGTTCTTTTGGATTCCTAACATTCTGCTTCTTAAATTGAAGTTTTCTTTATGTGCCTATGAAGGTTAGTAAATCTATGTGGTATATTGTTTTCCCTATATAATTTTGTTCATATTACTTGCCAAAGGCATAAAAATGGACTTCAAGTTACCAACTTATGTAATCCTGATTTCCCAATCTCTTTCTAGCAACAGAAATATGCGACACAACCACTACCAACATTACAACCACCACTTTCTCCAACACTGCAACCACCACCACCACCACCAACAACACCATCATTTACACCACAACCACCATTACCAATACTGCCACCACCACCACCACCAGCACTGCGGACATCATCACTCACATCACCACCACCACCAACAACATCACTATCATTTCCACCACAACCACCATTACTAATACTGCCACCACCACCACCAACCACCACCACCACAAACAACACCATCATTTCCACCACAAACCACCATTACTAATACACTTACTACCACCACCAACAGCACTGCAGACATCATCACTCACATCACCACCACCACCACCAACAACAACAACACTATCATTTCCACAACCACCATTACCAATACTGCCACCACCACCACCACCGCCAACAACACCATCATTTCCACCACAACCACCATTGCCAATACAGCCACTACCACCACCAACAGCACTGCGGACATCATCACTCACATCACCACCACTACCAACAACAACAAAAACCACCAACCCCACCAGAAGACAAAGTGTAAACATAAATAAAAAGACATAGACAAAACAAAACAGACAAACAAAAACGACATATCAGATGAGAAAGAAAAACAAAGATAACTCTGATTAATATGCAATAACAAGAGCTTTGTTTAATAGCAAGAGTGATATTCACAATCAGTCTCAAATATCATATACAATTGCAAAAAATCACTGTTCTTTGTGATAACATGTTTGGAATAGAGCTTGCATGTTTCCTTCAATATTCTACAGAAAACAACACATTATTTGAAACATATCTCAGTCATCCATAACAATAACATCCAATCACAAAAACAATTTGCTCTTCACTTAAGACTAATTCATCTGTTTATATACACATAATATAGGCGTTTCAATTTTAATGGTACAAAAATAACCATGTCTTTTGTGATCATTTTGCTACATCCTATTAATAGACAGATAACAATTTGCAATCAAATAAAGCATAGATTTACAAAGCACTTTAATTAAAAACCACCCAGCGTTACGTAAGTCCTTTAAAAACAAGATAAAACACCACACAAAGCCAAAATAAAAATATACGATAAACATATTCATACTGGTATGTGAACTTAAAAAAACAAACTATACATAAAATGTTTTTAGAATCATGCATTGAGAGCTAGAAAGATGTTAAATGCAAGTAAAAGTATATGAATTAACAGCCTTCTGGCTCTCAACAGACATGTTGGCATTGATAACAGAAGTATCTCCACCTCCCACACCTGTTTTCATTATTGAACAAAGTTTTTACGCCATAAATTCCTTTTTCCTCTAAGCACTTAATAACCATCCTGTTACATAATCTCAAACAATTCCAATAGAAATAAAACAATGTACTGTTAAAAAAAAAATATACTTTTCAAGAAACTGCTTAATCTAATATATTATTAAAGTAGGAATAGTACACACGAAAAATGAAATTTTGATCAGTAAAATCATATCATTATTAATTACAATCATGGAATGATCTTGGCAATAATTGTTCCCCAAATTAAATGGCTCTCTAACTTCCTGTCGCAAACCAACACTGCAAATTCAATATGGGTATTTGCGCAGACTTTCGAGAAATCAAATCACTGGCATTCTCAATAGCCTACTGAATCTCCTATCAACATAATATTCTGACTGTGTAATAAGTCATTGCAATGTTGACACGTTTAAAAAAATTACGCACAGAGCTATCATCACCGAGTCAACTTCTTGAAAGCCTTTGCAATTATATTCTATGAGGAAGCACAATTCTATTAATTGCATTCAAACTTCTATGAGCATCTTTTTCTTCCTTTTTTGCTTTCCTTCACAGCAAATGAGAAAAAGCCAAGCAAACTTTCTGAATTCCCAATGGATTCTACTGCTTATAGCTTGCAGGAGGGGGGGGGGGGGGGGGGGGGGGGGGGGGTTAGAAGGAAAACACGATCGTAACTATTTCCCCAAAAATCAACTTAAGGGCAATTTCAATACCCTATTGTATATCCAATCAAAATAAATTTTTGGATTACCGAACATGCCATTGTAATGATTGCAAATTTCAATAGGTGACGCACAAGGCTATTGAAATATGCCATAGGTAGATTTTTGGAAAGTAATTGTGATTGTGTTGAATGTACTCAATACATATAGGATAGCATAATGATGCAATAGTCAATGGTCCATAATCCATACTCAAAGTGGAATTTCCCATTTGGTCTCGTTTAAGGGAGTTTCGCACAATTTTTAAAAATACTTTATGTATATTTCAAGAAAACCAAAGGATTTCAGAAAAACAAAGGAATTGCTAAACACTAAATTTCAAGTCAACCTTACATAACGTGATATGAACATTTGAGGAAATCCTGCTGCACTTTTATTGTATAGCTCTTGCCAAAATTATTTTCATCCGCTACCGGTATATTAAATTAAATCATACTTTCTAGAGGCAATGGTAAACAAATTTCTTTTTACTATAACAAATTTTTTCCTGTGTAATATAACAAAGATTATTGATTGTTAAGAAATAGTTAAGATACATAATTGTGGTAATGAGATATATTTTAAGTTGATGCCATTGTAAGCACAATACAGGTGCTAGATATCAATTTACACTGCAAACTAAGCTTCGTAAATGTAGTAAAATGATGCTGAAATAGAAATAATACACAAATGAACATTGTAGTAAGAGATAGCATGATATTGAACTCTCTGTGAAAAAAAAGAGAAAATAACAATACATCTAAATATTCTTTGGCATTGCAATCATGATCTACATGTATACCGACCGGTAAAGTATTTACTCAATTGAACATAGTACACGAATACACAAGAGAGAAGTGAAAAATTGTCACATGCAAACTACAATGCAGAATTGCAGGTAAGATTAAATCAGGTAGAATAAAAAAGGATCGATCATATGAAATAGTTGAACTACAGAAGGGATAAAAGGTTTTTTACAAACTTTGAAAACAAAGTTGAGAATTTGAAAACAATGAGCAATTCTTGAATTCCTGAATAGAAGGTGAAATAAAAGAGAAGTCATCACGTCAATTGAAATAAAAACCAGTGAAGAATCATGCTATTAATTGTAGTTATTACCCACTCGATGTTATTATCAATACAAATGGGCAAGACAAAGCTATTTTGATCTTACCCAGAAACTTCTCCTCTCTTGACCGTAGCAGAGCCAGTAAATACCACAAACAATGAACATTCAATAAAACTAGTACCATATCAAAACAAAAGTTTTAACCAGCAACAACATACATTTCAATAAAAAAAAAAGCCATCAAGAGCAGAATACAAGCAATGTAACCGGTTTTGCTAAAAGCAAGTCTTACAAAAAAGAATACAGCAACAAAATTGAATAACATTATCTGGTCCTTTTTTGTAATACCATACATGTATGTGGACAAAACAAAAATTATGAGCACAATTATTGTACATCAATACTGGATGAACCCATAAAATTCTATTATTTCATGTTCTGCAAGTTTCTACATGTTTTTGATTCCCCTTCAGAGTAGACCTTTATATGTTATAAAAATATTTCCAAGAATGATACAGAATAGGACACTATAAACTCTACTTGAACAAAGTGCAATATTTTGACTGATTATGATATGTATATTCTGTGCATAGTCTGCTAAAGCTGCTACATGGATGGACATTCTTTTCTATACTGCCTAACAATGATTAAACTCTCAAAATTAGACTTACTTTGAAGTTGAATAAAACACCAGGGATTACTGTGAGTATATTTTGTGGCCAGAAAAAAGTACATGAACGGTTCCAGTCCAAGTAGTAAAAATATTTGTTTTCTAAAAAGGACAGTTTCAAACTGTATGTAAAAATTGGCTATGATCTCATAATAGAGTGTATATCCAAAAGGGACACAACACCAAATTCCCTGGCTTTTTGAATGGAATTAAAGAAAGATTTCTGGTGTGTTTCACACAAACAAGCCCTGAAGTGTGTCCTCCACTATTTCAGTCAAAGAAAACACATTTGGTCACCACTCATCAAGTCATAAATAAACTGAATGTGGTCTCATGTTTCAAATATCTTCATCAGCATGCATTTAAAACATGGTCATTGTGCAAACAGTGTGTGTCTCCAAATACCGCAACATACAGCTTTACACCTCTTTGTTTCGTTAAAAAACACTGGCAGGTTATTGAGGCATCCTAAAAAAAAAAACCTGCCTAAAAAACACATGGAATGATTCCAGAAGATCAAAGGCACTCAGATCTATATTATTTCAATTGATCGCGAACAAGAGGTACCGGTACGTTGTCTCTCCATCTCTTCTCTGATTTTAGAATTTCAACCGTATTTCCACATCTTGCTGACATTATTCAGATGCGCACACTGTAGATAATTTAGTTTCCACTTTATACATGGTTCACACAAGTTAAAAGCTATCACAAGTAATAAGAGAGCCAATGATTCAAGAAAGCAGAACAAAAAATCTTCAAAATGAGGACAAATCTGCTAAAATAACTTGCTTCTATGTCTTTGGCAAGAAACATAAGATATTGAATACATATCACAAATTACCATTTATTGTAAATAAACTCAGCTGAGAGAATAACTCTTAGAAGAAGGTTATACTACAGCCTACATTTGAATTTTCAACCATGGAAATTTCTAATGCAATGTGCTTGTTGCAAGTTACATACTACAGCACATACATGTATAATAGCAATAGGCTAAATCTATATGTGGGTCCAAACCATGCAAAATTTGTGTCTAAAATGTGATTTAAAAAAACACACACCCCTCTCTATATGTGTCTACTGAAATGTCAGGCAATCTTCTCTAGGTATCTGAAACACACACTAAAACACACACTATTCTTTGAGGCATCTCCCGAGAGCAATAAGGACGTTAGCTCCATGCCCAAGGAAATGATTTAAAGTCTTTCTGGCTGGCTGGCGGGCTCTCAGCAGACCATGTTCTCTCTCTATCAGTATTCGTAATGGAATGTTGTAATATAACTTGTCAATGTAATAATGAAACAACCTCCATACCAAAGCTTCAAATATTTTCCAATTATTTTCTCCTTTTTAACAAAGTTTTTAAATTCCAACAGTAAACAGTTTCTCTTTTTGATGAAGGCAGTTGGATACATGAAAACTGAGCTTCAATCACACTGTATTCAGTGCTATTCACATCACATCAAGTTACCCATCTTCACAAGACTGAGGTATGTTGAATATTAAAAGGATGCTGTATACTATCCTTCTCCCTTTTATGAGCCATTGTTGAAAAAGACTGGTATGAAGGCTTTCCATTTTTTTTTATTGGTCAAAGTTCACTGTTTATACAGCTGGAAAAAAAAGAAGAACAAAAATGGTAACAAATGAAAATAACATGATTCTAAATTATTAAAAAACAATAAAAATATACTGTCTACGTGTATTTCGATCACTTGAGCATTTCAGCTGGCCATCTTAAAACAGTGCAATGAAACTTATGCCTGGAATGCATTAAGATCTGATCAGAAAATCAAAATATTTCTTTAAATCTGTTAACTCTATACACGATAAGCTGAAAATAGAAGCTAAAATAGGAATACACACAGCCGTTAAATTAAGAATAGCCAGACGATTGATGTGATTTCATAAAAAGATAGAAAGTTCTATTTACAATGAGCAATACTAAAAAGTCAAATCATATATATATATATATATATATACACACACAGGCTAAGAAAATAAATACAAAACACTCTGATTACAAGAAAGGAATTATTAAAGAGGGGTGAAATGCGTCACCTAAAAACAGTCCTACACTAGTCAATGGTATCTCCAAAGAGAAAATTTCACAAGGCACTTGGGCAATAGAATACAATTTCCTAGGAAATACACAATCCATAATTACGTAAAAATGTCTCAAGATAGTGTCTATTTTCTTGTAGAGGTTTTGTTTTTCCATCAAAATTCCTGAGAATGAAGCAACATTTTTTTTCTTTTTCGGTCATTCTTCGTAAAAGTCTAGAAGAAAGGCCACAGAGATAAAGATGGCGGATGGATGGTAACAAAGAAAGAGACGAGCGAGCGAGGGAGCCCTCTACCGAAGAGCAGCAGATTTAGTAGAATGAATACGTGGGCTTGTACGACTAGAGAGATAAAAGGGAAGATAAAATAAAGAAGAGAGAACATTTGTTAAATTAATTGTGGTAAAGTGGTTACTACAAGTACATGTACATTCCTTTGAAGTATTTAAGTCAAATAAAAAGATTGAAAACAAAAAGTAAGAGCACAAAAGCAAAACAAACTGAATAATCAAACCTTGATATGCACACAAATCAAAGAGTTTAGAAAAATTACTCTGGCATTCCAAAGTGCAAGTTTTTTGCTTGCATGCAAACACTTGGATTAGTTATGACTTTTTTTTCTTCTCTAAAAAACAAAAATAAAAAACAATTGTGAATAGAAATTGCAAATTAAACAGAATGAGAAGACGAAAGATGAATAATGGATTTTACATGTATGTTGCTCATGAGAACCATTCAAATCCAATCAAAAATATATCAACAAAAAATCAATTGTGAATATAATTTTTTTTAAAGAGAAAACCGGAAAGAAAAATAATGGATTATTTTGCTCATGAGAAACATTCAAATTCAATTCAGACTAAAAAGAAGCAAAATCAAAGTAAATTAACAGTATCATAGTACATGTACATTCAGTGACAGCAAAAGGAAAACAGAGGTAGCAAACTGAAGAGAAAACAAAAATGTGTCATGACAATTTGGCAAATAAAATGCATAAATCAAAGAAAATGTTGTTTTTACACAGTTAAAGTAGCAACAGGGCTCAGCAGTAGTTGTTGCCTGCGTTTCTGCGCGACAAAAAAAAACAGTCAAACAAGAACATTTGGTTGCTCACTCAGCCACAAATTGACTCACAAAATAGTATGTAAGTCAATTGTTTTACTTTGGGCACAGTTATATTGTAAAATGTGAGCCAGGCAGAAAGGTACTAAGTCATGTGCATACTTTAACACAGATCTAATGCCCTTCTGGCTCTCAACAGGCAATTTCAGTTTAGTGCTGAGCCCTGAGGGGGGGGGGGGGGGGGTGTTTCACAAAGATCCTAAGTTGAACTTATCTCTAAGTTGGACTTAAAAATTATGGAAAGCCATTAGCATCTTTGAAAATATTTTGTAAAAGTTATTTTGAAAGGCATTAATTGTTTATTCAAATCATTCTTACTTTCTATCATCAAGGAGATTTCATGTTCTGGATGTGGAATTTATAAAAAGTCTAAAATACTTGAATTTCTGCTTTTGAATATATTTCTTTTTCAGACTCCAATGGCTGTCCATAATTTTTAAGTCCAACTTAGAGTTAAGTTCTACTTAGGATCTTTGTGAAACACCCTCCTGGGCCCTGTAGCACAAAGGTTTGCTATCAATTGCAGAATGACAATGGCCAATCAAGATCATCGTTGCATGCACATAATGTTCAAAAGGCTGGACATTACCCACTCAGAATCTTCGGTTTAAATATGCAATTGATCGCAAACCCTTGTTTCACTGGGCCCTGGTGTTGGAAATTTTCACTGACTGACTGAGTGAAATAGAACATTTCCCAAGTCATAATCAGCATACAGTGAAAACCCATGTCAGTATGAGAAAAACACACAATGCAAAAAAATTCAGTTTGGTTTACAAAAATCAGATGTTATTCTAAGATACTTGTAGCTGAGAAAAACAAAATGCAAAATGCTTATGAATGACTATACAACCTGTGGGGAAAAAACGGCTGAAATATATGTACGGCAACATAATAGAAACCAATGAAAACTGACAGCTATGGGTCACACCGTCACAATACACAATGTGTATCATGCATTTGCATAAAAAGACCCCTAAATAGTTATGACTATATCATCTGTTCAGAGAAAGAAGGATGTTACATAATCTGATATACATGTAAATAAAGAGATTAAACACCCTTCTTGTTCTAAATAGATGATTAACTCATGCCGATTTAACAATTAGCTTCCAAGTTCTTGAACTTCTAGCTTTGTTCTTGTACGGTGCTACTAGGAATACATGTAGAAGCATGAAGAACTCATTCTCACGTAGCATTTAACACTAACTTAAAAAAGGTTCATGCAGTTGCAACATGAGGACCCCCCCCCCCCCCCACCCACACAAACATACAATGAAAACAAGTTTGATGGCAGTATTGCAAGATGTTATTGAAAGAGAACTTGTGGAGAATAAATCTCTCAAGGAATCCAGTGAAATTCACACAGGAATGGTATAAAGCACTGAATGATATCTGCCTGACAAACTTCATAGAAAATGCATAATGGCAGAGTAGAAAGCAAAGACAAATGTAAACATCAGGGGGTTGTTTCACAAAGATTCTAAAGTTCCTAACTCCAAGTTAGACTAAAAAATTATGGAGAGCCATTTGTAGCCTTAAAATAAAATATATTCAAAAGCAGAAATTCAAGTATTTTAGACTTTTAATAAATTCCACATCAAACACATGGAATCTCCCATGATAATAGAAAATATGAATCAACATTTTATGCCTTTTAAAATAACGTTTACAAATATTTTCAAAGATGCTAACGGCTTTCCATAATTGCTAAGTCCAACTTAGAGATAAGTTCAACTTAGGACCTTTATGAAACACCCCCTGGGCCTATTTGCAAATAATACAGTTTACATGAATTATGTTCGTGTTGCTTTCCAGTATGCAACTGCAATTGGATTTCAACAGCAATTTTTCAAATACCGGCTCTACCTTACTTTTTTGGTATATATATATATATATATATATATATATAAACTTATTCTTTGAAAAGAATTTCAAGAGCAGAACTTGAGATGACATTAGAGATAAAGACCAATTATGGTCAATCGATTGCATTGTGACAGAAACATTGTGGAATCGATCAGAAAAGGTTGATCATCTAGCATATAAGTATTGGTGTGTACTGCAAGGTTCTGGAATCATCAAAATAATAAGAAATTTGGCCCAGTCTTGGTAAAGTTACCAGCACTGTACACAGAAAGATGTATATGGGACTACACGACACGTGCTCGATATCTATCAGGTCCAAATAGATATAATAAATTACCAAATATATCAATTAGTAGGCGGTTTCTTGGCAAAATTTGTTTCATCATGTATTGATAATTTGATAGTCAAAACATATTCTTTCACATGATTGGTAATAAGAGCTTCCATTTCATTTTTTGAAAGGGGGCGTTTCCAAAACTGATCTTTACCTTTAAGCTCATTATCAAAGAAGGGGGGGGGGGGATCCTTCGGCATAACACACATTGTAGAAAGCAGATGTGATGAAAGAATTATCATAGCATGACATCACACACACAAAATAGGCGTAAAATGAAAATGAAGTGATGCCATCGTGTGAAAATTTTGAATGAAATTCATAGAAAGAAAGTCAGATCAATAATACTTATATATCTGGCAAGAGAAGAGTAGTCTATGAGCACAACCCTACCAGTATATGGCTTTGAAACACGCACTTAGACATCTAACAGCTATTTGTCTCACTGCAAATACATGCATGTAGCTTTATATACAAAGAGGATCAAAGTAAATATGTTGTGCTCTATCTGGTATAACGGTATATGGAAACTTAATGTACTATGGAATTTTAATTGTTCTGTATAAACGTTATGCTTTTTGATGTAAATATGTTTAATCATTTGTATATAATGTATGGATATACTGTACATAATGGAATTTGTTTTGAAAACAAACAACCCTGTGGAAAGGGGGGGGGGGGAGAAAGAAAGATAAAAGTTGATGTATGAATTGAGCAATATAAAGATGAGCAAGAGCAAACTATAGTGTGATACTGTGATAGTGTGGTGATCCGCAAAAAGTCAAATGAATAATGTGAAGAGATTTAAAAGAGGTTGCATATATTTGAATGGTTCTATTAGATTTCTAAAGGGGATGGAAGTGCTCAAATCCAGGCCAGTACAGGGTTTCAATCTATAGCCAATAACGAGTTACAAGACAAACTTTATTTCCAATTTTTTTTTCCATTTCATTTTGCGCATTTGCAACCAGATAGACACAGAAAATTTTGCATGATGCAGCTTCCCAAGACATCAAAAAAACAATTTCCCTTTTTTTTGGGGGGGGGGGGGGGTGGGAGGGAGAAGGTTCTTGGTTCTGGTTTCAGCACTGTATAGATCAAAGTGAGTGAAGATGATAAGAGGTTTGTGTTGTGATCTACGCACTCACCAAGGATACTTGACCGAAAATACCTTGTCTGTTGATGATGTAGTAGAGTATAGCTGCTGAATCACCTGAGAAACAATTCATGGATGGATGGGATACATGCCTGTTATCTTGTTATACAGTCAAACCTGCTTTAGTGACCACCTGTCTACAAAGACCACATTTTTTTTGTTTCCCTTGAAAATGGTTTCTCATTGAAACATGCACTAAAGGAACCTGTACATAAAGACCACCTGCCTATAAAGACCACTTTTCTTGTCTCCCTTGGATGGTCTTTATAGACAGGTTTCACTATACTACACTGTATGATCTAGTGAGATCAGTCTCTCTCGGTTGTGATTTCTTCTTGTTTAGGATGCCTACATCGGAAGATTGTGGGAGTGTTGAAATAGTTTGCACACTATGGTGCAAGCATCACAACGTCACTATTAAACATTGTAATTTTTTTTTTTCCGTGATAGAAGGGCCGGTATGAACACCACCTTGGGAGTGATAATTCCCACCATCATCCTCATGAGCAGTCAATATTTGTATACCGTATGATGTATGCTATCTATCAGAGTCATTATGAAGTTTGGACTACAATGTGTCTATTAGAAATGATATAAATGGTGTTGCCTTGTTAATACATGTACATGTTTTGGATATATGTGAACCATGAATGCCAACTACTGGGAAATTAATTGTGTGTTTGGCTGGAATTTTGTTTCATGTTTTCATGTACACCCACAGCGTATTGAGAGAGAAAGTTGTGACACACGCATCCACGCATACGTGAGATGGGTCTGAGGTTAAATCATGTTGCTCCACATAGTTCTCTCCCATGTACAATCTCTATGAGAGGGAACTATTTTGGAGCTTCGTGAAATGCCTGACCAATGAGAAGCAACTTCCGGTGATGTAACTATGTCTCTCAGGTAGCTACAGGTATGTGTACACCTACCACGCTGGCAGTTTAGTACTGAATTATTAATGCAATGTGAATGTCAATACTTGGTTTGATATGTCATCTCATACACTATGAACATGACGGACAAAGAACGAGGACAAAATATACAGTTCCTCATTCTACCCTCAACAATTGCTGTGGAAGACAAAGGACCATCCCTTCACTGCTATTATGTAAAAAATGTGTAGAACAGGTGAATATGCATGTGACACCTGTTCTACACATTTTTACCTACTGTATATTTTGTCCTCTTTCTTTGTCTGTCATGTTCATAGTGATACTACACAACATCATCACTTTGGTAACAAAAAAGATGTGTGTTCACATGCACACTCTGACTAAAATACAACAGCAGGACAATTTGTCACTTACAAGTTACATGTAAACCCTACACACTGAACAGTACATTTTCAGTAACTTCTTATTACGTCTTAAGTATCCACACAGACTGCAACTTAAAGAAAAGAAAGAGCTTAAGAAGCACTGTATACTAAACAAATTAATGACTCTGTGATTGAAAATCCATGCTTTCTGTGAAAGCAACGAATGGTTACATTCAGCGTCAGGCAACATGCTATAATACCGGATGCACATAAATAACCCATGCAAAATATACTAGCATCCTCATATCACACAGGTTAGACAGCGTATGGCAGGCAAGCCATTCAATCATCTCACACGGAATGTATCGTCAGCAACCCGTCATCACCCCCCACAACACAAGACTCAATAGGCCTGCCTTCATCAGCTCAAGATTGCCAAATAGCTTGCTATTTTTGATTTGAAAAATAAGCCCAGAGTTACAAATCGCGCCTTCATCAGCTCGACACTCAACCTCGAGCTAGAGATATTTTGAAGACGCAAATAGCGGGATATTTTGCAATATAGCCCAAGATATCTTGGGATGATTATCTCGACCAAATATCCTGCTAACTGCAACTGCGGGCTGATGAAGACGCACATTAGCTGGATAATTTGCAACCGGGATAGTTAAAATAGCGGGATATTTGGCAATCTCGAGCTGATGTAGACAGGCCTAATTTCACCCTTTCGATGTTGTGAGAAATCATGATAAAGCACAGAGAAAACATCAACCTAGGATCTGACCCTAACACATCAATATACATTTTGAAAGTCGGGTATATGCATGCGTGCGAGCGGAGGATCAATGGCCATGCGTTCTTTGTTTTTACCAGACTTGGACCATTTCGTAGCAACGACACATGGCGGGAGCTATGCGAGAGCGACGGGAGGACTGTCACAAGGAGGAGAGAGGAAGCAACAGAGATTATAAAGATACATAGCAGAAGTTGGGTGCAAGGTTGGAATACCTTAAGCAGAACGCATCACAAGAGAGGACCTGAAACTGTATTTTCCATGACAACATGAACTCCGCATTCAATTCGTGCAGAATTTGGTACATTTTTTTAAAGGCTAAGGATGATACAAATTAATTTCTTATAGGAATAGTATTCCTGCTTATCAACTGAAATTTCTTATCTCAAAGTTTTCTAGAATCCAATAGTAAGTTTGGAATTAAAGTTTAAAAAAAGATACATTTCCATCACTTCACAAGCTTACTTGGAAAGAATCCTTCACAAGTAGCTGGAAATCTCTGATTAGCACACATCCTTTCACCAATAATTTGTTTTTTTAAATGTTAATATCTGAATAAGTCTTATTTCCGTGTAAGTACAAAATGAATCCATTTCAGGTCCCTTCTGGAGAATTACATTATTCCATACATAACACTGATAAAGCATTCCAGAAGAAAAAAAAATGGCTAAACAGCTACAAAGTGAAATTGAAAGGCACTTCTTGTGAATTCTTTTAACAGAATTACTGTCTTTTCCTGACTTACAATGTCAGTAAAGAAAAATAATATTTTAGAACAGGTGACAAGCAAATTGATCGGCTTCTTAGCACGTGCCATCTCTCTGTAGAAAATAAAATGCAAATTAGATCAGGTACATGAAAAAGAAATTTACCAAAGTGGGTACACATATAAATGCACAATTCAAGAAACTGAAAGATAGTTTGGCAAACGGCAACAACAAAGCTACAATAAAATGCTGCCCTCATGAGACAAGAAAAGATGCTTTGTTGCTTCAACGAGCTGCAATGACAGGAAGGAAGAAAGGTTGTTGTGATCAAGTGCGCCATTACAAGTACATACATGTAGTTGGAGCAAAAGAAATAAAAATGCTGAATGACATGAAATTGTCACATTCTGGCAAATAATATTGACTGGGCAGCTCATGTTTGTTTTGACCTTTGAACTTTGAACTTTTCAAGGGCTGTTTCCATTGCAAAGAATTTGTCAGGTGCAGTGCAACACATTATTTGCTGGTGATCGTGACATTGCCAATTCCACTTGCATGGTGGTATGATGCATGTGAGGTTGAATCGGTATTTAAGTAATCTTCCTTTATTTTGCACAAAAGTAGAAAGAGTTTTGTTCAGGAATATGAATTATTGACCTCATGACTCTATATACTTTGTTTAACATCTAATGTCAAATGACTGAAATTCACATAAGTTTGATAAATGATGTGAGTGCTTGTTCACAAGTGCCCAAAACTCACATTATTAATCGATATCCACCAATTCCCCCCTGTAAACTGGCATCATCTATTTCAAAATGTCATGAACATGGCAGATAATTGTATTGGAAACAGCCCTCGGTTCAAGTTTGCCATTCTTTTTCAAACACAATTTGCAAAAGGGAAATGAATGAAATACAACGCTGATATCTGCCTGCCTGTCTGCCTACATGTAAATGTATCTCCTTGGTTGATACGCTAACTGGCTTTCCAGATACTGTAGCTTTCCGCTAGGTATTAATGGCTTCATTATTTGAAGAAAAAAAGACAAAGGAAATAATGAGATAAGAGTGAGTTAGTGAGCTGTAGATATGATGTGAATATTTTAAAGAAAGCTCCTCAAAATCGATAGCAAACAGTCAAAGCCTATTTTTATATATAAAGACCTGTGATTCAACTTGACTACAGTCCTCCGATCAATCACATACGTACAAACGCCTTCTGTACTTGATTATGATTGATATGAGGTTGCGCTCATTTTGAATCTATTGTAACTGTTTTGAAGATAGGGAAGAAAAGACTGTTATTTTTTAAAACAAGTCATTTGACCCTGTTGGCATTAGTATTGTTGTACAAATACTTTTCCATCCAAAATCTAAGCTTTTGGAATGATTACATTTATAATATATAAGAAAATTACAACCATGAACATATTTTGTCAAATCCAAGTTGAGCTGTACGTACATGTATTCCTTGCTATACAAAGAAACAGTTGAGTGAATTATAACACAAACACATAAATATATTTGTAATATATGCAAAACTGTTGGGTTGGCATCAAAGCAAAATATCCAGTGAAGTCCACGGCAAAGGGATAAAAATGCAAGCAGGAAAAAGGGGGTGAAAGAGAGAGAAATTTAAAGAAATTGAAAAAATACCATTCTATTGATAGATACGTTTGATCTTCAATCTTTCAGTTCGTTCAGAATGGTAAATTGTTTAATTCAAATTAGTAACAAAAATATTAAACCAGTGGTTAGTAAGGTAAAATATAACAAAAAGAATTAGAATGTTTAGAATCAACCACAGAAAAGACCGAAAATTAACTGCATAAAGGGGGAGGGGTGGGGGAACGCAAGAAAGATCAATCTGAAAACACCATTGATGGTACCGGTACTTCAAATTATGATATGGGAAAAGAATGGAAGAGAGAAAGCATAAAACTGAGATGGGAGATGAAAGAGAGGGAGAGGGAGAGAGAGAGAGAGAGAGAGAGAGAGAGAGAGAGAGAGAGAGAGGGGGGGGGGGGGGAGGGGAACAGAGACAAATAAGAGAAGGTAATTTTAAAGAAATTTGAGTGCTGCAAATTGCTGTTCAAGTTCAAAAACTAGGGTAAGGATCAATACAAAATACGAGAAAAAAAGAGAGAGAGAGAGAAAAAGAACAGCCAGATTGACGTAGATATAAATAAAAATATTAAAAATCTATACGACAGATATTAAGAGAAACATGTACACTGTACCAAGCAAAAAATACTGAAAAAGAAAGAAAAGCAATGCAAAGTTTAAACCTGAGTAGTTCTTCAGTACAGGAGTGTGGGGGGGGGGGGGGTGCCAAGAAGGAAATATATAGAAGAAGAGTGTAGGTAGAGGTGAGTGGGCAAGCAGGCAGAGGAAGGGGGAGGGGAGGAGGAGGGGGTCATTCAAATCCTACTTACTGGTGTAGAGCGGGTATATTTGAGTGAAGAGGAGGTGGTGCTAGTGGTGTAGTCGCCTGCGTTGTGTCCTGTGCTATACTCTTTGTTAATCCTCGATGAGCCGCTGTGAGAGAGAGAGAGGGGGCGTAGCAAGGCGGCAGAATGAAGGGGGACGAAGGGGACGGAGAGGAGAGGAGAGGGGGCAATGTACAAAATAAAAAGAGTTCTTATGCGTTTAGAAAAACACCCCACACTGCCCAAAAAAGTAACAATAATGTTAGTTATCATATTCCTCACATATGACCTGTTATGATTGGAGACAGGGTTTTCTTATCTTTACCCCCTTCCCCCAATTAAACAAATTATTCAACAAAAAAAGATAGTTTAACTCCAAATTTTGTGAATAGTAGCAGCCAAATACAGAGAAATAATGTTGCATTTTCTTGTATTCTACAGTGCAATAACATGCTACTACATGTATATATACATGTATGGTAGATGTAATAATAACTGTCATTTTGCCAAACACTGATTTCATTCCAACTCTTCCTGCCCTGTATTCATTCTAGCTCAATTCATCAAAAAATAGAAAATACATGGCTACCCTTCCTAAAGACTAGTTACATGTAAAACAAACAATACAAAAAACAACAACACCTTTTTTGCTTTGGACAGTGACATGCTTCTTCTATTTCTAAATACTGAATGTCGATCTCTACATTTGTGGGGAATTTGTGAGACATGAAAACTGCACTTCTCCCGTTACAAGTTACACAAACATCAAACAGACAAGTAAATTAGGACAACTTTTAATCCAGCCACCAAACAGAATCTTGTCATGATGTTAACTTTCCACATAAATATACAAATTGAACACAAGTAGAAATGGACCATAGACATTGATGTCAACAGTATTAGAACATCACATTTAGATAGGGAAGGAGCTTGGATAGTTTTACCTGTTCAGTGGTTTTGCAACCAGGGAAACAGTTACATGTAATCTATCTAGGTCTATGCCTTAAAACCCATCACACACTGTATGGTCCGACTGCGATGCAATTTCGAAGACAAGGCAATGAATAATGTGTACAGCACAAAGTACCACATAAATACCACAATACTTGGGCTGGAATTTCAACTAGGATTTTAAATAGAGCTGCTTCAATCTTTTTAAAAGAGCCAACACAAACTTGGTGCCCTCCACAACTTTGAAGAGGAAAGCATTGCAAATGGCATGAAATAAATACAGCATAAATAAGAATAGAATATGGTATGCCTTGATGCACAGTTCAAGAACTGCAATATTTTCAATTCATTTTGCACATTGTTTGTTTGCTTAATTTTTTTTAATGCAAGATGGATGCTATTATAAATGGAAAAATGAAGAAGAAAAAACATACAAAGACCTCTTGCAACATTTATGTCCCATCAATTCAGGACCCTCGAAATTGCATAATTTTAACATGTGGCTTATAATGCACACAGAACCAAATTAATGAAATCTGGACCCCCTACAAAAAAAAGGTTAAAGGGAACCCTGCATACAATCATATTTTGGGGAATGAATTTTCAATTATAGTACCCTGTCTCATAGATCATCTTTGTACAAAACCCTATTCTACCTTTATAAATTATGTACAGGATGTGCCTCTTCTACATTTGTTGAAGAACTACAAGCTGTTCTTGTCCCTTACTGTAGTACAAGAATTAACCCTTTGTTTGCTTCCTTTGTCTCTCTGCATGGTCCCTTGTTTGCTACACATGCAATTTTGCACAAAACAATAGGCACCAATTAATGGAAGGATTGCTATGTGCAACACAATGGCTTTGCAAAATTACCCATTTTCACTCTTGATTAGCTCCATGACAACCCTTTCAAAAACTGGGACCCATTTCACAAAGCCTTTTTTCAATGACAAATGACAAAAATCAGTGACAATTCGGCTGATAACCAATCAGAAGCAAGGATTTCAGTAGCTTATAACAAAAACTGTCATTTGTCACTGATGACAAGTTTTGTGAAACGCCCTCCAGGATAGATTGATCTTGCACTGGACAAAGTTAGCTTATAAATCTTGAAGCATTCTCTATCCCATGATGGATAAAGAGGGATATTATGTGCATGGCATGTTAAGAGTTCCAGACAACTCACCTTTTGAGGCCAGTGGTGGCGGCCGCAGAGTGCCTGGTGGTCCGCCTGGTACTAGTGGAGGTGTGCGTAGGGGAAACCACTTTGGAAGATTTGACGGGGGATGTCGATGACGTGGTGGCTGAGGAAATTCTGCAGATTGTTGAAAGATAGAAAGATGGCATGGTTTGATTCTTCTTGTGTCACACACTTAAAGTGTACAAAAAAAGAGTCTGCAAGCACAGACGGGATTCCAGTGTAACAAAAACCTTTTATGGGTACTCTTTTTAGTTCGCTACAAAACAAAACAAGATGTCATTGTCATGATTTTTATGTACAACTTTAGTAGCTTTTAGTTCAAGAGAATTTTAGGAGCTTTCCAGAGGTGAATCAGCTGTCATTCTGTTTTCACTGCAGTATTCTCAGAGACTTCAAGGATCCTAATCGATGACTTTTAAAATATTTGCTTAGCAAAACATACGTGGGCTTCTAAATCGATTTCGCTATGGAAAGGATTTAAAAACTGTTATTTTGCTTAAATGTTTGCTTCTTATAAAGTTGCAACTTATTTGTAGTTGATATCAATCGCAACTATGTACATACGAGATATGGGACTGCAAACTTGCGATTGATTACAGGACTTGCGATTGATTTGGATCAATCGCAACTCTTTATAAGACGGGCCTCAGGGACCCATTTCACAAAGCATTTTTTAATGACAAATGACAAAATTCAGTGTCAAATCTGCTCATAACCAATCAGAAGCAAGGATTTCACTAGTTTTTATAACAGCTACATGTATCATTTGTCACTAATGACAAGTTTGGTGAAATGGGGCCCAGGTTGTTCTAGTTTGCAGGCCCACATGGTATTTGATCATGATGCAGAGATGCAAATTACTCATTCTCTGGCTATATTACAAGTCTTTGAAATCAACCAGTATTCACATTAAGATAATAAATGGATACATGTATATACTTGAGAATGTATGCATTCATAGAAAATTTGCAGATTATGAAGGTAATAACAGACCTACAGAGTCCAAGGTGTTGTAAGACCATGGAGCTATATTGTTAGCAATGGTTACAAGCAGTACATATTTCATATTTTTATATTAGAAAGCAACTCACAGTGAAGAAGGTGAATATATATACAGTTACTTACAATTTATGTTTAAAGTTTGAGATGCTTCACAAAGTAATGCAAGAATGATTATAGTGATCATGATTATAGTATGATAATAGTTCAGTTCACACGACAGTTGGTAAAGTTAAAAATCAGGTTTGTGGTTTGAAACTTTAAGGTTATATTGTAGGTACCGACGCACTTGTTGATTTGGGAATGTAGAGTTTACTGAGAGATATCTTATGGTAAGCATGATAATAACGAGATGATGGGGAGGGGGTTCTTACTCAATGTTAACTTGATAAAGTGTACGTTTAAAAGCAGCGATTTGATTTGATTTTGAATTCCAAATTCTGGCTAAGCTATATGAATGCACTATTCATGGAATCAATGTAGTTTGTATGCACAGACCCTTGTCAGTTGTAATGTGCAACTGAGTGTATGGACTGTTAGACTACCATGACTGCATGGTATACTAGCGTCCATAGGCCCTGCAGTAGCTGCTCCTGACACAACAGCCAGAAGACTGACAAAGTTAGGCTAGGCTACGCTCAAGGTTTAAAAGGGGAACCCAACCTTGATTGCAAACTACTCTATATGAGGAAAGCAGAAAAGTCAGAGAAGTAGACTGGTGAAATTTTGAATGAAATTGGACAAAAAAATGAGAAAGTTATGAATGTTTGAAGGTCATAATCCCTATCATGGGCTCTTAAAATTGGCTAAATCTGTAATGTTCCTATGATGTACATGTAGTGGGAGACAACTTTCCCATTTGTTCCAACACAAAAATTAACAAAAAATTCAATTTTTCAAAAATGTTAGACTCTGGAGGGTCTTTTTTCTTCAGAAGATACATGTATGTATGCTATCCATAAAATATTATGAGTAGTGCTCCAATGGAGAAGGCACTCAGAATAAAAACAGATATTTTGTACAAGACACATGGAAGAGCTGCGGATATGAGATCCACAAACTAAGTGGTTTCATATTCAACCATCCATAACATTCTTTTTTTAGTCTGATTTATTTCAAACCTGCGCCATTCTGTTAATCTTATGTTTATGCTTTATACAAATAAACTTCTTAGAAGGGTTGGATAGCCCTTTAATGGAATTATGATTAAGTTACATATTAGAGGCTGTGCCTGTAGACTAGATCTCAATGCTGACAAATCATATCTGACATACAATAATACAGGAACATGATTTGCTTCTGTGAGTGCAGCACAGCACAATGACATTTGAAAGCATTAAGAAGTACAGATGAAGAGAGATACACTCTAGCCTACATGTAAGTGGGAGATAGAGAGAGAGAGAGAGAAAGAGAGATAGAGAGAGAGAGAAAGAGAGAAAGAGAGAAAGAGAGATAGAGAGAGGGGCAGAGAGGGAATGGAGTAAGAGAGTGAGTGAAAAAGGGACACAGTGAGAGAGGAGAGAGAGACAGACAGAGAGAGAGATACCGGTAGATAGACAGATACTAGATAGATAGATAAATAGAGAGAGAGAAAGAGAGAGAGAGAGAGAGATAGAGAGAGAAAGAAAAAGAGAGAGAGAGAGAGAGAGAAAGAGAAAGAGAGAGAGAGAGAGAGAGTGGGTGAGAGAGAAATAGACAGATACAGCTATAGACAGAGTGAAACTTGAATATTTGAGGCAAATGTTTTGTAAATCTCAAGTGAATTTTGCATTTATGCAAGGCAAACTTTGTGCAGTCAAACCTATAGTGAACAAAAAGGGGAAAAAAAAAAAAATCACGTTTGCATCCATTTACAATCCACCCAGTGCAAAGGAAAAGGATAATACTTCAAACGTTAACAAAGCTAATGTTAAGTGTTCTATCTTTTTAAAAGTGGATAGCAGAATGCTGGCAAAATGAGAATACAATAAAAGTATCACTCTGTAAGTTAGATTCTAAGCAATAACAGCAAACAGTTGGAAGTGATGCAGGTAGCTTACTTTTTACTACTTGCTTTGTTCCTGTTGCCATGCCGACATCATCAGTTGAAGGGGTAGGTTGGGATCGGAGTGATAAATATAAAGGGGTGGGGGGTGGTCGGTGGTATAAAATGGTAAAGGGGAAGGGATTTGGGGAAGAGGGAGGATGAATGGGTCAGAGAAAAAAATAGAGAGAGAGAGCATAAATATGGGATTTTTAAATATCGATCAATGCATTTCATGCCACACAGCAACTCAGGGGAACGTAAAAATCCAAAGTGCAGGACTTCCAAAATACCATCAAAATATAAACCTATTCCCAGTTACCATTGCAAGAAGATTGCAATTAAACTTTTAAATAATGCACCAATCAGCACGAAGCAGTCAACTATTTGTTGAAACAAAAGGTGTTGATTGGTTGATAGCTGATTGAGTAATGATAGAAAATGGAGATCTAAGTGAGAAAAGTGATTGAGCTACAAGAGCACAAGAACCCCACAATAAAACCTTTATATTCAGTTATGACAAGGTAAACGGCAGCGGGATTTTCACGACTCAGGTATAATACGCTTCACTTTTCTGTATCTTATTTAAACACAGAGCTAAGAGAATACATCGTCGGCCGGGTGGCAGAATGGCGTTAGCGAGTCGAAAACTACTTTTTGAAATATTCGCATTTAAAGATTTGTTTTATATCTAAACTGCTTTCCGTTCCGAAAATTGGTTTAAAAAATAAAAGACTAATAGAAATGTTGTACATGTAGTAGAACACGGCCACATTTTTTTCTTCTCGGAAATAAGTAAGTTTTATAAAAGTTTGAAGCGATTTAGTGCTAACGCCCTTCTGCTTAAAGTTTCATTATTGACCTGAAATACGAGCTAACGCCCTTCTGCCAGCCAGGCGACGACATGTGAAACTGTTGTTGCATGCAGTTGCCAGTCATTCACACGTTATAAAACAAAACGTTGTTGTTTTGGAGCAGTTTATCCTTTGATTCCTTTCATATCTGAATCAGCCTTAAGAAACTGTCAGGCTTCAACACAAGTCTGTTAAAGGGAATCAATACAGATAACTTATTCTTAAAGAAATTAGGGTTGTGCTTTATCTCTTTGTTGTGACCTCTGTATGAAGGGGTTACTGTGAATTTTAGATGGTCCTTCTGCCTTAGACTCCATTTTCAAGCCCTTGTTAAGATCAAGTGCTTTCCTCACATTAAAAAGCATTGGTTTGAAATCAAGTACCGGTGACACTAGAGTGATTTCTTTGAACCACAGAAAGAAATTGTTTAATCACGAGCAGAAAAATCCTGTTTAAATCGACATTCCCAACATTGAAACATCTACTTTAAGACCAGAAACTTTTACATCCATGAAATGTACATGAATTTAAAGTTTCTGGCCATGAAAATGGATGTCCTTTATGAAGGCACAAAAATGTCATGTTCCAAAAGAGTCATGTTTGACTTTACTGGATGTGAAACTAATACAAGCTACATTTATCACACTATCAAAACATCAATGACAGATACACTTCATGTTCATGACGACACATAAACAATCCATTCAAAAGCTCCTGTAAGATGTTAAGAGTACTAAATAGTAATAAGTTAGACCTTGGTACCGTCTTGCGAATGATTCAAATGGATCACAACTCAAATTGTATTGCAACTCCTATCTCTTCAGCACACAGTTGTGATTAATTTCAAGTTGCAATTTATTTGAATCAATCAAAACTCTTTATAATACAAGGCCCTGGTAGTTGAAATTTTTGGTATTAAGAGCAAGCAACAAAAAGCCAAACCAACTGATCTTTGTATCGAGCAGGATTCATTTCCAAAAGGTACATCCGTAATCTAGTATCACAAGACATGTCTGAAGGAGATTGTTATTGGTATAATTTCCTTTTGATATGTAATAGATTTATATTTACAATCATTTGATATTACTTTCAGTTTCTTTTATAGCACGAAGGATCTCAAACGGTTCTGAACTTGGTACTGATTTTCTTTTGACTTTTCAGAATATTTTTTTGTTTGTTTAATTATAACCAACATTAACCAACAATTGAGACTGCCACTGAAAATGAGTTTTCTGCTACTTGATCAGCCAATGTCTACAAGTAATTTTTAATGGAAATATTAACAAGGTTTGTTCAACAACAGAAATCTACATTTCTATTCTCTTTAACCTAAACAATTACTCTACAGTTACATAAATTGGTCAACAAACTTGTACTTAAAGGCATTGTTTAACAATATTTCCAGTATTACAAATCTGAGACGCAATGGCCCTACGTGTTATCAGTGTCTGTGATATGGTGTAATATTGAAGCCCTAAAGAAATTGCGCTTGAAAATGATCATAAAGTGCTTTAAAACAGTAAAATCTTTGGGTTACCGGTTTTACCATACTAATTTTCTCCAATAGACTGTAGTGTTATAAAAAATATTGGGAAAATGGTTTTTGAAATTTCGAATTCCAATCATAAATATCTTGATAATCAAACATGCGATCGGCTTGTGAAAGTCATGGGATTCCTGTCTGACCTAAAGGTTTATACATGTAATTATGATTGCAGCATGAGCTAAATCCAGGATTTTGTCAAGAGAATCTAAGGTAAAGATACCCAATCCCTCTAACCACACAACAGTTTTTCCCCCTCTTTTAACACAGGAAATGTCTTCCTACAGCAACACACTCCAAAAAACACCCAAGAAGAATAAAAGAAGATAAATTGAATTTACACCATTTTTGTACCAAAGAGTGTTCATTGATTTCATCTTGTATGACAGCACTTCAAATCACCACAGTAGCAATGTCTTTTGAACCAGAATAGGTATCTTATATACATGTAGCCTTATACAGTATTAACAGTACAGTATTTACATCATCACTCAATAGAAATCCCATAGATATACAAAACAACGGTCCAAATCCATTGCACAGCAAGGCAGCTCTGTTATTCTTGTAATTGAATTTTGTCACTCCATGCCATGCAATTTTGTTGTGCATTCACAAAAAGGTTTGATGGAATGACTGATTTCTTTGAATGCTTGATCACGGCATAAAACAATCAATATTACAGCATTTGCATAATATGTATTTTCTACTTTTACTCACACTACTGCTACTGCTACTAATACTCCTACTACTATTTCTAACGATAATGCTGCGACTACAACTACCACTACTATCACTTCTACTACCACTATCTCTACCACTATCACTACCACTACTATCACTGCTACTACTGTCATCATTACCACTACTACCACTACTGCTACTACTACCACTACCACTACAGTTAATGCTACTACTACTGTTACTTCGTCTAGCTTTTACATTTATTTTCAATGTTACTGACAATCAAATTTCAACTACTGGGTTCTAATAAGAAATGTTAAACGTAAACATTACACAAAATTGTTTCTTTACTTGGTCACTTCAATTGGCCTAAGGCAATTAGTAAGACACCCTTCTCTTGTTTTAACCAACACAAACATGACATAGTTGTTACAAAACAGACCTCTAGATACTACACTAACAAAGTACTTTTTGGGTCCGAATCTGGAAAACTATTACAGAATCAGTTATGCTATAATATTAGCACTTCTTTAACAAACCAAAAAAAACGTGCCTTTTTATATTTTAAAATTAGTCCTGACTACCCATTTAAAGAGTAATGCAAGTTAAAACAAGAATATATGGTTATAAAGATTTAGAGCTACACGTAGTATCATATTCACAGAGTTAATATTTAGCATATAGCCTTGCAAAATATGCAGGCAAGGTGCTATGTGATGCGATAATACGATACCTCAGAAACGTCCGCAGAAACTGAGGACTGCGTTGATATATTTTTAAAGGAGTGGTGTGAATTTGATAAAAAAAGGAAAATAATAAGATACAGCACAAATATTATATAATGCATTTGAAAAAATTGCAATTTGACTCACATTAGAGTTTGAGGAGGATTTTGTGATATATTGGAAAATGTGTACTTTTATTTGGTTTAATCTGGGTTAGTCATGAGTGTTTTTAAGCAGGAACTTAGAAAAGTATCAACAAATAGAAAACATGAGTTTCCTTCAAATGAATAAGCAAGGCTTGAATTTAAATGCTTCAATCAGTAAAATAGTTCAAAAGTGTAATTGGCAGATGTGCTTGGTATAGGATTCCAAAAATGTGTAGAATCAATAAAATATGAAATGATATTTTTTAAAGTTGACTTTGTATACTAATCCAATGACAAATTATTAGCTGATGAAAAGCATGTCACACACAAACTCTGAAAAGGCCATATGATAAAGAGATGATTAAAAACTTAAATCACCACCCCCTTCTCTACAAGATTGCTCACTCCTTAGCTTTTCTTCTTTGATGTGATATGACACCAAACTGTGGAGACGGAACACCTCTCAAAAGCAGTATAATTTGTACATTACTTTTACCTTGTACCTTTCACTCATGGCTGTGAAAGATAATGTGTGGTGTAAATCTATTGTCCAGGGCCGGTATTCAATTCAATACTTAGCATAAGTAGGAAATTTACTAAGTAAATGGCTAAGTTAAGTAATTTACTTTCGTATTCAAATCGCATTTTCGACTTATACTTACGCAAGACAAAATCTAAGTAAAATACTTACTGATAAGCATTGTGACGTCACACGGTCAATCAAAAGTAATGCGCCATTGATGCGTTGCAATAAATGCGTGCTGATATAATTGTGCGCAGGTTATAATACTGTGTAAGAATATCATATGCCTGCCGATCAAGGCCTCAAAATAATTGACTTAAGTCTTGTATGGAGTTGGCTTAGATTTAGAGTAAAATACTAAGTAAAAAGCTTAAATTTTGTACTAAGTATTGAATTAAATACGGGCCCAGGTCTTGCCTTTGCTCTAGTGAGTTTACTAGACATAAATGTGCCCACCGTCACAGGCTTTTTGAGATAGAACCTTCTGACAAGTTCTCTCTCATTTTTAAGCCTGCCACATACGATACTTCAATCTGATCTTGCAAGAAAGTGTTTTGAGCCATAGGTGTTTGTTTTTTTGTTGGGGGGGGGGGGAAGGGGGTGTCATATATTTCGGACAATTAATTACGCCGTCTCGTCTAAGAATCCTGGCTCTGCCACTGCATATAAACACAAGTTCACATAAAACTGTATGAGGACGCCTTTAATAAGTAATGGGAAGAAACACTGTTTCAAAGGAAAGTTTAAATGATAGAAGTACAACTGGGAAGCATGTACATAAGAAACCATACATGGTACTAACCTTAATGGCTGTGAGGAGGTTGATCGGGTGTGAATTTTGCCTTCATCTAACCTACAAGAAGGCAAGTAAAAATAACAATACAATGACATCTTTAAAACAATTAATTCAAATGCATACAAATTCGAAACACCTTGGCTGTAGTTGACATTGAGTGTAGTTTTAACACCCTTCTGCTATGATATTCCACATTTATATCATCACTGTTCACAAATTTAATAATAAGTTCACAATTCCACATAAAACTTACAGGTGTACATGTACATGTACACAAAATTACATTGCAAGATTATTTGAATAAACTTGTAGATTGCTGTCTTCCATAAAATAAAAATGTCTTTACAAAGTTTACACTTTATTTTTTATTTTCAACCTATTCCTGAGTCCATGATAAATTAATCAGAATAAGATTGTAATAAAGAGATGATGGGTCAGTCTATGTTTAACATACATGCAAACCTGTCTATAAAGGCCTGCAAAAGGGACAATGAGAAAGGTGGCCTTTCCTAGACAAGTTTTAAGACAAATTATCATCCGAGAGAGACAATTAAGGGTGACCACTACCGTATATACAGGAAGAAATGAAAGGTTGCCACTACGGCAGGCTTGACTGTGTTAAAATGTTACAAAAAGAAAGTGTACACTTTATCAACTTCGTATTAAATGAAAACAACATTTTCAACTCCATCTCTTCCCCTTTCTAGATATTCCCATCAATTTTTCCAATGCTTATTTCAGGAACACTCTTTTAGATTACCATAGCATGCATTTCTGGTGATCTTAACGGAATTCGTTTCAGGGGGATCTCACATTGGCTCCAGGGATAGGGATAAGTGCAATGAGGTTTAGGCTAGATTTAGGATTAGGGATGAGATTAGGTAAAGTGTCGAGACCAGGGTGGACGTCAGGAGTTCGGTTAGTATAAAGAATGAACCACAACGCAAACGTTCTCGCAAAACTTGTACAGGAGAATTTTTTTTTCAGGCTGACGAAATCGAGGGGTCCAATGCAGCCATATCTCAGTTTACCTTGACATGTTCATTTTCATCCCACACACACCCAGGCCCATAAAAAATATTCTCCCAGGTCTAGAAGATGGAGAGAGAACGAAAGGAGTATAAAGAGAAACAGATAAATATTACAAGAGACAAATACAAAGCACAAAATGAGTGACAGAATGCAATAAGAGAGAGAGAGAGAGAGAGAGAGAGAGAGAGAGAGAAAGAGGGGGAGAGAGAGAGAGAGAGAGAAAGAGGGGGAGAGAGAAAGAGAGGGGGAGGAGGGAGAGAGTAGCGAGAGAGAGAAAAGGAAATGACAAATACAAAGCAGGAAATAAGTAACAGAATGCAATAAGTGAGAGAGAGAAAGAGAGAGGGGGTGGGAGGGAAAGGGAGAGAGAGAGAGAGAGAGAGAGAGAGAGAGAGAGAGGGGGGGGGGGGGAGAGAGAGAAAGAGGAATAGGGAACAGACATTGGCAAACTCAAACCATTAGAATACAAGAATTATCTCGTTTTTCATTACTAAAAGTACCAGCATTATTCATTGATTTTGAGCTCTTTTACCATTACGATCCTGAAATTGCAGTATCAAATGACAACAAATGCCTATTTTTGTCTTTTTATATTTTACCAAAAAAATAAAAATAAAACAGTTATCACACTAATGGCTGCACCTCATAATGCAAAAGTTATCCCTTTGCTTCTCCAGGCATTCGCAGTATAAAGTATACGGGAATGATAAAATACAGGAGCCACTAGTATAACAAGATTATATGGTGTAAAATGAAGATAATGAATTTAAAGTAAATCAAATTAGTGTAAGTAACCTGACGCATGCTCTGGCAACATTGCACTGGGCTTTATTGAGTCCTAAGATGGTTAGGGTTATGAATAACATTTGGTACATGGCTGAAGTTGGGGATTCGGTAAATGTAGAAAATTGACTGCTGAACAATTATCACCAGAGCATGTATCGTAGGATCTCTTGCTCACATGAAAATGGATATATTTTTTTTCTTTTCCCCCCAATATCTGTGATATTTGAATATTTATGATATAATAATGATAATAATAATATTGGATATTTATATAGCTCACATATCCACCCTGCAAGGTGCTCAAAGTGCTCCAATATTACCCCGGCTCTGCTAGGTTACCGATTTCGGTGCTCACAGCATTCAAGGATTTCCTTCCTACCGGTACCCATTTACTTCACCTGGGTGGAGTGTGGCAAATGTAGATCAATGTCTTGCCAAAGGACATTAGTGCCGCGGCAGGATTCGAACCGCGGACTTGTGATCGACAGTTCTGCGACGTATCCACTCGTCCTGGACACCTCTACATATGAATATTTATGATATATGAAATGTGATATGTGTGATTCTTACTTGAGACTGCCCGTGGTGGCCGACCTTGCCTTCCTTGAGACCTTGAGCTGTCGAAGCTTGTCCCCTTGGGTCATGGCTTGTGAGCCGCTCAGTGTGGACCGAAGCTTGTATTGTTCACCGGGCTGCGTGATTAGAAGGAATTAAAGATATTGATTGTGTTATTGAATTAAAATCAACAAAAATTATAGCATGTTTGATATCAAAGATTATGTCTGATAATGCATGTTGAAAACCATAAGGACGTGTAATTCATATTACAGAAATCTCTTATGGATCCCAGCATACAACATGCTTTTCAATAGATTACATATAAATGTCTCAATCTTTCAAACTGATAATTTATCAAAATATTGAAGGATAATACACCTGTTTTTCCCAATTTACCCAACCATGTCATTGCACTGGATTAAGAACTTATATGTGATGCCAATGCACTTTATTCTGATGATAATACAACAGCATAGTAGAGGAGCTAAGAAATAAAGGGAAAGTCCTAAGAAGCAACAAAAGATGTCCTAGATAAGAAGAGGAATGATTTTATTATTATTTTTAATGGCAAATTAGAGAGGGAGGGAGTGACATCCCCCCTCCCCATTCATGAAAGATAACATCAGCAGGTTTGGGAGAACATGTGAATTGTGACTAAAACCCTCTGTGATCAATGTTCTAAAACACAGTGCAATAATGGAGCTGTCAGAAGATCATGCAAGAGCCCATCTTGACTGAGAGGATAACAATTTCACCTGGGGAGAATTTGTAAGATGAAGGCAAATTAATAAGATTCCCAGATTGATTTTGAACATTAAAATAAGACTGTTAGAAAGATGTTTAATTAACTATTGCACTTGGAGAGAGTTTGGTACATAAATTAACCTCGACATGGCTCACAGAGTAATTTTGTACACTTTAACAAGACTGTAAAAAGGTTTTAATTGAAGATGTGAGTTTATAGACCCTCATCACATCCTCAGTAATCATCATGAAGCCAACTTATAATGCCTTCTCTCAAGGAGTTTCTGTTAGAATCTCTACCCTTGCATACGATGGCAGGATTAATAGCAGCAGATCAATAATCAATAATCAATAGAGCTTGCAGGGCAGCCAACCCAGTCACAATAGACCTGGGTTCTAAGTGGGTGATTCTGAATAGAAGACTCAGACTACTACCTCTGTCTCTAAACAAAAGTGGGATACCAGTAGCTTAGGACTATAGTCAATATTGTCCTCATTATTGGCGTCGTGTGACTCTCCTACCATTGTCTCTTTGAGTGATATGGTGTATGTGATCTTTTGATCAAGAAAATAATAGCAAGGATTCTCAATAGAGGTTCGGTCCAAAGATTGATTTGTATCATTTGAACAGCGAGGTGGCTCAGTCGGTAAAGTGTCTGCCTGTCGAACCAAAGATCTCAGGTTTGAATCCCACCCAGGTGGATGACTGAAGCCTGCATTGTGTCTCAACGTGCCCCTCCCCTTGTTTCATAGACGCAGGCTATGTTAAGTGGAAAACACTCTGTCCCTCAGATAGGACGTTAAATGGAGGCCCCATGTAAAGGAGAGTCACCACCCTTGCACGGAACCCACTGCGCTATTCGTATAAGAGTAGGGGGGAAACCCTGGTGTGGTGGTCTACCTGAACACCCCAGTATATACAACTGCAAGAATCTTCAGGATTGAAGGAGGCAGATTATCAATTTGAAGAAGAAGAAGAACATGGAACAAGGAAAGAGATTAAAGATTCATTCCAGTTAACAAGACTCTGTGCTCAATAGTAAGTATTGAGGATGTCATGAGGGTTCTGTCTTCAAAGACAAATTCTACATGTATTTGAAGAGTTGCTCTGTAAAACGAGAGGGCGAAAATGTTGGACCATGCTCACATTGTACACATTTCGGGCATACAAAACTTGTATAAATATGTGTGCAAGTCATATGCAGAAAATGTATATGATCAGAGAAAATTGTAAAGCATAAATTATTGCGCACCATACATTCTCAACATGGACCGATTTGATCATGACAATCTTTATTAAATCACTGATATGTGACCAGCCTTTAAAGGAGGGTGGAGAAGAAAAACATTATAATCAATGAAATTCAAGAAATTTAGAATATTATGCCAGTTTAACACTTCATAAACAAGATTCAATTCAATTAATGATTTGAAAACACCACTGACACTGAAAAACAATCATTTAAACAAGCCTCCACGAGCGATTCGAAGCGAGAATGTGAAGGCGATCGTTTTCGGTCTAAGGGCTGTGACGTAAGAGGGAAGACACGATGCCATG
The DNA here is from genome assembly GCF_000002235.5 of Strongylocentrotus purpuratus. Taxonomy (NCBI): domain Eukaryota; kingdom Metazoa; phylum Echinodermata; class Echinoidea; order Camarodonta; family Strongylocentrotidae; genus Strongylocentrotus; species Strongylocentrotus purpuratus. The sequence continues at coordinate 311,129 of NW_022145521.1, forward strand.
ATAATATTATGCAGCGATGGAGGTGCTACACAAATAGCTTCTGTTTGCCCTTTCCTAAGAATACTTCCACCTGTGTCATGGAGTGCACTGCTGGTCCATAAATGAATAATAATTACATAACTTTCATGAGCACGTATCCATTATTCTGTCTCAGTGTATTTTTACAATTTGGTCTGCGATGACCTTTATCTGCTCATGCTCAGACTGCAACTATGAACTGGCTTCTTAGCGACGGGTCTTCCCTCTTACGTCACACAAGTCCCGGATGTAAAAACTGAGTATAATACACAGCGGACAAAATTTAGAGTTGCAAATCGGTCACTTCAAACGAAGATTTCTTGGCTGGATGACATTGTTTGGCTTTCATACTTTATTTCATTTATAATACTTTCTTCTTTAAATACATGCTAAATTTATCAAAATCTGACAACATTGTTTTTTTTCTCCACCCTCCTTTAAGCTGCACCTACCCCATAGGATATTCCTCTATCGTCGTTGATGGAGATATCGTCTACAGCACTACAGAGTATCCTGGACACGCTGTTCTTATTTGCAATCTGCCCTTCCCTGGCCTTCTTCCTAAAGATGTCTCCTTGCACCCACATCGCTGCTTGCTTCCTGAAAGATTGATCAAATTAGAAATTAACAATTAATAAATGAAGAGAGACTTACTTCCTATTGATCATTAATTTCAAAATATAAACTCATTGAAGGGGAAGTCCAAACTTATAATAAGTTGGCTTTAATAATAACAAAAAGAAACATATCAGTGAAAGATTGAAGAGAATATGATAAACAATGAGTAAGTTACAAATATATAAAATTGAAATTGATTACAAATGCAAAGTGGCATATCTCTAACTCATGTATATAATAAGTTTGAGTACCTCTTTCGTTTGTTTTGTACTGAAATTTTCTCAAATGACGAATTCCTCTGTTGCTGATGAAGGATTAGCTCCATTTCATAAATGAGTAGTGCAATCATGCAATAATCATAAATTTAAATTAAAAAAAAAAAAATCCCCCGTTCCACAGGGTTCTTTATTTTCAAAACAAAATTCCATCATATTCAGTATATCCATACATTATATACAAATAATTAAAGACATAATTTCCATACACAATGGCTAAACACAGATAATAATCATTACGACCGAAAAACTTTGTGGCAGATGAAAATTAATGAAAATTAATATAAATTTTGATATTGGTTAAATTATTCTAAAAATCAGTTGCATTAGTTGTAGTCTACCAACACTTTTTCTACACATACATTGTATATCATACAAGTATAGTGTCGCTAGTTATAAAGCAACTCTCAACAATCAAAGACAAAAAGGATATTAATGAAGTGTTCGGGTAAGAAGACTCTGCACTCACTCTTCCATGTAGTGTTGCTGAGGCCCAATGACTGAGCCAGGCCGACATATCCTCATCCAAGCTATCACCTCTGCTGCTGTGAACCTGAAATGCTTCATGATGTAACATCCTATCAGTGTGCCCGTCCTGCCAAGACCAGCTGTAACAAGACAAACAACATCAAGAATACTGCTTTATAAATACAGCCAAACCTGTCTATAGCAACCGCCCAAGGGAAACACTAAAAGTGGTCTCGGTAGACAGGTTCATTTTAGTACATGTTTCAATGAGAAACCATTTTCAAGGGAAACAAAAAATGTGGTCTTTGTAGACAGGTGGTCATTAAAGCAGGTTTGACTGAACAACACCAATTTTATCGTTTCTTGATCAAAAGAAAAAGAAAATCATTGCAAAAAAAAAAGAGTGCAGAACTATATGCCAACCTTTATATTCAGCTTTCAGGGAGGATTCATTCAGAAATCATGGAGGTTCTTATCAATTGCAAACAGCATAATAGGAGTAATCTTTCAACAAATCAGGAGGCATTAAAATTTGTATGGAGTGAGTTTAATTTTTGTTGTTGTCTTTTTTGTTGAGGGAGCCTCCCTGAAAATCAGGAAGGGTTGGCATCTCTGAGAGTGTGCCACAAGGGTTACCATCTGTGTACGGGGAATGTTATCAAATTTTAGTGTTATCAAAGAATTCCCTATATCAAATGGTTACTTCCTAACTAATACCAATGGTGCAGTGGGCTTTTAAATGCATTTGTGATGACTGTCCTACACACAGGACCCCCATATACAGTGAAACCTGTCTATAAAGACCACCCAAGGGAGGCAAGAAAAGTGTCCTACACTGTATATGTACAGGTTCCTTTAGTACATGTTTCAATGAGAAACCATTTTCAAGGGGAACAAAATGTGTGGTCTTTGTAGACAGGTGGTCTTTCTATACAAGTGGTCACATAAAGAATACCCAGAGCATCAATACGAAAAGCCTACCTTTACAATGGACAGCGAGGGAACCTTCTGAACTCTCTGATATCGCAAGGAACTTCTGCAGGATCGAATCGCTGGGCGTGCTACCGTCGATAAAGAACAGGTCATAGTGATCGAAGCCGGCATCGGTAAAACGTCTGGCATCGTAGATCTTCTTGTTCAGTCGGACTATTGATGTGATATTGTGCTTACGGAAGTAGGGGAAGTATGCCTCAGGTGCGTGGTATGGATAACCTGAAATTGGTTATAAAAGAACATCATTCAATATCTTCTTTATGGTTTTAATCATTCCCTACAAAAACTAATATTTCAAACACTGGTCTTTTGCATAAAAAACATTTAGACAGTAATGAGATGATTCAGAACTCAACTTAAGCAGCTCCTGGACGTTACTTCATTATATATATTTTTTGGTAAAAAAAGAACGGGGGATTGCAGATATATGGATTTATGTGCAGGTGGAGATTTTTTTCCTCAACTTTCTCAAATAGAACTCATTTTGTATTTACAGCCAGCCTACAGTGTATATCTGTCTGACATTTGGTTGTGTCATACACAGCTGCAACATACAACAAATGTAAGTAAATGTAGGCATGTAGTCTACAGCTAAAACACTGCTCAGACCCCTTAATGCTACTAACGGATGTACATGTATATAGATTGGAAAAGGGTGGAGAACACTACAATGATAATAACCAAAAGTTTTTAAAAATTACCGTTTTCAATTTTGCTCTTGGGATGAGGCCCACTGAAAGCTAGGTACTTGTTGGGTACTATCCAATTGAAGTCTCCATTCTCTACTCTCTGTAAATATAAAGGATGAAAAGAAAAGGAATCGTATTAAATGTAAGGTTACTACATTGGTATTTGTACACTTCATAGTGTAAACAGAATATTACTCCAAAAGAAACACAGAATATTTGTTTATTTTCACTTTTAAAGGATTCGTTTAACAACGCCAAATCTGAGATGCATGATCCTATGTTTTATCAGGATCTGTGATATGGTGTAATATTGAAGCCCTTAGAAATTGCGCTTGAAAATGATCATGAAGTGCCTCAAAAAAGTGAAAATCTTTGAGTGACCGGTTTTACCATACTCCTTTTCCCCATCAGACTGTAGTGTTATAAAAACCGTTACAAAAACGGTTTTTGGAATTTCGATTTCCAATCATAAATATCTTGATAATCAGACAGGTGATCGGCTTGTAAAGGTCATGGGGTTCCTGACTGACCAAAAGGTTTATAATTATGATTGCAGCATGAGCTAAAACCAGGATTTTGTTTCAGAATCTGAAACAAAAATACCCTATCCCTTTAACACAAATTAAGGAGGAATACTGGTTTAAATGATCAGTAATCATGAATCTTCTGGAACCAACCGAAAATTCAACCCAGATAGAAGTAGTCAAACCTGCTTTTTAATAGTGACTATCTGTATAGAAAGGCCACCTGTTTACAAAGACCACATGTCGTGTTTCCCTTTAAAATGGTTTCTCATTGAAACATGTATTAAAGGAACTTTTACATGAAGACCACCTGCCTATAAAGATTAATTTTCTTGTCTCCCTTGGGTGGTCTTTACAGACAGGTTTCACTGCATATCATTGGCAATGTCTTGTACTCTGTGAGAGGTTTATAATTATCCAATGTGAATTATTAATGACAAATGTATCTCTTTAACACACAAAGAACCATAAGGATATACTTTCAGACAAGAGTTAACATTTTTTCATTCTCAATAGACGATTTGAAGCAGAAAGCAATTTCCTCAAAGTGAAACTAATATGTATGGGAACTTATTCATTCCCTTGCGATCTAAGTCAACAACTCATTGTTAAGTTTCTGAACAATGACAATAAAGCTACATGTGTCAATGATTTGCGCAAGTGCACAAATGTATTGCAACACGGATCTGTTAACACGGTGAGAACAACGTTTTTCTGAAGGGGCTTGTTTGAACTTCATACATATACGTGAAGGAGTATGTACATTAGTATTCATAATAAAATTCTTGCCATCAAATGTCAACATTTCTTTGTCAATGATATCTTCTTACTAAACTCAAATATCATGAGGGCAATTTCAATGAAAAATAGCAAGCAAAATACATTGACCTGATTATGGATGTACATGGTGGGATTTCATTTCCGTTAATAAGGATTTCGTTTTAAAATGTCAACATTTCCATATGATATGAGGGCAATTTCAATGAAGAATACCAAGCAAAATACGTTGACCTGATTTATCCATAACAGTACATCAGACTTAGTTCAATGACCAAGAAATATGCTAGAAAAGAAACATTTTTCATCTCTCCTCTCCTCTTCTCAAAAACTGCCTCGAGCGGAACAAACATCACGCTCCAGCACGTCACACCGCATCCCTCCCCTGTTCACGGGAGAAAGCGGGATGCCTGTCGCTAGGCAACGCGCAATGATGTCAATTTGCTGAAGGAATCAAATCAAATTGGCAAATCATACTCATGCATACAAATCAAGTGGCGCCGCCACCACGAAAACAACAAGGAATTCTCAATTTTGATATGGAATTCAAAGGGGTCCCCTTGCATGTTATTGCTTCTAGGGCATGGTTTTAAAACAAAACTGATGAATAACAACAAGCTGACTGCTTTCTACATGTGCGTATCATCTGCTGAGAGCCAGAAGGGCATTAGCTCATGTAAAGCGATACGCGTTAACGTCCTTCTAGTTCTCAGTTGCTGATCTCATGCATAAACCTCCATGGTAATTGATACTTCATAAATTGACATTGTCATTTTGGCGGGCTCCATCTGTTTCATGGATTTATTCATGAGCACTTTTGTCATTCAATCATCCGTGAAGTCAATTTATAGCATGTTTATCCCCCCCCCCCCCCGATCCCTCTAAGAGATGGGACTACATGAATGTATGTGCAGCAAAACTGCAACAAGAAATAATGTTTGTATATGTTTTTTTTGCGGCCGAATATTCGGGTACGAGAAATCGTACCCGAGTAGTTGTCAACCGTGCGGGTACTCGAGCATTCAACTACCCTTCACAGCCTTATTGAATGTGTACCTGTCCCTACTGAAAACCAAGTAGTACAGAACACAGATTCTATGAACGACATAACTTGAGAAGAAATATGGCAAAATTACATTAAATAATGCCCTTCTGGATGAGGCAAGTTCCCTTTTCAAATCATTGCCAATCTAAGCCTGTAATTCAAACAATTTAGAATGCAGGCATTACAAGAGATAAAGTCAGACTCCTCTGGATGTTGAAAATTGTATTTCCAAATTGGAATTTATTGGACTTCAATCAAAGCTACTACGGTCAAACAAGTCATGATTGTGAGTAGCTGAATTTTGAAAATTGAACCAAGTATTCATACAGATTGCTTTTCCTGCAACCGAACTGGAGTCATGTTAATCAAGGAAAAGAAATTGACTCAACTCCCTATTCAGTAAAACCTGTCCCCTATTAACAACAACCTGTATTTTTACCCAGCTGCACATTCTAGTTTCCATTGAAAACTTTTTTACTCCCACACAGACTTGACTCTTCTTTTCATCAAAATCTTTCAAGCAGTAGGCCTAACTAAAACCATATTTGAAAATGGGGAAATAGAAAGAGGCTCCAGCCCTCTTCCATTTGTTTGAAGAAGAAAACAAAAATTCAACGTCCATCAAGAGCAAGAATTTAGTATTAAAAAATAATGCAAATCTTTATTCATAACTTTGACTTTGAATGAATAATCTAGGACGATGATCATGAAAAAGAAACAGGCTCAAATAGTAATCTTGATGTATCGTAAACAAACAAACTTGTAGATTTATGGCTTTCCATTAGACCATTAAGGGATCTGACCTCATTTCTTTTACAAATCTAAAACGCTTCTCTTTTCAAATGGATTCCTCCCTTCATACAAATTGTCCCAACTCTGGCCCCCCCCCCCCCCCCCCCCCCCCCCCCCCCCCCCCCCCGTCATCTATCTTTACAGATGACTACAGATGCCTGTCAGTGAGTGAGACCCAGAATGTAGGGGAAAAGAAGAAAAAAATACGCCCACATCGGTCTCGTCTCACCCTGGCATTGACCTTGGCGTGCCTCCGAGTCGACCTCTAGATGACCTTTAGATTCCTCAGAATGATCAGATATGAAATATTGCTGGTTTATTTATAACCATTTTGGAGTATTTTGTTATTGCGGTCTTGGTCGGAAACAATCTGATAGGAATGGGTTTTAAATAGTTGGCTACTCTTGAAATTTAGTGCTGAAACTGGAGCTTTTAGGTATGATAGGACTGTGTGTTTAGGAGGGCAAAGATACTTGCCACCCAAATTCTAATAACAAAATATTATCAATCTCTTTCAAATGTAGGCGACTGAGGTACCAGTTAAAATCTACACAACTGGTGTGGGATTTATGTGTTTGTTTTTCTTGTGCTCATGAATTTAAAGGTTTCAGGATTTTCATTGTTTCAGATGGGTAAACGGAAGATCATCCACAATATCCAGTTGTTATGACTGAAATTGAAATCATTGTCGAACATAACATTGACTACATGCTTGTAATAGAAGTTTGAAAGAAACCCATGTTCATGTACAATGTTTGCTTGCTCAAGCGTTATTCCTGTGAAGCTAAGCAATAAATAATGGAATCAACACTTCAGCGATTGCACTCTGCGGTATCCCCAGACACGACAATCTGACGGAAGAATCTGAATATCAAATCTGGCGTACCTCGTAATGCTCGTACTCCTCCACATCAAAGTTCTCAAAGTCAAGGAAGCCGTGCGTGACTGCCTTGTCGATGCCCTTCAAGCAGTCCAATAGTGTAAGGTTGTACGTGCATGCACCAAACGAAGCGTCCCTGCATTAGAAGACAAGAAGAAAGATAGATGTTAGAGGCAGTTTCAGGGAAGTGACGTTTGTTGCACATGTAAGGTTAAAGTATTCACATTTGACATCAAATGAACATAAAAAAGAATACTGTTTTAATCCACTATATTTCTTTCAGGATGGGAGAACCATCATTTTAATAATAACACTGACCGGAGTTATGCAACAGAAAAATCTGGAAAAAAATTGATAATCAAACATTCAAGGAAGAGTGCAAATTGATAAAAAAAGAAAAGGATAAAATGGAATACCAGTTTTGCTGACTTTGCTAAACTTCAACTTTATACAATCATACAGGGAACTGAGAATTCCCATATGATCTCTCTGCTACAATGGCAAGTTCATCAGCTGGTGTGGCGCTTTCTAACTTTTCAGAATTGTTTACAAGCCAATGCTAGCATATCTGAGAGATCGGGGATAGTCCAGCAACAATTACATACATTTTATGTTTTGCCCCATGCCACGTCAACACACACTATTTGAAACTTTGAAGCAACAGTCTACATCAAAGACTCCAATATCGGACTGAGTGCTGTGCCTATGATATTCCACAATTTTGAATTTTAAAGTCAATCTATGTACGGGTGCTTCAGCAGCGCCCCTAAATTAGGGCACAGTGTAAAATGACTTTCAGTCTTAATGTGAACAGGGTCTAGTGCTGGTTCAGCTGCAACCCTTTCACACCCACACTTATAAATAACTGATACAAGCAAACACACAAGAAGTACCTAATAAGGGCCTCCGTCAGGTAGAGATAATGATTATACTGCAAAAACCACCTGTTTGCATTGAACTTTAATTAAGGATCTAGCTAACCCTTCCCCCTTTATAGAAAGGCTTTCTTCATACAGTGCATGTACCTCAGACAACAGTAATACACATCAGCTACATGTATTAAAGACTATAAAGATTAAGTCAAAACATAAAGTGTATGTATAAATTGTCTATAAAGGACACAGTAGTTACAAATAGCAAAGAGTAAAAAATTCTATGAGGATCTATGACATACTCAAAGGTGGGGGGGGGGGGGCAAAAACAGCACAGGTTTTTTGTAAATAATGCAGATCTCAACGTCTTTGTATCCACACCAATAGACTCTGCAACATATACATTGTCATGAGGTTAACGTTACAAGTGGTCTGTATCAACAGGTGGTCACTGAATGTTTGGAATCTCCATATTATATGCCCTCTAACAGTTTGAACTTCAATAAAGAAAAGCCTACCCATGGGCATTCTCCCCTATTGGCCTGTACCCCACCACCCCCCCCCTTCCCAACCACCACCACCTCCTTGCCCCATCTTCGTAGCCACCTTCGCTGCAAAGTTTCAGTAGTCCATTAACTCATTATTTATAAGAACCCACTTCATGCAGGACCCCATCCAGAAGCCTTGTACCCCATCAATATTCATTTCTTGCATGAAGATGATGACTGCTATGGTAAGCTGGCATGCATGCGAGCAGCTTGGCTTGGGATTAAGGGTAAAATCTATCGGCCTCTGTGAATGTCCCCGTAAATTGATTAGAGAAAGATGAAGGAGAAGAGAGCATACAGGTGCATCTTAGGGCTGGCTAGAATTTCCTGCAGGATATATAAGTTAAGTAGATGAGCGAGGTCTAGTGGTCCACATACAAAAACTGGAATCTGACTGTATAGAAGCAATATATTTATTGAATTTAAAAAAACATAAAAGTTAAAACCTACCCCTTTTTCAAGTAACCTTTGCATTTTTTATATCTATCAATAGTCTATCATCTTGGCCTTCTGAATAAAGTTTATAGTTTCTTGTTTTGAAAGTTGGATGGTATTCATGACTACCGTTTAGAAGTACCTATAAAACCATATCGGTAAAACGTACATACATAGCCTATTTCTGTCATCGTATTGGATGAATCTTGTGACCTTTTATTGAATTCTTGCACTTTTACATCTATGGAATGTTGGCTTTTTGTCAAAGTTTCTTGTTTTGAGAATTGGGAGGAAGATATCCCATGGTTACATTCATTTCATAGTTTCATACCTATATCAAAATGTCAAAAAAACTTTACAAAGGATTATAGTATGTACACATATATGCACACATAGGCCTTTCCTATTGGAAATTTTCTGCCCTCTTGCACTATTGCACTTTTTACATCAATCAACGGTCCACATGATCATCTTGGCTTCTTGTCAAAGTTTCTTGTTTTGAGAGTTGGAAGGAAGATATTCCATGGTTACTGGGTGGGCTTATGGCAGGACTGCCCACTCCAGTGAAGCAGAAATAGAAATGATAGTTTTGATATTCAAGGCTCTCAAGAAGTCACACAAAGGTCTACATGCGCTATCTCCACAGTCAGTAGGTGGGGTCGTGGGTTCGAACCCTGGCCGCGTCATACTAAAAGACGTTAAAAGACGGGAGTTGCTGCTACCTTGTTTGGCGTTCAACAATAAGGGATAGAGCAGCGTCGATCGGGCTGCTCAGTGGCTGCCGGGCTCATGATCAATTGGGCAAAAAGAATTTCCAGTTTCGGTTTTAACTTAAATAAAATTTGGAGTAGACTTAAAAAGATTATGATTATTATTATTATTACATGCAATGTACTGACCCACTGCTGCAGCCTCTCACCGTACATTCATGATATTCTCCGGAACAGTCTCTTAGCTTTCATTTTACTGGAAGATATTATCCCAATATCGTACAGTGTATACCCGTATGAGACAAAAAGAAGACAAGTATCCAAGCACTCTTGTCATACTAAAGTTTAGACAAAATATTATTCGGTGATAGACAGCTTGATGTACACTTTTTGAATGGAGTTAAGTTTGCGAACATGTTAAAATGGACAAACATTTAGAATAAGGGGTACAATAATGTGTACAGTAGAGTTGCATGCTCTCCACCCCCCCCCTCGTCTCTGTCTGTCTGTCTGCCTGTCTCTCCTAACTTGCAAGTGTTCCCTTTTAAAGAGAAAGTTGAGGAAAGTGGGGAAGAAGATCAGATAAAACATGTTCCCTGAAAAGCATTGCTCTTCAAATGCCTTCATATTCTAAATATGGCATGTAACATTGTAAAAATCGGGACGGATTTTTACGCCACGTGTTCGTGTAGTCCCATATACATCCTTCTGTGTACAGTGCTTGTAACTTTACCAAGACTTGGCCAAGACACAAATACTTACAGTGTATATGCTAGAGGATCACCTTTTCCTGATCGATTCCACACCGTTTCTTTCACAATGCAATCGCATGATGAGAACTCAACTTTAAATGACATAAATGCTATGAAACTTTCAAAGCACTAGGAGGTGATCTATCATGTAGGCAAGCAAGCCAGTACTGGGTTTCTAGCTCTGCTAAAAGAATAGCAGTCGATCATAGCAGATCTTCATGCACTGAACATCAGAGAACCTGATCCCTGGTTCAATCAGAAGGCTTTCTCAGAATTCAGACATGAAATATGTTTTGTTGCCTCCATCCCACATTCCCATGATAACAGTACATTCAGGAATCGCAAAAATGAGAAAGTGTGAATGTACCATCGCCATTTTCAAAGGCTCATTCTCACTGCTTCTCATTCATTGTACATGGTACACAGGTCTGAGGATCGTCATACAGCGAACACACCTGTATAGAAAGACCACCTGTCTATTATTGTTCCCCTTGAAAATCATTTCTTATTGAAACCTATACTAAAGGAACCCGTATGTAAAGACTACTTTTCTTATCTCCAGTGAGCAGTCGATCTTCATGTACTGTAATTTTAAACTTTTATCATAGGAAATTCTTTATGTCCGTAAGTTGAGTCTTGAGAAGTTACTGGTATTATCAAGTCCTTAGCAATTTTTTGTTCTCTATTACCAGTTAAAATGAAGCTACACGTATCATTAACACAAAGTTACAAACGCAGATTTCATGTCGTCTGTAACATGTACATCTTCTACTTTGAAGAAAAGTAGAGACAGGGAGCAGTTTATACTCTAGATTCCGTAATAACTATTTTCATGAAAAGTGAGAAAATATCTTTCCTGGAAGCCAGACTAACAATAAGATATCATAATGATCCTTTAGCCTGGGTATAAAACCACAACCGGACATCAGTTGAGTTAACATATGGCACTCATTCCAATATCATAGTTGGTTATGAACAACTGCTGGTGGATTTGCGAAGAATAATAGCCATCTTAATAAGTGAGGTTCACACGATAGTCATCTAATTTGAAATAAAGGTCTTGGTTTTTATCTTCAAAGTTATCTTGAACGTGGTTACCAAACTTAAAACGAAATTTACAACAACAGATCTTAAGTTTAGCGTGATAACTAAAATAAGCAATGGGGGAGGGGGGGGGGGGGGGGTCTTGACTCAAGGTTATGTACAATGCCAATGCAATTAAATATGAAATTACGCACGATTGTAATTAAAATGCATGCTTTCACAGATATTGAATTCTCATTCTTTCTGTCCCTTGTGAACACTCGTCGTTGTCAGTGGATTGTCGTTTATAACTTTGAGGTTTTGAAAATGTAGAGTTTAAAACTACGATGGTATGGTCCCGTGTAAACATAGTCTTTGAAGCCTAGCAACAAGCGATTAAAACGTAAAGTCTAGTATTTACTGTGATTCAACAACAATAGCTGAGCTCTTAAGTAGAAAGTGGATGTTTGCACAGAAGATTTTCTGACAAGAGGGTTGTAATTTTGTAAATTTGTTCTGCTCAGTTCTTATTTTAGATTTCTTGCATACCGATATGAACAAATGTAAGCCCAACAGCTTGTTATTTGAAATCCTTAGAGGTAAAATAACATGCTTCAAACAAGTCTGTTTTGCCTACAACAGGATCCAAAGACTACTGTATATCTTCAAACATGTACGTGTACACCACATACCAGTACCTAAGGCTGTAATTTCAACATTTATTTGTTATCTGTTTTAGTGATATGTCACCTATGATTTACATACAAAAGCCTTTCAGAAAGATCATCCCCTTTCAAGTACTAATCACAACTATATAATAAGCCCATTATCTTTCACTTCGAGGACTTTTCGGGATAAATGAACGAGTGCCTTTAGAAACAAGGCTATAGCCACATGAAATTAATATATCAGATTCGAGCTAATCTAAACAATGTATCAGTCACAGACAAACACAGAAGCCCCTAGAGGTGACGCCACATTAGAGTTCATCCCTGTTTGACCTTGAATCCATCCAGATTCTAAGGTGACACGGGATTCAAAATAATCGACTGGAAGGCAAACGCGGCTAAAGTTTCTCTGCCATTTTGTAGATTCAATGTCAAAGGCACCACGAGAGATCAGCTTGAAATGTTTGTGAGGTTGTGATTGTACCAAAGGGCTTTGGATTCATTTCAATACATACAACATGTATACATGTATGTAGGCTATTGTCTGGGATATACAATAGAGTTGTTTGGAGATACGTAGCTTCAAGATCTTTCTTTAGTGTATTACATGACATGATCAATTGTACAAAATGTTACAAATTATGTACAAAAATAATGACACTGATTTTAATATCTATTTACAACTCGATGGTATCAGTCTTGAAGTAGATATCAATGATGAGAAGAAATGAAATCAAAATATAAAAGCAAGTATCAAACTGATTGATGATTTCTTGAAACTTCACTCAATCTGAACTCACACATACATTTATTTGTGAGAAATCAGTATCCTGGGCCCTGTCTTAAAAGAGTGGATATTAATCGCAACTTACAGTACATGTATTTGCGATTGATATCAACAGCGACTATGTACATTAAGAGATGCATGTAGAAGACTGCAAACTTGCAATGGAGGTGAAAGAAAGAAGGGTCAAAAAGTGGGTGGGATGCTAGTTTCTTGAACTTAACAACCAAGTTACCTAGGTTCAGTGTCACAACTGAAACCGACATGAGAAACCACATTGCAGAGCCTGCAGGTAAACATGAAGATTTCATTACTCCTAAATACCAACATGGACACGGGTCAATCTCACTGCTATGTCAATATCAAATCACTTTAGTAGCAAGTGTTGAAAGTTAGGTGTCTCTCCCTTGAGAAAGAAAAAGTGAGACAAACAAAAAATGAGGCCACGACTATATCCTTATTCTATAAGTTCAAGTTAAATTTATTACTGGTTTCTGATCAAGATTTTTAAAAAGTGAATAGGGGCTTTCATGTTACTGTACATTAAGGCTGTGCTCAACAGTGTAATGAGGTACCCAAGTACACTTCCAGGCTTATAAGCGAATACTCGAATATTCGGACGCCATGTTTTTTTATAATTTTTTTGATTTTTTGTTGTTTTGCCACCACCATACCACTGGTGCAGTATCCCAGTTTCGCCGAAAACGCATGCAATTTTACTTCGAGATGCAGTTGAAGGCGCCGATTTAATAATAATAATAACAGTAAACAATGCTGTTTTAAAAAACAAAGATGGCAGAATAATCCATTGTCTTCCGAGTCCAAACAGAAATCCAGACATTTGGTCCCAGTTTCTGAGTGGTGAGTTTGACAGAGCTACAGTTGGGAAACATTTTTACCGACGATACCATGCTAGCGGCCGCAGCTCTCCCTGGCACGGCTAAGCGTCGGCTTGGACAAATTTTTTTTTTTTTTTGCAGCCGAATATTCGGGTACGAGAAATCGTACCCGAGTAGTTGTCAACCGTGCGGGTACTCGAGCATTCGACTATCCGTTGCAGCCTTACTGTACATGTATTAATTATTATTCCTGAAAGTGCCGTTTTTCTTGATACATTTCTAGATTTTACAAACACAAACGAAAATATGCACTTTAAATGAATCCATTTCTCTTGGCCTAAATTCATGTATGTTTTAACAAAATACTTGAAATTTTTGCAATGAGGCTTGTAGGCTGACATTATTATTATTATTTACATGTATTTGAACAATCAGAAAACATACAATGAGTATACATGTAACAATCAGATAATACATAGACGTTTCATAATACATTCAAACATGAAAATGAACTCTCTTTTTTGTTCATCTCTTGCTTCATTTATATAATTATTTCGGCTTAAATTGAGTAGTCAAGATTCAATTTTCAGGTCCACTTCATAAAGAGAGCATGCATTGTTATTGACACAATTTTAGTACAGGGATCACAAAGCACAGATTTCAGGTGACAGAGTTCAACTAATTACAGTATCTCCTAGTCCCCATAGAAGCTAAATAATACATTGCATGATTGCCTCAATATCAATGGTCAAAGTGCAATAACGGCTTTCATACCTGTAGGTAGATTCACTTTGGTTAATAGAGTATAGTGTAGGATGAAATTATAATTGCCATCATTTACAAGCAATCCTGTATAATACAATTTCAATTGTTTATTGTTCGGGGGCTCATCATAAGACATTGTGAAATAAAAAACAGCTGTGAAAAATGAACTTCAAGAGGGGAGGGGGGTTCCTACAAAATATCATTGCTTGTTTGGTTAGTACACCACATTACAGCCTCTGGTTGATTACGATTACATGCCAAGATTTATAAAAGAAATGTTCCATTTCACAATTCAAGGACCAAAACATAGAGGGTAAAGTACATGTACAGAAATCTGTTGGCAAATGACTTTAAATTCAGCTAAGACCTAGGGCTAGGACCACCACACACATGTTGTATTTGTACAACTATTCAAACAAGTTGGATTGGGGGGGGGGGGGGGGCAGGGGGGCTACATGTATGTATACATGTACCAGGAAATGCTTATTTCATTTTATTCTTTAAAGGATATCCTTAAATGACCCCATGTATGGAATCTTGTCATGTATAAATTATCTCTGGCGAAATGAGGACGAATAATATTTTTCTTTGATACAAGACAATTTTGCTTCCTCTTATAAACAGTGAGACCCAATATAGATTTCACTGTTACTTCTTAACTTCTTGCACAACATAGAAAAGAAAAATGACCTTTAAAGGCAGGTAGACTTTACATACAGGTTTATTTTGTTTGGTTAAAAACAAAAACAAACATACCCTGTACATGTAACATGGTCTTTCCAATTTATACATGTATCTAGGGGGGAAATAAGAAAGGTTATTAAGCATGTTCCCCAGTACTTTACCTAATATACATTTTGTATTTTATGGTAAAAGAATAATTTCATTGAAGAAAAAAAAAATTCATACCACTGTATGAATAACCTAAAAATTATAGCTTGCAGAATCATTTCAAAGAAATTCCAAGTTCTATACCCGTAACATCGTCTACATCTACAACTTGCACTGCCCTTTGAACAGATCTATACATTTACAAAAGTTAAATAGAACCTAAAAATAATCCTCTCAATTGGAGCATTGCCAAAATATCTTGCAAATCATGAGAAACAACATCCTTCTTTAAAACAAGGCAATTTCCTTCCTGAAATGTTAGTGTAAGTAACAGAAAATCATCAACAGTGTCAGATATGCATACAGTGTAGATCTTAATTCCTATCAAGGTAGGGGCATTGAGAAGGGGTAATTTCTGAAAGTACACTTGTACTGTTTTCACACTGGCAATATTTTGCTTAACCCCGTACTATAGGTGGGGTTAAGGGGGGGTCTTAGCCCCACCTATAGTACGGGGTTAAGCCTATTCCACTTTCTGTTCAGACTGGTTTTTACCAAAGTGGGCTAAAGTTGGCTAACCCCACCTATAGTACGGGGTTAACTAACCCTGCAAAATAGCAGGGCTAACTCCGCAATTGTGGTGCTAACTCCTGCTAACCCCGCAATTGCGGTGCTAAGCAAATGAATGAGAACAGAAACGAAAAATAGTCCGGTACTACGCAATGGAGCGTATCGCAGCTGGCCAGATGCGAGGTATGTCCAATCATTTTATACACGATATCCGGGGTTAACGAAATGCAGTGAGAACAGCGGGAATTTTCTTATTCCGGAATAGGCGCTAGTACGGGACTAAAAACAGCGAGTGTGAAAAGCCAAAAAAATAGTCCGGGGTTAAGGATAGTACGGGGCTAAGCAAAGTACGGGGTTAAGCAAAACCAGTGTGAAAACAGTATTGCAGAATTAAGACAGGCTACATTTGTGATAGGGGAAGGGGGGAGGGGGACAAAATAAAATAAAAGAGAGAAACAAGAAAAAAAGTCTGCCAAAGGGCACATGCACCTGTCCACGTATCTATCAAGTTATCAAGTTGGCTCTCTTCTTTGCTATTGGTCAATCGCGGGCCATGATGGATGCCCTCAGAGCACTCCTAAAGGTCACCTAGCAACAAACATCCTCAAATTATCACTGATTGGAAAGCGAGCAGAGAGGGGAAGAGACAGGCATCACGGATATACATGTATATGGAAGGACCACTTGACAGAGATAGACTGAAGACAGAAGTGTCCATTCCTCTAAGTACATCTAGAATATTGTTCTATGATTTAATAAACATTTCATTTTTGTATGTGTTTTTATAGAAAAATAGTAAACAAATAATTACCATTTCATATTGGGTCAATATTAGAATTCAGGATAATATTGTTGACCCTTCACAGTAGCTTACAAGTTAATGATGTTGCTCTACATCCATCTGTCATCATTTTGAGTAAAGTACTTCATACTTTTGCATCATGCATACATGTCTATTGCATAGTAATCCCAGAGTGCTTTATGGGTTTATTGTGACAGGAGAAGTTGACAAAACAAAATTGCCCATCTTCTTCCTTTATCCTTGTTTACCTCTCTCTATCCATGGAACTACAGTAGTAGGTCCATCCTCTATCTATCTTTTCACCTTTCTCTCTCTCTCTTGCTTTATCTACCTCTCTAATTCTTTCTCTCTCCATCTCTCTTATCATCTTTCTCTCTTGCTTCATCTCTCTATTTATTTCTCTCTATCTCCCTTTTCATCTTTCTCTCTTTCTCTTTCTCTCTATCTCTATTCATTTCTCTCTCTCTGGCTTCATCTCTCTCTCTATCTCCCTTTTCATCTTTCTCTCTTTCTCTTTCTCTCTATCTCTATTCATTTCTCTCTCTCTGGCTTCATCTGTCTCTCTCTCTCTCTTTTCATCTTTCTCTCTCTTTTCATCTCTCTCTCTTTTCATCTTTCTCTCTCTTGCTTCATCTCTCTCTCTCACTCTCTCTCTTCATCTCTCTCTCTCTCCCTCTTTATTTCTTTCCATCTATCCCTCTCTCTTTCTTCATGGGGCATACCATTTTTGGCAATTAAAGCACAGGATACCCGTCCCATAAGGCCCTGGACATCATGACCATCCTGATGCCCCTTGCTTGCAATGAAAATGCATGGCGACGAAAGATGGTCACTAACTGTTGCCTGGCATTCACGGCAACACGAGCTCTCGCAATTATGATGGCCGCACGGCTCGGCAATATTACCCCCTCGGCAAAACGTAATCAAAAGTGGTGCAATTCGGAGGGCCGGCTGAGGGATAGAGGCTCTCGAACAGGGATCTTCAGGTCATTTTTTTATTTAGCCTGAGATTATCTATTCTAACTATCTACTGCCATAAACTGAACGAATGACAAAGCTTATTGGCATCGATATTAATTTTAGCATACTATAGTAGTATCACGTTTTTGTCCTCTTTTCAAGCAAGGCCACTCAAAATAAAATGAATAAATTCACTTTATAGAAAGGTTGTCAGCTGTAACAAAATAAATAGAGATTTCACTTGAGTTTGGGGTTTGGTGGAAATATCCTGGAGTTATTTCTGGCGTGGTGAAAACTGAAAAGTTCATGAACTTTATCACTCGGGCTGCCTTGTGCTTAATGACGTATGATGTAAAAATCGCATGCTCCAGTGACATCTGAATAACAATACATGGATGAAAACTGAAGCATTGATTTCAATTTCCTGTTTACATTACATACCCAATAGATCTCTAAAGTAAATACTGAAATGTATTCATTTCTGTTTCAAATAATTATCTTATGTTAAATGATTTAAACAAAGACGCACAAGGCTTATTGATCTAAGCTTAATATAGTAGAATAATGGGTAGGTTTACTACAGGTACGTTGTACAAGTAGAAGAGATAGACCTACATGTACATGTAGACCCAGTCACTCTAGTTTCAAATTCTGATACTCATCCATAGTAGAAAGAACGTTGCAATATTGATTCCTGATCGTGTAGTTACCCTCTATAAGAAAAGGAGTCAAGGATGTTGATGAATACATGGCAACTCAGCCAGGCATGAAACTGTGAAAGAAGACCTTCAACACAGTTTGAATCTTTTCAAACCACACGTACATGTACATGTAGGCAGGTGTACAGTATAAAAGAACCTCTTTGGAAACACCTTGACATACTTTTCCAAAACTTGTTGCAATGCAAGTTATGTTTATGGAGACGTTATCTGATGACTTATGAATTTACTGCCCTACATGTACATGTACAGTATCTGTCGATAGTGTAAACAGATCTGAGTTGGAAAATGCTCAGAGTGCAGAATTGTTGATGAGAAACAAGTGTGTACATGACCAGTGTGTTGGCTCAGTCAGTAGAGCGTCTGCCTCACAACCGGGAGGTCGTGGGTTCGAACCCAGGCCGCGTCATACCAAAAGACGGGAGTTGCTGCTACCTTGTTTGGCGTTCAACAGTAAGGGATAGAGCAACGTCGATCTGGCGCTGCTCAGTGGCTGCGGGGCTCACGATCAATTGGGCAAAAAGAATTTCCATTTTCGGTTTAACTTAATAAAATTTGGGGTGGACTTTAAAAGATTATTATTATTATTATTATCCATGTAGGCTTCCATATATTCATATTTGACTTTTTGTCCAACATCTAATAACATTTACTTTTTCTCATTTTGATGGAAGAACGTAAAGGGCCTACATGTACGTAATCTTTCCTACCCTTTCCCATTTTAAATGAAAATGTTTGTTTATACTCAGCTTTAGGGGTACCTACAAAGATGAAGAGACACTGATATTTACACCGTCTACAACCACCACCATCATCATGATTTAATCAAAATTTACCCTCCCTCCCAACATTGCCACTTGGCACTCAATTCCAGGTAAAGTTTTCCAGTGGTAGTTTTTTCTGACGCTTAAATGCAGCTCAGAGTATATCTTGTCAATATGAGCTTCACCTGTCACAAAATGGTATATCAGCTTGCTCATAAAGCATGGCTGAAAATCATTGGCTAGGATTTTTATTATTCTTTTTATAGATCTGTCATTTGCAATGATCGGCAGGGAGGGATTGGGGTGAGATACAGATCAAGACCTTGTTCTGACTGACAGTATGAAATTATTCGCTTGAAAAATGTTTTAGTAGAAAAAAATGCTGCATTGTTAAAAAAATCTAACGATAGGATGATATAGTAATGCAAACATGTACATGTACATGCGTCATACATGAGTACACATGTATATCATTAGTTTTATACACACGTAACAAAATTTGTTTAATAAAATGTGACTGGAATCATCCAAACTTGACGTGACCTTTCGCAACAGTGCAATAGTCCAATTACATGTAATTTGCTTATCAACATCACATTGTAATGTGACGGAACATACATGTAAGTATCTATATACCATATTTCTTTACAAGAATACTTCAATACTATTTTACAATTCTATCACCAACATTACACCGGATTTCAAGCCTGCACACGGGTGTGCACCATCTCCAATCATTAGAGAATATACCTACCATCCTGCACTGTGCATGCATGGATGTAGAGCAATGGAAAAAACACAGATTAAAGCAATATCCATGTCTGAATGGGAACGCAACTGTACAAACTCTACATGATCAGTCAATTCACGCCGTTCCAATCTGCCTTCCTGATCGAAGGGACAGTTGGTTGGATTGAAATAGCTCACATCACAGCAGCAGCGTGCTCACAGCCAGCCGGCACAGGCTGAAACCTGTACAATCACATCAGACCATCTGCTGAGAGCCAGAAGGGCGTTCACACTGTAGTAAATCACATGAGTGAACGTCCCTTCTGGACCTGAGCAGACAGACGCCATCACCATCCATCATGTCAATCCAATATCACGCCTACCTGATTCCCACACAAATTGAATCGGTGTTCACACTTCACATGAAATCAAGCTCAATTTGCTCATTAGGATGCTGAACATAGTGGCAAAGTATCAAGCTCAATAGTATGACCATTACAAAATGTGCTACAGGCCCATAGGGACTTTGTGTGTAATTCAGATTTCCAACTGAGATTGTATATGTGCAAGAAGAAGCTCTTGATAGGGTAAGGTCTTCCATTTTGCCCCCCCCCCCCTCCCATACCACTGTAAAACTTGTTTCAATAATGACTTATTTTAATGCAGAGAACAACTACAGTACATGTATCTTTTAATAGGATCATTCAAATCATAATTCACCAAAGATAAGAACTAATGTAGGAAGGGGTACGTGTTGAGTAGGTTCATTTTTGGTTCGAATAAAGATTAAACTAATTAATAATAATAATAATAATAAAAACGTTACTTATAAAGCGCTTACCACCGAAGTCTCTAAGCGCTATACACACAAAATAGACTGATATACAATTACATCTTATACAAAACTAAAAATGCAAATAAACCTACAAATTACAATACATATGGAATACACATCAAAGTGAACAGAGTTAATTAATCATCAAACGCAATTTTGAATAAATGTGTCTTGAGACTAGTTTTGAATAGGTTAACGGTTTGACAGTTTTTTACATTTAAAGGTAATCTGTTCCAAAGTTCAGCAGAAGCTTTGCGAAAGGAGCGATTACCATAAGAGAGAGTTGACACAGAAGTAGATACGAGGTTTAATTGTGAAGAAGACCGTAAATTGCGTGAGGGTTTGTATTCCTCGATTAATTCTTGCAGATAAATTGGTGCCAATTCATGAATGCATTTATAAGTTAAAACTAAGATTTTGTACATAATGCGGTATGTCACAGGCAACCAATGCAATTCGCGAAGTACTGGGGTGATGTGTTCACAAGAATGCGTGCGTGTTACAAGCCTGGCAGCAGAGTTTTGGATTCTCTGGAGTTTTGCAATGTGCGACTCCGGAAGGCCATAAAGAAGGCTGTTGCATTGATCAAGACGGCATGTAATAAATGCATGTATAAGCGTTTCGGTAGATTTTTTATCAAGAAAATTTCTAATACGACCTATCTTGTACAAGGCATATGAAGCTGAG